>NW_017306618.1:334348-393732 GCF_000935625.1 Nanorana parkeri | reverse complement strand
TTGGGGTGGTTCTAGTATAGAATACTGTTAATGCTACAGCATACAAAGACATTTTAGACAATTGTGCACTTCCAGCCTTGAGGCCACAGTTTGGTGAAGGCCCTTTTCACGATGACTGTGCTCCTGTGTACAAAGCCAACTCCACAAAGACGTGGTTTGATGAGTATAGTGTGAAGGAACTTAAGTGTCCTGAACAGAGCCCTGACCTCAACCCTATTGAACACCTTTGGGATGAATTTGAATGCATGCAAAACAAACACAGTGCCTTGTCCTCGTGTAATACAGTTTATTAATCAATGAACATACAAGCTGACATAAAATACTACTCGCATGGTAATCACTGCATGAATGGTACAAGGCAGACCCCACTCAAAGCTGCCTTGCTAGCTGATGCGTTTCGGGGAATATACCCCCTTCCTCAGAGCTAGCAAATGTAAAATTAAATACAAATATATAGACTGGGTGAGCACTATGTGACCCCAAACCAAACCCACTTAAACGGATGCAGCTGATCACCAGGGGGAGTGTGTGTGTGTGCTCCATACCAAAAAGTACATAGCTTTTTAATGGGATTGCAGTGCAGATTTGTATAAAGCTACTGTGAGCATAGCAACCAGTGACATTCCTGGTTCCATTTCAGCAAGCAATAATTATTAACAATAACCCAGCATTAGGTTGTAATAGAGGAATCAGAAAACTTTATATCTTGGTTAAAGCAGTGGCCAGGATCTCTTTTTTTTAAGTGTTTCTCAAATCAAAATCTGTAACATAATTGTGGGCCTGGTACATCATCTGGGGAAGGCCACATCCAGTATTAATTATATTGATAGCAATTCTGGTCATTAATGTTATTATTGATTGTGACGTGATATCTCCGTATGCTGTCAAATGAGGATCATGTAAAATGCTGATTAAAACATTGCTCATTACGTAATGATTTCAGGCCATACATCTCTCAGTTTTGCTGGGAACAGCTACATCAAATATCGGGTCTCTGAAAACAGCAAGAGAGATGAATTCAGACTGGGTCTACGAATGAGGACCCTGCAGAACAATGCCATCATCATGTACACCAGGTCCAACCCCTGTATGATCCTAAAGGTAAATAGCTATTAATTAACCTGCATTTGGTGTATCTTGCTCTATTCATGTGATCACAGGTGGTATGGGGAAAGGGATGGGGGGGTACATGTATCATAAGGGTGGGCAAATTGTGTATTAGTTGTGTTCTGGGGAATGTTTATTAAGCCATGTCTTGATGGCCATGATTGGAGCTTTGTTCATGATTCAAGCAGCCTTGTCCCATTGCAGCAGTAGAGGTGTAAGTGACTGGGCCCCAAAGCAAAATCTCTCAATGGTTTTCTGATCCTTTCATTTTAATGGAAATTGCAGGTGAAGTACTGAACAACCATGTGTTTTCAGTGCTTACTTGCAGCATTTTTCCTTTCTATAAATTACTTTTTATTCACTTGCAATGTGGATTGCCTAAGGAAAAGTAAATTCCCTAGCACAGCCCCTTCCTCATTGCACATTATAACCCTCTCCTCTACTGGGAGTGTCTGATTACTCTCTGTGCTGGCCCATCTCCTTTGCTCCTCCTTTCACCTCCCTACATAACCTTATACTGTTTGTAGCTGCCAAGGGAGGAGCGAAAAGGAACTCATCATTCTCAGGCCTTTTGGATGTCCAGACAAGGGAGGCTTTTACAGGTAAATAATATGCATAAAATGTGTTAAAGGCACATGTAATTTTTTAGAAAGTTTCTTGTTGAAATGAATGGTCTGGTGACAGGGTCCCTTTACAGCTGTTATCAAAAGAGGGAAAAAATGAAAGCAGATGCCCCAAATGTTTCCATTCTCCTAACCCTCCTGTATTGACATTTTTTGTTAACTGTATTGTCTCCCTCCATTTTGTAAAGCGCTGGGCAAACTGTTGGTCTTGTATAATAATAAAAATATAATAATAATATTGCATTATGGCCACTAGATAAAGCTAAAGGAACATAGGAAATTAGTATTTATTTCCTATGCTCCTCAGTGCCTTCTAGTGGCTATAATGTAGAATTACATGAAAAAAACATTCGAAAATACATTCCCCTGTAAAGAAACCGTTAAATAATGTCCGTTTTTGACATGTATATCAACACACAGCGAACGCTTACAGATATTCAGAAGGCGAACGGTCTTGTGAATAGTTTGTAAATAGATCTCAAAGGGAATTTTGTGTTGCAGCTTTTCTGGTCCTTTAATTCAAGCTGAGATTTTTTTTATTTGAAAGCATTTTACAACAGCAAATGAGTGTAATTATTCCACCAATCAATTCCTTCTCATGCATAATATAACAGAAAAAAGGCATAAAGCTCACTGGCGCAGGCCCTCTCTGGAGACCATTAAACTGCTGTATCCCTCGTTCTCACTGTAAACTCTTTGAAGGCTCTTTAGAAAGCTTTTGTATTTAAATTGGTAGTTTGCAACCGAACGGCTCGGCGGTAGATGCCTTTTAGGTCATTACAAGTAATCAAAGCTGAATACTGCATATTCTTTTGCTTATATTTCTGTACACCAGAGTCAGATAAAGAAAAGCTACGTTGTGCACCGAGAGGGACATTTAACAGGAAGAGAGGTTTGCTCAAGCAAATATTACTGTACTACCAGGGAAAATGTGTTTTCTTTCATATCTGTAAACTTATTACACAAATGTGGTCTATGTTCAATATGATTGAGATGCTATATGCTCAAGAGGACTCAAAAAATAATATCATTTTGTAGACAAAAATATTCTTGGTGTGGTGAGGTGAAGACAAGTTCAGACACAACACAGAGCAGTTGTATCTTGAGAAACAAAGGATAACATTTCAGCACAGTGATACTGACGGCTGACTTTCATGAATTAGGTGCCATGAATAAGGACCATACCACCAGAAAAGTGTTGCAAGTGATTATAGAATCACACTCATTGTTTGATGCATTTGGTGTGGAGGAACTTGAATGTCCTGCACAGAGCCCTGACGTCAATGTTACAGAACAGCTTTGGTATGAATTGGAATGTCAATTGCAAGCTAGGTCTTCTCATCCAACATTTGTACCTGACCGCACAAAAGCTCTTCCAGCTGATTGGGCACAGCTTCCCACAGACACCCAAAATCTAATGGAAAGCCTTCCCAGAAGAGCAGAGGCTGTTGTAACCACAAAGGAGGTCACATCTATATTAATGCCCATGTCTAAAATATGTATGAATATAAAACACATATTCAAGTATTTAATGAAAATGGAAAGGTTTAATTTAAAAAAGTCATCAGCAGGTTTATGGAAGGAAAAAAATAAAAGCAGATTAAACTTCAGTTTAGAGCCCAAATCCAGCTTTGCTTGGGACCACCACTCTTTCCCTGAAGCCCTCTTTTGCATTTTTTTTCTAAAATCAATGTATGCAAACCCTAAATCCAGAGCTAGCAACCTGGGGTGCTCTGGCTGGAGAGGGTGCCTGCACCCCCCCTCCTCCCCACCACCACCACGTCACCCAAAGAAATGCCGCCTCATTATAGAGACAGCCCTGCATGTGGAGCATGCATACGTACAACTGTACCTACATACAGCGACTGAGCCACACGTTGGGTATCACCGCGAACATCGCAGTGATAGCAGTAATTCTAGGGCCATTAGTCGCTGTTAAAGTGATTAGCAGTAAAGGCTTTTGATGCGTTGCCTACGGACAACAATGAATACCATAGTTTTTCACCATTGCACAGGCGTCCACAATTTTAAGGCATGACATGTTTGGTATCTATCACTCGATATAACTGCATCTTTTATATTTTCAAAAACATTGGGTATACTAAAATTAATATACACTAAAATTAATTTTTTAATTTAATTTAATTTTTTTTAATATAGTTTTTACTAAAAATATTTATTTGATAAATGTGCAGCTACAAGTTTTTAAATCTACGGGGCCCATGCTTTCAGAAAATATATCATTGTTTGGGGGTTTAAAGTCATTTTCTATCCAAAAATTCAGATTTTAGCCTGTATGTAAAAATATTTTAAAAAATTGCTCTGGTCCTATGGTGGTTAAATTAAAAAACGTCAGATCTCCAATGTAACAGAATATACTTTAACAAAATAAAAAATCCATAACTGTTAAACATTTCCTATTATATTAATTATGTGGTATTTTTATGAAGAAAATCTGGTTTAGAAAGTCCTTTTTTTTCATCCTTTCTATTGGAAGCCACAATGGATACAACATGTCCACCGTGCCTGACAAGTATTCCTGGGAAATCATTACGGAGCATATGGAAAGGGCTGTATCTTTTCTCTCAACATCTGTCGGTGAAATGAAGGGGGTTAAGAAGTATAATGAGATTAGAGCATCCAGTCCGCAATCCTAATTTGTTACGAAATCACCTTCAACACTGGCTGGAAACAAAAGCGTTACTGCTTTTATTTTTTTTTACAGACTGCCTGTCTGAGCAATAAAATAAATCTTTTTGGCACTTCTCTAGGATAATGTGTTACCAAGTGCGCCTTGCTTTTTTTTTTGTTCTTTTATGAAGACTGTAGCTTTTTTTTTACTGCGTGTTGGCAATCCTCACTACTTGGATGGTCTCCCGGTGGTGACTTGGTTGGGAAACACGCAACATTTTAATTAGATACACCCGCCACGAAGTGCACACATGGAATTTAATATCTCTTTCGGAACAAATCCCGTAGTAACTTGTTAGCATTCGGGAGACGCACTTGCAGATGGACCCTATATGGCGAAGGTGTCCCCAGAGGTAGTTTTAGTGTTGCAGTAAGTGCAGATGGTATCCAGAAGCTGGAAGTATAGAGGCCAAGGGCAAGCTGTTTTCTTCCAGGTGTTAGGGGCTACAAGTCTCAGCAGATCTTGGTGATTTCAGCAGAGGGGATATAAAGTGTACCAGGAGTGTTCTGAGGATTGCTAACAACCAATGCAGCAGATTAATCAGTGCACAGTTCCTTGTTCATGTGATTATACCTGGTTTTCTACATTATGCTTGTATTGACACCTACTGCACCAATGTTAGTTTTCAGCACAAGTGCCAAATAAAAGTTATATATAACTATAATTCACCTTTAATCCTTTTTTGTATTATTTTTCTTTTTAACACACGTGTTAAAATGCACATTTTAGGTCTGAAAAAGCCCCTAAAATGAGAGTGTATATTTTCTGAAAGCAGAGACCCCGGAGAGTAATATGCCCCCCAGAGAGTAATATGCAGCTGCAATTTTTTAGGTCACACAATATTAGGGCAACAGTTTATCAAACCCAAATGTTCAGTAAAAAAAATGCATTCAAATTCATTTTAATGCTCAAAAACACAATATAATACCCATTTTCTGATTAGGTATAAAGAGTAAGTAGATACCAAACATGTCAGGTCTCATGAAATGGCGAAAAAACATTGGTATCCCAAATTGTCCAAATGTGATGCTTTAAAAGCCTTTACAGGTCATCAGTTTCGAGTTAACTGTGAGTAATGACCCTTGAATATTTCCTCTCACTCCAATGTGTGCAAAAATATCCAACATGTGTGGTGCAATTGTTTTCACATGCACATGCATTTATGTTCGTATGTGCATGTACCCAGTGGGGGGTGGGGGGGGGGCTTTAAACATTTTAGCCATCTATTAAATGCCTAATGTCACCTATGCATCCAATGCAGCTGAATAGGGAATGGCAACTCAGAACCCGGAAGTTACTAAATCCTCATTGCTTCCGGCTTCATTCACCGGAGGGTAGATCAGTGAATGGATGGATCAGTGAATAGGAGCTTACTGGGGGTTTGGACCTGTTCCAGTGTTGGAAGGGAGTGCAGGGTAGGTGAATATCAGAAGGTGGGCAGTTCTTTTAGGAATCTCTGTCACTTTGCTATAAATGAGCCTATAACAGTCTCATTAAATTGCTTGTGTGTCATTTGGCAAGGCTACCTTTATTATGGGATGTCTGATATGTATGCTTCTTCGCCAGTCATGCAATGTATTGCTGTAATTCCCTTTGGCAGTCCCTTTTCTCAGTGATGGTGCATGCTCTGGACCAGTGATGTCAAACTCAATTTAATCGAGGGCCACATCAACATTATGGTTGTCCTCAGAGGGCCTGTAAGACTATATAAATGTATCTAATCTTTATTATAATTGCCTCTGCATTCGATTATCACTGGTTTTAGTAATAACTTAATACCTAGATCTGAAAGTAGAAGTCTAGGAAGTGGCCTAGTGGGCCTAGATCTGAAAGTAGAAGTCTAGGAAGTGGCCTGGTGGGCCGGATTCGGCCCCTGGGCCTTGAGTTTGACACATGTGCTCTGGACTGTATGCACAGAGCTCAGATGTAATGGAATAAATGCTTTACCCTGGATAGGTCATACAGCAAAAAAATATTTACAGGGTTCTACAGTATAGGGTTAGCTATATGATGTTTATTCTTGGAAAAAAATAGCAAGCAATGGGGTCAAAAATCCTGGCCAAGACACTATCTGCATGGAGCATGCAGGTTCCCCTTGTGCTTTTGTGGGTTTCCTCTTATGGTAGACCCAGGTAACACTCAGTTGAGTGGCTAACAGGTAACACTCAGTTGAGTGGCTAACAAAGCTCTGGTACGCATTTCAGACATGGAGCCACAGAAAGAGTAAGTTTCTAAGGTTTAGAAGTGCATCCAAAGATGGCAACATGGACATGCTAGTAGAGAAGGAAAAAGGAAGATGTGTATTATTGTGTTCATAAAACTGCAGTTACCCGTTAGGAATCTTTTTATAATTTCTTTTCTTTGTAAATAGTAAAAACATAAATTACAGCCGCTCATCGTCCTATGTCAATAGTTGCTGATTAGATGCCCATTCATGATATTGACTCATAAATTGGCCGCCCTGTTGTCAAGTAAGTATGTTTCTTCTCTGACTGAAGCAGTTTCAGCTTGCTAACCACATATGATTATATTGTCAGGTTTTAAGTCATATGAAAAGGAAAATCCCCTAATCCAATTATATGCGTCTGCTCTAAACACCTAATCATGGGCAGTAAGTGATCTCTGCCAGTGTTTATACAGCGGTGTCTGTGGTGGCGCTCTCTCTGCGCAAATTGCTTCAATTTCTCCCAGATTGCCCATTCTCACACGTGGAAATGAACTGTGGCGACATCTGATCCTTTCTAAACTACCGTCGTTCTCTGTGACTGATGTCTCAGTCTGGATCCTGTTACAGAAAGTCACTGAGTGAGATATTAACAAACGTCGCTGTTAGCATATCAGTGCTGATTGAGGAAATAACGAGAGATTCGTCTAATTGCAATAGATCTAGGCAAACGTCCTCAGAATTCTTACATGGCGGTCATACAGGAATCCCGGGCATGTTTATGTTTCTTTATGCTAGTACAGCATATCTGCACCACATTCAAACATCACTTTGGTTCCGTTCACTTGGGGCTTCTGGGATTCCTGCGGAAGGAGTTCTAGGTGTCCTGTTCAGATGCGGTCATCCTGTCGTTTACTTCAATGTGTACAGTGGCCTCATCTGTAAGCGACAGTCTGCGTGTAAGCATACATTGTACAATTACATGTAACACAGTATGTAAGGTTGAATAAAGACCAAGGTCCAACCAGTTCAACCTATGTATGTGAATGTGTGTGTCTATATTAATCTTGTTCTAACACTATATATAACACTATAACACCCATATCCCTGTAGATTCTGCGTAAGAAGAAACTCATCCAGAAGTTTCTTGAATTTATGTTATTATCAGATACCACCGCCTGTGGGAGGGAATTTCAAACTTTCACAGTGAAATACCCCTTGCGGATTCTAAGATTGAACCCCCTCTCTTCCACCTCTTATTGTGTCCCCGGGTTCTCAATGCAGTTTGTAGTTTGGGATAGGTGATTGTTTCTGGATGCAGGATAGACGTGTCCAAGAAAAATCATCTATTCCCATCCCCATGTAATCGCATCATGTACGATTACATGCTGCTGACAGATGCGGCCACTGTCACCATGACATTAACTTCAGTGGGCACAGCGGCCACATCTGAACAGGGACACCTGGGATTCCTGCCGCAAGAATGCATAGGTTGACACATAAATCTCAGAAAGCCCTTTGTGAATTGGGCCTAAAACAGCGATAATAGTTTCTTGCATGTTGTTCAAAATAATTGTAAATCCTGGCTACAGGACATTAACCTTGTTGTGCTTTATGGGACTGACAGCACATCACAGCTGACTGCAGTGTGCCACCAGGTAGTACATTGCCAGACATTGTGTTTTGATGGGGGTGCAATGGGTACTATTGAAAATGGATGACACTGCAGTACGTGTGTTGCTCTAGTGTGTTACCGCAATGCATAGACCTAAATGGGCTCAAAACACTTTCTCCCTAGGTGATGTTAACTATGTGTAATACGGAGCCTCCATGACTTAAAGAACTGATATCCAGTGAATGAAAGGGGGGGGACCAGGGACAGTCAGGCTGGAGAGGAAAGAGCTAGATGATGCTGAACATCCTCCAGCCAGGAAATGATGTGGGCTCTCTCTGACCTGACAAAAAGCAAAAATAAATTGGCAGGGCTTTTACCCTTTCCTACAATAGTCAAAACCAAAAACAGTTTTAGCTTCTTGTTCCAGGGACAGCTGTCTAACAGGGAATTTCCCTTAACTTTGGGAGCTTTGCTTTAACTTCCTGTTGCGCCTCTGGGACAGGAAGTGAAGGAATAATGTCTCTGATTGCACACAAACAACAAATAAACTGGCAGAGGTTTTACCCTTCCCTACTATATCCAAAACTAAAGAAAACGTTTTGCCTTTACATATACTCTAAGCCCCCATTCACGTGAGCCATGTGCGGAGACGTGCAGTGCGTTTTGGCCCATTTATCACTCACCAGCATAGGGCAGCGCATTCATTTCAATGAGCTGCCCTAAGCACGGCAAAGAAGATCATGCAGTAGTTTCAGCTGCGAGCGTTGCACATTTTTAAATGGCGTGCTTCTGCGTGATCTTTAAGCATTACCACGTGTGCCAAGAGGCTCATCGTGCTTGTACGGTTTGGGGTGGCAGTAATGGCACTGCAAATG
The DNA here is from genome assembly GCF_000935625.1 of Nanorana parkeri. NCBI lineage: Eukaryota > Metazoa > Chordata > Amphibia > Anura > Dicroglossidae > Nanorana > Nanorana parkeri. The sequence continues at coordinate 384,656 of NW_017306618.1, read as the reverse complement.
CAACATGCATGCAAAATTGTGTGCACATTAATGCATAGAACTAGTGTGAATGGGGGCTCACAGAGTTTGTACAGCTGTTTTATGTGATGTTTGTCTGCAGATTTGCAATCATAATGAAAATTCCAGCAAACGTGCTAGAAAATATTATGTCTGCTGTGTTCTGATTCAGTCAGAGCTCAATCGAGTTTCCTTTTTCCCCACAATGTAACTTCCCAAGTGGGCGCGTGTTGTTGTTACATTTCAGCTCCTTTTTATCCGCCGTCGCCCAGGCCGGATTTTTCTCACATGACGCAGAGTGTTTTCAGTTGATAAATCTCCGAATTTCACCCATTGCATTTTTTAAATTCTTTTGTTCCCTGTTTTGTTTTCTTCTTCCCGCAGATTGTCGACGGTAAGTTGTGGTTCCAATTGGACTGTGGCAGCGGGCCAGGAATCCTGGGTATTTCTGGCAGGACGGTGAACGATGGGAATTGGCACTCGGTCTTTCTTGAGCTGAATCGGAATTTCACAAGCTTGTCGCTGGATGACAGCTACGTGGAACGTCGCAAGGCCCCGCTCTACTTCCAGACCCTCGGCACCGACAGCTCTATTTATTTCGGAGCTCAGGTGCAGGTCGAGACAGTCCGAAGCCTCACTGACAAAAGGAGCACACAGGTCCTGGGTGGCTTCCAGGGATGCTTGGACTCTGTCGTCTTGAATAACAATGAACTGCCACTTCAGAACAAGAGAAGCAGCTTTGCAGAAGTGGTCGGCTTAACCGAATTAAAACTCGGCTGCGTGCTCTATCCCGATGCCTGTGAGAGGAAGCCGTGCCAAAACGGAGGCAGCTGTACCAGCGTGCCATCTGGTGGTAAGTATACGCAATTACATCTTCATTTATGAATTTTTCATATTATCAATATTATTGCAGGCATTCAAGGATGGATTAACCATTAGGCATATGCTTAGGGCACCAAGGGAAGGGGCACCACAGAGTTGTATCTCTAGCTATCCTACCATGAAATCAGGGGTTTTTCAACTTTTTGAACAAAGGGCCAGTTCAATGTCCTCCAGACTTAAGATGGGCCGGACTGTGATCAGTTGAATTAAAAATGCCTCAGGATTTGTGGCCAGTAGGAGTAAAAAAAAAAAAAAACTACCTAGCTAAAGTGGTCATTGGAAGAAGGAAGAGTGCCCCATCATTGATATTTTTTTAAAAAGGCCGAAATAGTTGCCTATCATTAATATCAATGGAAGGAATAGTGACCTATCGTTGATATCAGTGGGAGGAATAATGCCCCATTGTGGCAGGAATAGTGTCCCATCAATTCATATCAATGGAAATAATAGTGAACTGCATAATAATAATAGTGGCTTATTGTTAATGTCAGAGGGAGGAATAACGCCACATTGTGGGAGAAATAGCGCCCCATCAATTGATATCAATGGGAGAATTAGTACCCCATCAATTGATATCAATGGGAGGAATAGTGGCCTATCATTAATATCAATGGGAGGAATAGTGGCCTATCGTTGATATCAGTGGGAGGAATAATGCCCCATTGTGGCAGGAATAGTGCCCCATCAATTCATATCAATGGAAAGAATAGTGGCTTATCGTTAATGTCAGAGGGAGGAATAATGCCACATTGTGGGAGAAATAGCGCCCCATCAATTGATATCAATGGGAGAATTAGTACCCCATCAATTGATATCAATGGGAGGAATAGTGGCCTATCGTTGATATCAATGGGAGGAATAATGCCCCATTGTGGCAGGAATAGTGCCCCATCAATTCATATCAATGGAAAGAATAGTGGCTTATCGTTAATGTCAGAGGGAGGAATAATGCCACATTGTGGGAGAAATAGTGCCCCAGCAGTGGTCAGAGAGAGAGAAATTGTGCCCATCGTTGGTGTCAAAGGGGGGTAATATTTCCAAACATTATAAAAATTTGAATGAAGGTCTAACTCTATCCCACCCTATCCAGGGCTAAAGAGAAATAGTTTTGCCTTTTAAACCTATTGTGTTTAATGGTTTCTTGTCTAGGGATCAATGAGCCGATGGTCTGCTGAGGTTCTATATTTGGTTCTGGTCTGATTAGGGGACAATGGCTTTGTCCATGAACACTTTACCCTGGGAACACAAACGTTTATTTAAATATAGTCCTTAAAGGAGAACTGTCACAATGAGACTGTCACAGGTCGGCTCAGTAGATCGGGAAGTGAGCGGACACATACCGGCATTCGCTCACTTCTCGATCCTGTGACGGCAGAGAGCCGTGACAGGGGAGGGACTGGATTCCCCCCTCCAGCGCTGACTGGCGGAACGGACAGGTGAGGGGGCGGGTACAGATGGCTCTGCCTCTAGATAGACAGAGCCAGCTGTCACTCACGCAGCTGGGCGGATCCATACATAATTGTCGTGAGCTGTAGCTCGCGGTATACTGAGCTTAGGGTGACGGGAGGACGCTAGTTTGTGTCCTCCCGTTACCCTAAGGAGAACTATGGGGAAAAGCCCTAACCCCATAGTTCTCCTTTAATAGCCACGAAAGAAGTAAATCTACTTTGTGTGCCACACATGTTTTTGCAATGCCAAATATTACCTTGTACAAGTAGCGGCGACATCATCACTGTGCAGAGAGCAGAGCTGTAGGAGGGGCCCAGCAAGTTTAACCACTGCAGGCTGCATGCAGAAAACTACAGGAGGGGTGGAGATAAGACCAGTCACCCTGCACAAGAAAAGAGAGAGCAGCAGTGACTGGTCTGTATTAGGGGAAGCTCCTGCACAAAGTTTTAAATTAAAGTTTTGAACTACTGCACATATCTGGAAAGAAATACAAAGCTCACCAAGATTCAGGTAAGAATAGACATGACTCTTGTATTTAGACAATATTTGCTTATCCCGGGGTTCACCTTTAAAATAAATAGTCACTGACAGGGAGTAGATTTACTAGTTTGCTGTGACATTTGTGGATAGCCTTACAAATGTAATTAATTCCACTAACATGCCTGCACATCTGGGAAGGTTTCGAAGTACATGTGTCTGCAATGTGTGCACTGAAAGATACTTTCTTCCTATACTGCTTAATTTTAATGAGTTTATCACCGCCGACAGGGCTGCAGAGGGTTCTTTCACATGGGGCTCCTGAGTTCTGGAGGGTTCTGAGCTGGAATCCTTGTGTTGTCCTTGTGGCACTGCCAATATGCAGATGCCAAGTTGCTTGGTTAAAGCAGAACTAAACTTTAAAAAAATCATAGCAGGTAGACTTCCTGGCAAAACTAGTTTACCTCTCAGCCAACCATTTTTATGCATTCTGTAAGGTGTTGAGAAGGAAGCTAGGTGCCAGGATGATGTAACTCTAGTGCTCATGTACAGTCACATCAGTGGTCACCCAATGGCAGAACAATAGAGATGCCGGGCAATCAGATGGCTAGGAGAAAATGTCAGCTACTGTGAATGGAACAAGGAAAGGGAACATTGCTAGACATAGGAGGCCAAACAAGGGGATACGCCTGTCATAATGTGCAAGAATTCTGCTCAGACTTGCAGTTTAAGGCAAAGGACAACCTTTTTTATGCATTTTGTAAGATGTTTAGAAGGGAGACAGGTGCCAGGACGATGTAACTCTAGTGCTCATGTACAGGAGTTACATGACCAGTGGTCACCCAATGGCAGATAGACTTTCTGTTAAAACTAGTTTACCTCTCAGCCAACCATTTTTATGCATTCTGTAAGGTGTTGAGAAGGAAACCAGGTGCCAGGATGATGTAACTCTAGTGCTCATGTACAGTTACATGATCAGTGGTTACCCAATGGCAAAAGAATGGAGATGCCAGGCTAACAGAAGGCTAGGAGAAAATGCCATCTACTCTGGATAGGGCAACGAAGGGGAACCTTGCATCAAGGGAGGAGGCCAAACTAGAGGGTAAGTCTTCTCTAATGTGCAAGTATTCTGCTTAGACTTGTGCATTATGCCAAAGGCTCTAAGGACCCTTTGTGGCATTAGTTTGGTTTTAAAGTGATCCTGTAAGGGACATCAGTGTGTCCAGACAATGTATACTGCCAAAACATAGGCATCATATAGTGCGGCATGTATATTCCTCTAATTGAGGGCTTGAATTCCAAGGAGCCAGGTAGACAGTTATCCTCAAAGACTACAGATAGCACCCAAATTTGAGGTTTTCTGGTTTTCTCTTGTCCTAATTAAAACCTGATTGCTCCTGGATTGGACAAACTGGCTCCAGAATTCCATACCAATTTTTCCACCCTTGTTGATTTTGCCTATGGTGGCACCTAAATCCTGGGCACACAATATACAAAGAGCCACCATTTCTGCCCAACTTGGAGCTAAGCCCTACCACTCCCAGAGCTGACCCCCATCTATTGCCAATTACAGGTCTAATGGCAAAATCTGTGTTCCATTTTTGATATAGAGATCTTTTGCTCTTATTTTGGAGGGATGAAAAAAATCATATTAAGGCGCACTTGCTTTGCTCTACATCGGGCAGGAGTTGAGGCCCTGTGTATAACTGAGTACCTGTCATCTACACTCTCCTCTGACGTACAGAAGTCAGTTGAAGGATCATCAAGAGATCTTTGAAGTGCCTGCATTTGGTCAGTAGTACATGTTTGGGCAAATTAATGCACTGGATTGGTTTGGGCACATTGATGCACTAGATTGGTCAACTGTGTTATAGAAGACGCACACCAAACGTATTGCCATTTTGCAGCACAAGAAAGACATATGGAATGCAAAAGGTCCATTGCTTTCAGTTTGGTCTGTTCATAGCAATACAGCTACATTTTTATGTTAAAAAAATAAAATAAAGTAAAAAAGACAAATTTGTATCAATTTTACTTCTCACAAACTTTACGCTGGGTTCACACCTTAGCGTATTGGAAACTCGCGTTTGCCACGCGTTTTACCGCGATTTGCGGTAAAAGAAACGCGCGGCAAACGCGAGTTTCCGAGGGTGTATCCGGCTGTATCCTGATGGATACAGCGGGATACGCGCGTTAATACGCCCCAAAGAAGCTCATGTACTTCTTTGAGCGTATGGCGTTTTACCGCGCGATCGCACGCGCGGTAAAACGCGCAGGTGAGAACCATGCCTATAGGCTAACATGGGTTTTCACCTGTTGCGCGTGTTACGCGCGGTAAAACGCTCAGGTGTGAACCGGGCCTTAGAGTTTTCAAAAAGGAAAGAAACTAAACCTCCTGGACAACTATGAGAAGTCATTCATGTTCTCCAGGCTGGGCACATCTGGCCATCTTCTATGGCCTGTGGCCATCTTTAACACCTGCCCCATCCAGTCACCAGTGGTGTAGCAGTATCTCAAACACAATTTTTTTTTTCTATGCCCCGACGCTTTATGTACCGGACTGTGCCAGATTGAGTACAGAGTCATTTCTGCAGTGTGTGTTATAGCCATCTGAAGGTACTTGTTAATACATAGATTTCCGCTCTTGTAAAAAGTAGGTTAAGTACCAAGGAGTCAGTCATGCCAGGTAATTACAATCATAGAGCAGGCAGTGAAATCGTTCTTCTAAATGATGCAGCTAAGCCTTCAATTTGTACTTTAAACCAATCCACACGAGCTGCAGATAAACTGTTATTTAGGGAAGTCTGGAGTTATTAAAGTGGCATTTAGTGTCCAGCGCTGAATGATAGCTTGATACGGGTTCTCGGTTTGTTTTACAACCTGTGTGAGGCTGAGTGTCCTTCACAGCTCTGATTCTGTTTATATGTGTTGTTAATGCTAATGGAGTCCAAGCCGATACATATGAATAGAACATGACAGTGTATTCTTAATGAGTACACATTTCACATTCTTAGGGGCTGATTTATAACGCGTTCGTCCAGAGTATAGCTGAGAGAATGACGTTCACAGTGCAGGAGCAAAGCACACAACATTTGTAGTGCATTACACTAATTTCCTATCCTCCTCGGCTCCATCTAGTGGCAGTAATTGAGTGTGAACCTCATTTGGTCAGCTATTCGCTGGGTGAACATTTTATAAGTCAGCCCCTTAGTGTAACAGCTCCCTGAAGGTCAGATTTGTCAAGACTTTCACACTTGGCATGTAAAGTCTTCCTCTAATGGTCATCTGTATATTACATGTTTATTTAATTGAAGGTTTTTATATACTGCCCACAGTTTACACAGAGCTTTATATACTGCACATTTACATCAGTCCCTGCCCTCAAGCAGCTTACAATCTAAGGTCCCTCTCTCACATGCCTATATACATGGACATATACATGCACATACATGCTAGGGCTGATTTAGACAGGAGCCAGTTAACCTGCAAGCATGTCTTTGGGGTGTGATCAGCTTTATTTAGAATTAGCATTCCCTTTTAAAGTAAACATGTCATGAGAGAAATAAAGGCTTTGCCATTGCGGACCTACTTCTGAAATTACTAGCCGACTAGATGACCCCATTTGCATCACTGTGTGCACAACGGCGGGAATGTCTCATATAAGACTTTATAAATCACAACACTGAACCCTAAAATAAGAGATGAGACGGCAGGGGAGAAGCGATTTAAAACAGCTCTTCACCGTCACTTTTATCTGCAGATCCTACAGTGTCATATTTCAGGCATCTGGAGTGGATTTGGTAGTCAGTCGTGAAAGGGTTGAGATAGAGAAATAAGTTTTAGAAAATAGGAATCCGTAGTTAATAAAAAATCAGTTGTATAGCATGCAGGCATTTGCAGAAACTAGACATGATTGCATAATTGGGCATCAGTCACATTGACTGCTATCAAAGAGTTTACCTTTAAAGGGTAACCCCAACCAAAGCCCATATGACAGGGTTAGGCAGCTTTGACACTCCAGCTCAGGTGGAACTACAAGTCCCACAATGAATTGCAGGATTCTGACAGCCACAGGCATGACTCCCAGAGGCGTAATGGGATTGTTGGTTTTATCACAGCTGGCGTGCCAAAGTAGCCTACCCATGTGATCTACAGTATTTCACGCTCTATAAGGCGCTCCAGATGATAGGACGCAGGGCTTCTGTGACAGAAATTCTGTGACAGAAGCTGCAGTTAGTGACCACTGAGACAGGTGGCGCTGTCTCAGTAATCACACAGAGCAGACGAAGAACAAACTTTCACACTTGGCATGTGAAGTCTTCCTCTAATGGTCATCTGTATATTACATGTTTAATTGAAGGTTTTTATATAATGCCCACAGTTTCTGTATGTCCCAGGCGTCGGGCGATAGGTATTCGCTCCATAAGACGCAGGCACATTTCCCCCCTCCTTTTGGGGGAAAAAAGTGCGTCGTACGGAGCGAAAAATACGGTAAGTTCCTGGGTCTGCACTTTATACTGAATTATACTACCAACCTGGGTTAAATTATGGTTCACAAGTGGTACGGTCAATAACTTGTTTGTTAAACTAAATTTAATTTATACCACCGCCCTGGAAGAAGTTACAACCGCCCTGGTTAAACTTCAATTGTTTAAACGCCAATTTTTTACGCCACTTAGCTCCCAGGCACTTTGTTCTCCAAGCCCTGTGTGAGATGACAGGAAGACTGGAAGACCAATATGACCCTTGGGAAGACTTCTTAGTATTTCTGTTGAGTGCAGCAAGAGGAGAGGAAGCCAGAGGGAAACTTAGAGGGTTATTCACAAAAGGGTGAAGAGTTTGGAGAAGTCAGGAGAAGTGAACAATCTAGGACAAAATAGTTGATTTGGAAAAATTCTCCAATTCAGCTCACTTTCCAGATCAGGTATGTTGTCCTAGATTGATCACTTATCCCGCCTTCTCCAAACTCTTCACCCTTTTGTGAATAACCCCCTTAGTCTGCCAGTGTGGAGTTACCTTTAAGATTCTCTTTTTTTCTCGTCCTGTAAGCATTAGTGTTGCTTACTTACATTCAGAGCTCAATTTCCTTCGATAATTTCCTGTGTAGGAGACAACATAGTCATGAAAATCACACTCCAGCAAGTTTGTTATGTCCCACTAATAGGGAGAAGACGGATTCCTTTGCGGCTTCATGAAAACTTTGCACACAGTGCCACCTAGGGTATTTATTTAGTACATGCAGCATCTCTAACCGCAATATTGGCCTGAAAAATCAGTTCTTTGTTAAAGCCAATAGTTTTCTAGTATTATGAATGTCCAGCAGCCTTTCTCAACCAGGTGGCCTCCTGGCTTCCTCCAGGGTGACTCTAAATTTTTGGACAGGGTCTATGGAGTAGATGGGCCAGCCATCAGCACCATGTAAATGTATGATGCTATTCCAAGGAGGGTTGGTACCATGCAGAAAAGGATGGAGGTTCATTTTTGTCCAGGTCTGTTCTGCCTCTCACCCTCTGCCATGCTACCATAGCTGTGGCTCCTGATGTGATGGTATGACACGGGAAGGGGGAACTGAGGGCTTGGCTGTGATTTGGGGACTTCTGATGTGAAGGGGGGACTCTGATATGAAATGGGAATTCTGATTTAAAGGGAGGCTCCTTGCTGCGTTTCGCGCCGGGGGGGGGGGGGGGGGGGGGCGCGCTTTCTAATGTGAATGTTCAGGAAGTGAAGTGTTTTTCCCTTAAAACCCATACCAGACCCTTACCCAGGATAGGGTTCTGGTATGGATATTATGGAGAGCACAAGTCATTTTAGATTGTAAGCACTCACGGGCAGGTCCCTCCTTACCATCTTGTCTTGAATTGTATTGTGATTGTAATGTCTTCCTTATATTGGAAAGCGCTGCGCAAACTGTTGGCGCTCTATAAATCCAGTATAATAATAATTCATGGTTTTTACAATTTAGAGTGTGGTATACTTATAAGGATGCTGTGACTGAAAAATGGTTGAGAAACGCTGATGTACAGTAATGGCTGAAACCTAAACTGCAGACTTAACAGATCAGTTAACATCAATAGCCCAGGAACGCTGCAGGGGTTCGGGGCTCAAAATTTCAAGTCTTGAGCTACTAGCCAGGCCTCAAGAGTTACTGGCCACCAGTTGCCCCACCTAACCCCTACCCTGCCCCGGGCTTAACAACACCCCTAAACAAACCTCTTAAATAATCTTATGATAATTCTTATCTTATGATAGTTGCCGCTTGTAAACGGCAGATTAGGGATTCCTGCTGCCAGGAAAACGCAAGTTCCTGACACAGGAATCCCTAATCACACCTGAAACATACTGTAGGTGTGAATGGGGCCTAATATACACATACACTAAAGGTGTCCATACACCTCCCAATTATCGTACGATAATCGCGGGTGATCCCATGATTGTACGATAATCGGCAGGTGTATGGGCAGCTTTTTAGGCAGGTGTAAAAAAATGCTGTAAAGTAAGAATGCTTTCAGAAATATATATTGTTTTTATTGTTTATTTTTAAATTTTTCATTTGAAACATAGAAAAGTGAGTGAACTGAAGAAAAATGTAAATGAAATCAATATTTGGTGTGACTACCCTTTTGGTTTTTAAACCAGCATCAGTTGTTACACTTGCACAAGTCAGGGATTTTGTAGTATTAGAGTCAGGTGTATGATTAACCAAATATACCAAGCAAGTGCTAATGATCCTCAATTTCATAGGTAGGTTGGTACACAGTCATTAACTGAAACCGAAACAGCTCTGTAGGAGGCTTAAAACTGGGTGAGGGACAGCCAAACTCTGCTACTAAGGTGAGGATGTGGAAGACAGTTTCATATCACAGGTCATACACCATGGCATCAAGAAAAAGGTATTTATTGTGCATCAGCAAGGTCTCTATGAGGGCAAAGTTTTCAAAGCAGACGGGGGTTTCAAGATGTGCTGTTCAAGCTCTTTTGGAGAAGCACAAAGAAATGGGCAACGTTGAGGACCGCAGACGCATTGGTCCGCCAAGGAAACTTAATGCAGCAGATGAAAGACACATCATGCTTACTTCCCTTCAACATCGGAAGATGCCCGGCAGTGCCATCATTAGAACTGGAAGTAACCAGTGGGACCCAGGTACATCCATCTGCTGTCTTAATCGGCTAACTAATCGATTTTGAAAATAATCGTTAGCTGCAGCTCTACCTTTGATGTGGAAACACGTTTCAACTATCCATGAAAACATAGGAACTGGTGTGCAGAAAAATGGCAGCAGGTGCTCTGGACTGATGAGTCAAAATTTGTAATATTTGGCTGTAGCAGGAAGCAGTTTGTTTGCTGAAGGGCTGGAGAGCGGTACAATAATGAAGCATGGTGGAGGTTTCTTGCAAGTCTGGGGCTGCATTTCTGCAAATGGAGTGGGAGATTTGGTCAGGATCAATGGTGTCCTTGATGCTGAGAAATACATGTAGATAATTATCCATCATGCCATACCACCGGGGAGGCGTGTGATTGGCCCCAAATGTATTCTGCAGCAGGACAACAACCCCAAACATACAGCCAATGTCATTAAAAACTATCTTCAGTGTAAAGAAGAACAAGGAGTCCTGGAAGTGATGGTTTGGCCCCCACAGAACCCTGATCTCAACCTCATGGAGTCTGTCTGGGATTACATGAAGAGACAGAAGGATTTGAGGCAGTCGACATCCACAGAAGATCTGTGCTTAGTTCTCCGAGATGTATGGAACAATCTACTTGCCGAGTTCTTTCAAAAACTGTGTGCAAGCGTACCTGGAAGAAGGCAAAGGGTGGTCACACCAAATATTGATTTGATTTGGATTTCTCTTCTGTTTACTTACTTAACATTTTGTTCATTATAAATAGACTATTGATACTTATTTCTGAAATCATTCTTACTTTACAGCATTTTTTAACACCTGCCTAAAATGTTTGCACAGTGCTGTGTGGATAGATAGATAGATAGATAGATAGATAGATAGATAGATAGATAGATAGATAGATAGATAGATAGATAGATAGATAGATAGATAGACAGTATTTAAAATATGAAATCATCTTTTTCTGTACAATCTCTAATTTATTCCCTTCACGGCTAGTCTGTTAATAGCCACTAGATGTCACCATTGAGTCATGCAGCAGCCAAAATCCACCTTCTTTGTGTCATTGTTACATTATTGGAGAACAGTTAATTAAAATTTAACTCTAATGCTTTTGCATGAGAAAAAACAAGTGTAATAAGATAAAATCCGGGGATTTGCAACCATAAATATACAAGCTCAAATTAAAGCCACGCTCAAGGCAGATATTAAAATGAGAAATATGGGGCCAATCAACGTGGACCTGGGCAGACAAGCTTTCCTGTTCCCAATCACATTGTCATAAAGGAGTATTTGCTCAGGGCTCGTGTCGCAGCAACTTTGTGCATTCTTTTTTATTTCCTGCATTGTCCCTCGAACCTGAGATTATCTCCTGCAGTGGCTGCTATTAAAATAAATAGTACCATGTCCCATTATTAGCACTAGCCAACCAGGCCAATAAATCCACTTTAGTCACATTAGAGCACTGTGACCAGCCAGGATGGAGAATCTTATAGGAAGGCTGCTAAAGTCTGTGATTTAATATAGTTTCTTTTTTGTAGGTTCAGACTTGTGGACAGGAAGAGGTCTACCAATGTGGCCTCTGCAGAGGCGTACCAATTATAAAATGCGCCTATGGCATCCTACCCAGCTCCTACTCATCTTCCCAAGGGTGGTGAAAAAGTGGCCAATGATTAACAGCTTGATTATTCACCCCTTTATTAATATGCCCTTCAGTATGTCAGAATTTGATTTACAGTGATATTAAAGTCAGAATGTTTTAAGCTATTCCAAATGGTGATGAAGTCACTTACAATGGATGCTGCTCCTTTATTTGTAAAAGTTTTAGTTTCCTCCAGAATTAACTGGTCCCCTGTGGACTGGCCCTGATATCCTGTTTAGGGTGGCTCCTTTCCCTTGCAGGGTCCTATGGAGCCACCCTTGTGTGTGCTAGTAAGCTGTGATGGGGGAATTTATCAAAACTGGAGCAGGTAAAATCTGGAGCAGTTGCCCATGGCAACCAATCAGCATCTCTCTTCAGTTTGCTCAGGTAAGATTTGAAAATGAGACAGAGAAGCTGATTGATTGCACTGCAAATCCGCTCCAGATTTTATCTGCTCCAGGTTTGATACATTCCCCTCTGTGTGTCTCCACAAACACATAAGCACAGCAAGTCATTTCCCTCATGCTCCTTCTCCCCTCTCCAAGCTAGTAGATGGACAGCTGTAGACTTTAATGTCCCTTGTGATCTTGTACAGGATGATTCAAGGAAGCTGAACCTAGGGAGTTGGAGCTGTATGAAAACTTGATGACTAAGTGTTTGGGCAAAAAAAAAAAATATTTGCTGGACAATGTCTATTTGTTTTATCCGGAGTCCATATTGAAATACAGATTGAAACTTTAACAATACTTAATTTGTTTTCTGTAGAACAAAAAAGGTTGAAAATGTTGTAGCTAAAAAATGTGTTATTTGTAACATTGACCAGTAGGAGGCGCTGGGCTACAGCAAAATCCCTCAATAGTTGCCTTTCCGTGTTCATTGATGCCGCTTTGCTGATAACGTCTTTTTCTTTTCTTCCGATAGGTTATCAGTGCAGTTGCCCATCTAAGTTTATAGGGAAGAACTGTGAGTCAGAGATCACGGCATGCTTTCCAAACCCTTGCCGGAATGGTGGGACGTGTGATCCGATTGGAAGCGCGTTTATCTGCACTTGCAGGCCCGGCCTGAGGGGATTAACGTAAGTGGCTGCCCATTTGAATATCAAAGTGCTTGCACGCGGCCGCCGTTCGCCGGCCCTTTCAACCGAACAACAAGGGATTTGCAGGAAATAGCGCGGCATGATATGATTATTACAGGTGGTCTGTGTAAACCAGATCTGGTGATGACCCAAATGAATCATACGTTTTCTAATCCTGATGTAATGACTCATGTGAAGGTCCATGTCACAGCACTTCTCCATATCTAGAAATTGATGCGCAGAAACATCTGCACCCCGCTGCTAGTGATACTTCTGGGCTGGAGGACAAGTTTACCAAATGCTGCGTTGAGGAAAAACCTTTTTAATTGAGAGACGATGTGTTCAATTTTTCATTTGTTTGTGGTGAAAGAAAACTTTCTGCAGTAAGAAGCACTGAGTTGAAAAGTCCCAGCACACACTACCCTGTTATAACATCAGCATTGTAATAAAAATACATACTGGAGTTGATACTGATAATGCAATCAAAGCTTACTTGAAAAAAATGTATGTAGTGAGTGCCGCCTTCCGTCTGCCCATCACTTTCATCAACTTCCTGGATTCCCAGAGTGCTTTCTGCCTATTTCCCTGCTGCTTGATGTGATACAATCTCTATTTCTCAAGACTACATCACCCATCATGCACTGCTTCCAGCAAGCAATGATAATGCTACATTGTTCAGATGTTGAGTTGTAGTTCAGATGGCAGGCTTAGGTAGAGTGGTGACTCAAGGAAGTGTGAATCAATTGTGTCAGTTCATTGAGGAATTCCATCCTATGGGTATCTTCAATAAGTAAGTTTACAAACTTCTAGATGGATATAATTATTAGGAGCGGGAGAGACGGTATGCAAATTCAATATAAAAATACATATTTAGTTTTCGGTTTTGACCAGAGATACCCATTTAAGTCGATGGCTTTTAAAACTCACACTTCACGTGAATCAGTAGGGCACACGTAACATTATCATACAACGTGATTAAAGTGGACCCTCTATGAAAATGGAAGGTCTGCTTTTGTGCTTTCCCCATGCCCTCTCCAAACACAAATGGATTTAAAAAGTCATCATTGCTTAACCAAACTCTTCCTTATAAAAAGAATTAAAGCACTACCCTGGGCTCAAGCTCCCGTGAGGCACAGGTCACAGCTGAGTTGGGTGCTCAAAATTCTATCAGAATGCACACCAGCACATTAAAGCCATTCGTGTTGGGGAAGAGGGGCAGTGGGCGGGTAATAAAGCTAGGGCTACAACCAACGAATCGATTATGAGAATAGTTGTCAACTATTCTCATTATCGATTTGTTGGTTGGAGGGAGAGAAAGAGAGATTTTTTTAATGCAACTAATCGATTCATCGGAAAAATAGTCGGGCAACTAATCGATTATGAAAATAATTGTTAGCCGAACCCTAAATAAAGACCTTTCAGCTTCAGAAATGTTGCTGTCATATGATAATTTTTGCATACAGCACTAAAAGCGTATTGATCACGATCCTGGAGTGCCAGTGACCTTTTGTTCTTCTTGCACTGAGCCGCACCATCTGTCATCGCAGTACCCATTAATTCATAGGCACTTATGGGTCAAGAGTGCAATGGGCTCTTGGACTTCCAAAGGGGACATTTTTTTGGTGACTGCAGTCTAAGAGGGCATTTCCCTCAATTTGAAGAAGCTTCCTCCAACATTCTGTTGTTTCTACATAACAGGATGTGAAGGGAAATCTCCCCAGTTGGGCTATAGATGGCGAAAGAAAAGCTAATGGGTTTTAACCCTTTCCTACTTTATCCAAAACGGAAAAGAAATGGCTTTAGAAATAGTTTGAGTTCACTAAGAATGAATGTTTTTTGAAAATCCAATGTTTGAAAGTGGGGTGGGCACAGTCAGGTTGGGGAGAAAGCTCTGGGTGATGCTGGACATCCACCAACCAGGATATCTTGCGAGCTCCATCTGACTTGCTTCAGCTTCTAATTTACATTGTGAGAAGCTCACTGTGTGCAGTGAAATCAGAGTAAGCAATTTCAGCCCAGGAGAGCAGCCGGTACAACTGTACAAGACTGAAGGGAAGGCCGGAGTTTAGCTTTAAATTATAGTTATCCTCTAAAACAGTTTCTTATTTCTTAAACTATCCTTTCCCAAATAACCATTTTATTCTCTCGCTAGGTGTGAAGAAGATATAAATGAGTGTGAGAGAGAGGACTGTGAAAATGGTGGAACTTGTGTGAACATCTTCGGTTCTTTCTTCTGTAACTGTACCCATGGATACGTTGGACAGTATTGTGGTCTGAGGCCCGTGGTTGTTCCCAACATCCAAGCTGGACACTCCTATGTCGGCAAAGAGGAGCTGATCGGAATAGCCGTGGTGCTATTCGTCATATTTGTCCTCATCGTCCTCTTCATAGTATTCCGGAAGAAGGTGTTCCGCAAAAACTACTCGCGTAACAACATCACTCTCGTCCAAGACCCAGCCACTGCGGCTCTTCTGAATAAAACCAACGGGATCCAGTTCAAGAACCTTCGCAGCGGCGGAGATAGTAGAAACATTTACCAAGAGGTTGGACCGCCGCAAGTCCCGGTCCGGCCCATGGCTTACACTCCTTGTTTCCAGAGCGAATCTCGGAACAATCTTGATAAGATGGTGGACGGTCTGGGCGTGGAGCACCAGGAGATGACAACTTTCCATCCGGAGTCTCCGAGGATACTGACGGCTCGAAGAGGGGTGGTGGTGTGCAGTGTGGCTCCCAACATGCCATCGGTGTCGCCGTGCCGTTCTGACTGTGACTCTATCAGGAAAGGACCGTGGGACTCAGGACATGATTGTAAGTCACGTTTGATACATAGTAAACATATAGGAGAGGGCATTAAAGAGACCCTGTCACCAGACTATTAATTTCAACAGCACCCTTTCCTATAATATTATGCATATTTAACATATTTTCGGCATGTTACATACCTGTAGAAGCCTCCCTTGTGTAGACTTCCAAGAGCCTTAAGTCTTCTGCTGGGCACCACCATCTTGGATGTCATATCGACAGCCCCAGCAGACTGAGAGCTGTCCCTCAAGTAACACTCTATATTTTTTCCCTTCACTCCTCCCCTGGTAGCTGCATAAAAGGTCATGTAGGGAGGGGAGGGACGAAGGAGCTGGGCCAGCCGGCTGTTGATATCACATCCAAGTAATTATACTATCCCAGAAGAGGGAAGGGTTATGATTGCAAGGAGGGGGTGGGGGCTGTGCCAGGAAACTGACTCTTCCTGAAGAAAATTATTTTTCTAGTAAATTCAGACTGTATAGACGTGAGGACATCATTAGTCAATAGGCCACCGGAGCCCAGGGAAGAAGAGGCTGCGGGGATCAGTTCTTCTTTAACATGCTGTTGTAATGTCAATACTCATTTTCAATATTTTTAAAACGACAGCTTTCATTATAAAAACACCAGGTGACCCAGTCATTGTTTAGGCACTACTTGGTAAAAGGTGACAACAGTCTGACCCCATCTTTCAGTTGTGCTTTTGTGTTGCCACCCTGGCACATGAGCTTCCAATGGAGACTACAACTAGATGCCTCGCATGGTGAGGAAGCCACCCTAAGAAATGCAATGCAGCCATGATAGGCTGCAGGAGATCAACAATAAAGAGCTGCAGCAAAGAATAAAAATTTGCAAAACACGTATTTAAAAAAAAAATTGTCAATGGTTTATGATCCGCAGCACTTTAGAAAACAATGTTTAATCAGTTTGGGTTGCAGCTTTGTAGAAATAAGGGTATCTATGTTCCTTGATTAAAACAATCTCAGCAGGAAAGCCATTTGTAGACATGAAACACATTTATGTACACTCTCCCACTTCAGTGGGTTTCCTCAGAAGAGATCTTTATAAAACTGCACTTTTTATATCTGACATATCGGGGAAATTGTTATTTCTCTACTTAGAGTGTTATCAGGCAAAGTCCAATGCATTAAGTGTAAGGTGGGATTGTGTTCAGGATGGAGAAGGCATTAGCAGCTTTCCACATCTACCTCCCATAGACAGTTACCATAGAAAAGCTTTCAAAGTAGAAGCCGTCATGATGAGAAGTTATCTGGGGACATGAGGACAGAAGATTTTCTGCTGACAGCTTTCGGACCAATTGCAGATTATTATTGGTGGTAATGTGCGCGGCGTTATCAGTGCGGAAATCAGAGCTGCAAGTTAGCGGCTCCCTATTACTTAAAGGAGGCCTATGAGGTGAGTGCTTTCCACTCACCTCATAGTTCTAGCCAACCTGTGACAATGAGACTGTCACAGGTCGACTCAGTAGATCGGGAAGTGAGCGAACACATATCGGCGTTCGCACACCTCTCGATCCTGTCATGGCTCTCTGCTGTGACAGGGGAGGGACTGGATTACCCGCTCCGATCCTCCAGCGCTGACTGGCGGAACGGACGGGGGAGGGGGCGGGTACAGCTGGCTCTGCCTCTAGATAGACAGAGCCAGCTGTCACTCACGCAGCTGGGTGGATCCAGACATAATTGTCGGGATCCGCTTCAGCTGCGGCGTCTCAGTATACTGAGCTTACGGTGACGGGAGGACGCTAGTTTTTGTCCTCCCGTTACCCTAAGAAGAACTATGGGGAAAAGCCCTGACCCCATAGTTCTCCTGTAAAGAGCAACTAGGGGGGAAACTTTTATTAACCCCCACACTGCAAGGGTTAAGTGCTCATTTTGGTCTAGGGAGGAAAATAAGAAAGTTACCCAATCCTTTGAGTTGGCTTGCTGTGGTAGCATTCCCTCCCGCCTGTCTCCTTCACTTCAGTGATGATATGTCCCTCGGAGTCTCCACGTCCTATAGACAGTGCATTGGATGTGGTGACTGGAGGATCCTTAGACCGCTGCAGCAGAAGGGGAGAGAGGCTCCAGAGATCAGTTGAAAAGCAAGCCGGCTCTGAGGATCTCGGCAAATATAACGTTTTTATTGTTGCACCTAGATATAAAAAAGCAGTTAACCTTTGCAGTGCCGGGGTAGCCCCACTGCAAGGGTTAATACAAGTGTTGCCCAGAATTCTTTAAACTGTGTGATGTGCACCCATGAATACAGTCAAGAAGGCTAACTGAGCCGGTGTAGCAGTACCTGGGTGTCAGCCTGTCCCTCTTTTTTATTGCACATACATTATTTATGATCAGCTTGGGTAGAGCTAGTTACATGAATCACCAGAGGGCAAGCAAAATATTGTCCTTAGGGGTCCAAAGCAGCTGGTCAGATTCTACAATTCATTTTCTTCTGCCTATTAAAGGTGTTGTTATGAATTGTATTATTATTATTATGCAGGATTTATATAGCACCAACAGTTTGCACAGCGCACAGTTTGCACAGCGCTTTACAAAATGGAGGGAGGCAGCACAGTTACGATACAATTTCAATACAGGGAGGATAGGCGAGGACTAAAAAAAAAAAAAATACATTCTTAAAATATATTTTTGTCTTTTCATTTTAGTTAAATAAATATGAAATCTGGCATATGAATAATCTTTATTTTCATATACAGCCAGCAGGTGGAGGTCTCAACTCCTTTTCACGATTTTCTGTTTCTCCTTTTTTGCCTAATGTAAAATACCTGTTGTTTACAGAGCTCAATAGCTCAAGGTGGATTTTACACATGGGTGCTTAAGTCAGAGCAGTGACTCCTCCTCCCTCTTCCACAAAGCTTTATTTTTAAGGAGAGACAGCATTGTCTTAAATTAAAATAACTACTGATTAAATAAAACCACATAAAACAATTTAAAGTGCATGTATAGCCATTTTTAGAGTTTTGGGAAGAGTAGAGAAGGATTACAACTCCTGCAACTTTCTTTTTTGCTGTCCCTGTGCAGTTGGGGAGATTTCTGTTCACTTCCTGTCCTGGAGGTACAGCAGGAACTGAGACAAAATCACCGCAAGGTGAAGGAAATGCCATTCTAAACAGCCTCCAGAACAAGTGTCCTCATTGGAACATTTCTCCTCTATTCCTGTTCTGGTGACAACTCAGAAATGTTGGATTTTCCATCACCTTTTGTGTCACCAGGACGAACTGAGTAGACGAATCTTCATGGCGGGACACAGACAGCAATGAACACTTCCCTGCTCTATAAAAAAATGATGGAGTTGATGCTTTGGCTTCCACTGGCCAGGGACAAGTATAGATAGAAGGAGTTGGGACGTTTTACTGATTCTCTTTGGGTGAATGCTGTTAGCAATTTAAAAGTCCTGACACACAGCAATGGCAGCCCCCATATACCTCTCATGATAGGGGTGCTCTAAGGTGCCATTCACAGCTATGCATTTCAAAGGCACATCAACGCATCTACATAGGTTAGATATTGCTATAAAGGAGAACTGTGGGGTCAGGGCTTTAACGGGAAGACACAAACTAGCATCCTCCCGTCACCCAAAGCCAGTCAGCGCTGGAGGATCGGAAAGGGGAAGGGGGGGGGAGTCCCTGCAGGGAGCCGTGAGTGACAGTCACTGCTCTCTGCAGGGATAGATTGAGAAGTGAGCGAGCGACGGTATGTGTTCGCTCACTTCCCGATCTACTGAGCCGACCTGTGACAGTTTCATTGTCACAGGTCGGCTAGAACTGTAAGGCTGAGTGATTTTCACTCGCCTCATAGTTCTCCTTTATATGTTGCAGTGCGTCGACCTGCACTTTAGCGTACCATAACGTTTCTTCTTGAACGACCTTGAGTTTTGTATATTCTGATGTACTGCTGCTTCTCCCTGTACATCGCTGCCGCCATGGGGTCCCGCACGGTGCTATATCCTGCTTCCCAGAACTGGGGTGGCCGTCCTTGTGGGGTGTAGAAATATGACGATTGTTTCCTCTTATTGATGTCTATTAAGGTAGAGGATTGGAGCCGGCCGAAGAGGTGACCTGCTTTGTGGGGAGTACAAAAGGAAGCAATTCTGAAAACCAGTCACTGAACTCTTTTCAGTCCGACTCCGGAGATGACAATGGTAAGAAAAATCGCTTTATCATTCCGCGCTATGTTTTATCAGCCGTTGGTTATTGGTTTCTGTGTGCGTCGTTGTCTTTGAAGGCCCCGTGTGCCTTGTTTTTGTTCTCTTCGTGAAGGAAATGTGCAGTTGTTGGACGCTTATGAAGCTCGGTAATATTGTGAACACAACTAGCAGTGTTCTGGTTAAATAGATTCTGTGCCAATGTTTGCCTATATACGTTGGTCTGCTCTCAACAGAGCAGATCTGTACAGAAATAATAAGAGTAAAGTCTACTAATATTATATTATCTAAAGATAAAACTTTTTTTTTCAATTTGGGGATAGAGTAGGAAATAATTAAAGCAGAAGTCCAAGATAAGCAAATAATATCTGCATTCTTCTTGGCCTCTGGGTGAGCTTTGTGTATTTATTCCAGATCTGTGTAGTAATCCGGTGTGACACTTGGGGCTTCCTGTAATAAAGATCGCTCACTGCTGCTCTCTCGCCTTGTGCAGGGTGACTGGTCTTGTCTCCGCCCCCTCCTATAATAAAGACCGCTCACTGCTGCTCTCCCTCCTTGTGCAGGGTGACTGGTCTTGTCTCCGCCCCCTCCTATAATAAAGACCGCTCACTGCTGCTCTCCCTCCTTGTGCAGGGTGACTGGTCTTGTCTACGCCCCCTTCTGTAGTTTCCTGCAGGCAGCTTGCAGTGGGTGGAGCCTGCTGGGCCCCCTCACACAGTTCTGCTCACTGCTTATCCTGGAGTTCAGCTTTAAGAATGTGTCACCGCTATGCTGCAGTGATGGTATGTCCCTCGGTGTCCTTACATCCTATACACAGTGTATTGGACGTGATGAATCCTGGGACCTTAGACTGCTGCAGCTGAGGGCAAGCGAGCTCCAGGGACCGGTCTAAGAGCAAGGATCAGGTGAGTATAACTTTTTTCTATTTTCTCCCCTAGACCAAAATTAACACTTAATCCTTGCAGTGCAGGGATAGTCCCATTGCAAGGGTTAATAACAATTTTGGCTGGAGTTCTCATTTAATATAAGTTGTTTCTAGTGAACCCTAAGCAGCACTGATAACCTTACTTTCTTCCTTTTTTCTTTCATGTATAATTTCTGGCCATTTTTTTTTTAAAATACAAAACATTTTTTTTTTATTTCACTCATCTTCTTTGTTTATTTTTGCAGAATCGCATTATAAAAATGCACAACATAAAAAAATATTTTGTTTAATATCTTTGCTATGATTTGTAAGTAAAAGTTAATTTAGTGTCATTATAATTAGGAGAAGTGATAATGAATTGTAAAGTGCTGAGCAAACTGTTGGCGCTTGATAGATCCTCTATTATAGTAATAATAATGATTTAAAAATTACATTGTATATATTTGTTTGGGTATAATATTTCTTTATTGTTTCGATTTATAACAATACAGACATATAAACATGTAAACATCCTGTTAAAAGATTCTCCCGGGGAGAAATCCAATCTAAAACAGATGAGAAAGATATTCATAACTTTTTCCTAAAACAGCCACCATAAATGTCCCTTCCCATTGGTATTAAAACCATTCTTCCCCCCTAGGGGTCTCAACTAAAAAAAAAAAAAAATCCCTCCCATCCCTAAGGCTGGGTTCACACCTGGGTGTTTTTCAGCGCTGAAAAACGCTCATGAAGTGAAATCCTATTAATTGCTATGGGCATGGTTCCCACATGGGCGTATTTCAGAGCGTTTTGTCGCGCTGAAAAACGCCCTACGTGCGAAATAGTACTTGAGCTTCTTTGGGGCAGATTTCAGCGCTTATCCATTGGACTTCTAAATAGAGATTTCATAAACGCGTGTCAAACGCGCGTTTTGTGGACAGGAAATCGCGCTAAAAACAAGCGGGATAAAACGTGCATATTACGAACGCCCAGGTGTGAACCCAGGCTTAACCACCCAAAAAAAACACAAGTCTACAGTAACACAAGTTATTTTCCAAACAATCTCTAGTCATTCTGGTTCATGTTTTATTACATTGTTTTAAAGAAGAACCCCCGGCAAATCAAATCTTAACCCTTCCAGTGGGGCTACCCCTGCACTGCAAGGGTTAAGTGCTCGTTTTGCCTAGGGAGCTAAATTAGCAGATATACTCACCCAAATCACGATCCCAATCCCACCACTTCTTCCAACCTCGCTCTGCCTCCCCTCCGTCCGTCCAAGGTCATGTGAGTTATTTATCATGGCCTATACAGTGTACAGGACGTGAGGACACCGAGGGACATACCATCACTGGAGCAGAGGGAGGGAGTGGTGTAGGAGCCAGTTGGGATCATGGGTCGGGTGAGTATAACTGTGTTATTTTAGCTACCTAGGCAAAATGAGCACTTAACTCTTGCAGTGCAGGGGTTATGATTTTGTTTGCCTGGAGGGGGAGGGAGTGGTGTAGGAGCCAGTTGGGATTATAGTTCAGTATAGCTTTGTTATTTTATCTGTCTAGGCAAAATGAGCACTTAAAGGAGAACTATGGGGTTAAGTCTTTTCCCCATAGTTCTCCTTAGGGTAACGGGAGGACACAAACTAGCGTCCTCCCGTCACCCTAAGCTTAGTATACCTCGAGCTGCTGCTCGCGGTATACTGAGACGCTGCAGCTAAAGCGGATCCCGGCGTTACTGTCTGGATCGGCCCAGCTGCGTGAGTGACAGCTGGCTCTGCCTATCTGGAGGCAGAGCCAGCTGTACCCTCCCCCGTCCGTTCCGCCAGTCAGCGCTGGCGGATCGGAGCGGGGAGGGGGGAATCCAGCCCCTCCCCTGTCACGGCAGAGAGCTGTGACAGGATCGAGAAGTGAGCGAACGCCGGTATGTGTTCGCTCACGTCCCGATCTACTGAGCCGACCTGTGACAGTCTCATTGTCACAGGTCGGCTAGAACTATGAGGTGAGTGAAAAGCACTCACCTCATAGGTCTCCTTTAACCCTTGCAGTGCAAGGTTATGGGGGTTAAGATTTTATTTGCCTGGAGTTCTTCGTTAACCGTAGATCTCATAGAAAATATTAAAAAAGAAATGCAAGACAATATTACTAAGAGAAAGACTTGTTTGAAAAAAAAAACAATATATGCAGTACTTGGGTGTCATTTAAAATGACAAAGTAATTGCCGAATCGATAAGCTCACAGAGAAAAAATAAATACTCTGGCCCATAAGGGAGCTGAAATGGTTAATATAATGACCGTAGACAGCTTTGTTTTCACGTTAAATTCAGACAAAATCTTCTCGTAGAGAAAAGCCAGCCAGGTCATAATGGAGCGCGTTCATTGTTTACAGACTATTGCAGCTCGCGGGATGAGAAGCACGAGATGGACTGATGAACTCCAGTGTACTGAGAGCTATTTAAAGCAATTACTTTTCAGGAGAGGTCTAATGCCGCTGACTAGCGACTAAATTATCCAAATATTTCATCTGTCCTTCCTGTATCCCAGTTGCCGTAGTTACTAAATATTTTGACTGCAGTGCTTTGCGGTCTTCTAAACTTTCCTTCCATCAATATCAGTGTTTAGCTGACCTTTCAAAGAAAATAGAGAAACGTCATTTTCGTATTATGCTCGGCTGTCAAAACGGGAACAAAAACAGCTGACTGATAAACATATTTATTCAGAGGGGGAAAAAATAGATAAATAACGGGGGAAAAGTGCAGGATTTGGATTCTGCATTTGAGCACATTTAAAACTCTTGAACTCCTCTTGTAATTGTTTGTTAGCTTTCCTTTTTTAAAAAAATGAAGAAAGCCTGCAATGTGAGTCATGAAAATGTGCACATGTATACATGATCACTGCACCTCCACAGTATCACAATACATGCAAATCACTTACAAAGGTGGAAATGGACTTTAATCATAGAGGACCTTTATTAAGCCCAGGTGGTGACCTTTTTTTTTGTTGGTGCGGAACTATCCTTAGAGCCATATTCCTTAATGCATCTATGCCATATGTGCCGAAACAAGACTCTTCCCTTTAGCAGCTGGTATCTAATATCTGCATCTTCAATGTATATCTTGGACAATGTATTCATGTTTCAGCAATATTGATATCTCTAAAATTAGGTAGAACATGCAGACGTCTGCCGAACAGGGGTCACTGCTAAATAAGATCAATAAGGGGCAAAACTAATATCATTATGTTATTATGGGACAACAGATGAGTAAGGAGGCATTGATGGTATATCATTACTGATATACAGTATCAATATGAGATATTGCTAATGTAACCAGTATATAACTTTGCTGATATAATCAATAATAGTGAATGCTGATATAATCTATATAGGATATTGCGCATATTATCAATATTTGGAAATGCCAATTTAATCAATATGGGGGCACTGCTGATACAATTACCGTATTTTTCGCTCCATACGATGCACTTTTTCCCCCCAAAGGTCGGGGGAAAATGTGTGTGCATCTTATGGAGTGAATCCCTATTGCCCGACCCCCGGAACATGCAGTTTTCGGGCACAGGGCGAGTCGTTTTCTGTACATTTAGCTCTGCTAAAGCAGACCTAAATGTACAGTGGGAGCCGCTGCTCGTTTAATACAAGCGATCTATTCAGATCGCTTGTATTAAAACCGAGCGTCGGCGGCGATCGTGTCTGCCCCCCCCCCCCCCCATGGTTTTCGGGGTCCCCTGCTCCTGGGGGGGGGGCACGTGACCATGGGATAGGAGCTCACCATAGAGCCCCTAGAGCAGACGAAGGACGTTAGTTTTACTCTGTGTGAACACTGAGACCGTGGCGCTGTAATCACAGTGCCACCTGTCTCAGGGGTCACTAACTGCAGCTTCTATAACAGTTTCTGTGACAGAAACTGTCACAGAACCTGCCTGCGTCCTATGGTCCGGTGCGCCTTATGGAGCGCAAAATACGGTAATATAGAATGTTGGTGATGTAATCAGTGTTTGTAAGTGTACAATAATTAAATAATTGAGGATAATAAATGTATGTAACTAACCGAATCCGTTGATTTACTGATACTAAGTATCAGCAGAAATAAATCTGTGAATATATACAGAATTAGGAATGTTCAGATACCAGTGCCGACACTTGGCATTTTCATGAGAACTATCAGGGTTGCGGCGGTTGCAGCTGGGACCTGGCTCTGGCGCTCCACCACTGTCCTGAAATCATTAGTCTGTATTGTTTTGGAAAAACTGTCACATGACAATAAAGAAAAATTTATCAGTACTTGTATCTGTGAGTACTTGGACAAGTATCAGTACTTCTACTTGGGAAAAATTGTATCAGTGCCTCCCAAATATATAATTGTAAAAATAAAATCATACATTATAACAGAGATGTACAAATCCCAGGAGCTCCGTATGCTCCTTACACATGACAGCCGCCTCCTAACTTTTGAGTTTTTGTCTAGTCTAGTCTTGGAGGTGGAAAAGTATCTGTTCTTGCACCTAGTACAGTACTTGGTATCTGAACATCCCTATACAGAATGTATTAAAGGATGACATAACAGTGTTTGTGTGTTATAATACTAACTTCTCTGTTGTCTCCCTTTCTCCTCAACCCGTGTTCTCTGTTTTCCCCACCACAAGCTTCCATAGTGACTGTCATTCATCTAGTCAACAATATTGTTGATAATATTGAAAATGAAGGTATTTACTTTTTTCCCGATACTCTCTGTATCTTTCACGACCAAGAGTGCATTCCTTAGATAACTTTTTAAGTTGTACATTTATTATGTGATATGGCTGATTACGATTTATTATCAGTTCAGTTTTTTTTTATATTTACGATTTAATAATATCACTTCTAGCATGCATCCAGCATCTGGATTCTATTATTATATTTAAACAGTGAACACTGAATATGAGTTGCTGGTCAATTTATCTAAAATAACTTTACATATGATTTCTAGACAAATAAGCCAAAGTTGTAGGAAATTAATTAATCAGAATATATTAAAACAAACCACTACAACAAATGTCATATTTTCTATTAAAGGAGAACTATGAGGTGAGTGCTTTTCAGTCACCTCATAGTTCTAGCCGACCTGTGACAATGAGCCTGTCACAGGTCGGCTCAGTAGATCGGGAAGTGAGCGAACACATACCGGCGTTCGCTCACCTCTCGATCCTGTCACAGCTCTCTGCCGTGACAGGCGAGGGGCTGGATTCCCCTCTCCCCGCTCCGATCCTCCAGCGCTGACTGGCGGAACGGACGGGGGAGGGGGCGGGTATAGCTGGCTCTGCCTCTAGATAGGCAGAGCCAGCTGTCACTCACGCAGCTGGGCGGATCCCGCCACAATTGTCGGGATCCGCTTCAGCTGCGGCGTCTCAGTATACCGCGAGCTGCTGCTGAGCCTAGGGTGACGGGAAGACGCTAGTTTGTGTCCTCCCGTTACCCTAAGGAGAACTATGGGGAAAAGCCTTAACCCCATAGTTCTCCTTTAACAACTTGTCAGGTCCTAAAAACCAGCTATATTAACAAAGGAAATAGGAAATGACTTAAGGATTGTCATAGGTGCATCACACTGACGCACCTGCACTGTGTTAGTTTTATTAGCTTAGCTAATATTTAGAAGCTGGCAGGTATAGTTTAATTAAAATAATGTAAGTTATGTTTAGTGGTTATTTAAATATATTAAAGTAACAATAAACTGAGGTCAAAAAGGTAAAGGAAGAAAAGTGGGCTTTAATGGCACCAAAATGACAAGTACAATGAACCACACAATTACTTAGATACAAAATATTGTTTATCGTTTTTTAACAATAAACTCCGGAGTTAAATCTTACAAAATACATTCAAGTACCTTAACTATTACTAAAAATGTATCTTATTTGTGTATCACTTGGCTGTAGATCCTCAAAACATCTCTGAATTGGTGCGGACACTGTCCTTCCTTCTGGAGGGCGGATAATTTTGTTCCCCATGACCCCTGTGTGTGTTGTAAAGTAGTCACCGCCCCAAGCTCGCTCCCGTGATGGACTACAATCTCAATACAAAGTAGTAGACTAAATTTGAGATTGTAGTCCATCGCAAGAGTGAGCTTGGAGCGGTGACTGCTTGAATTCAGTTTTAAGATTTATCTCCTGAGTTTGGTGTAACTTTAGGTACTGACAAAGTCATCGCCAACTAAACAAGTCCATAGTGGAAATGTACAAATTGTTCTGATCCATAAGAGGTATACAAGAGCTGAAGAGGTCCATGTTCTTACATTGGCTGGTACAAATCTATATATATCTATATAGATATATATATTAGCGACAGTTGCTTTAACTTAAAATTTTAAGTATGAAAGAACTCTTTGTATTGCGCATAAGAATCAGTGTCTCCATTTTTAGTGGTTCTAGGTAATAAAGACGAATCTGACCAAGCTTACTCCCGTGATGGACTATCTCAATACAAATTTGTAAACTATATTTGAGATTGTAGTCCATCATGGGACCTAGCTTGGAGCGGTGACTACTTTACATCACACACAGGGACCATGGGGGACAAAAGTAGCCACCCTCCAGAAGGAAGGACAGTGTCAGCACCAATTCAGAGATGATTTGAGGATCTACAGCCGAGTGATACACAAATAAGATACATTTTTGTTAATAGTTATTTTTAAGATTTAACTCTGAGTTTGGTGTCACTTTACTAATGACAATAATGTCATTTGTGTTTAGCGGTCATTTAAATATATTAAGTTTATTTAGCTTTTGATCTAAATATTTGTATTTTTATTGTTTTATATTTTGTTACTTTTACTCTGCAAAACCATATTCCATGTTTTCGCCATTTGTGGATAATGGCTCTCACTGTGGTTCGCTGGAGTCCCAAAGCTTTAGAAATGGCTTATAACCTTTTCTAGACTGATAGATCTCAATTACTTTCTTTCTCATTTGTTCCTGCATTTCTTTGGATCTCGGCATGATGTGTAGCTTTTGAGGATCTACTTCACTTTGTCAGTCAAGTCTTATGTAAGTGATTTCTTGCTTGCGAACAGGTGTGGCAGTAATAAGGCCTGGGTGTGGCTAGAGAAATTGAACTCAGGTGTGATAAACCAGAGTTAAGTTATGTTTTAACAGGAGGGGCAAACACTTTTTCATACAGGCCATGTGGGTTTGGATTTTGTTTTCCCTTAATAATAAAAACCTTCCTTTAAAAACTGCATGTTGTGTTTACTTGTGTTATCTTTGACTAATATTTAAATTTGTTTGATGATCTGAAATATTAAAGTGTGACAAACGTGCAAAACAATGAAAAATCAGGAAGGGGGCCAACACTTTTTCACACAACTGTATAATGCAAAAGAAGTTGGATTAGGTAAAAGAATGTGTTTTTTTTTTTTACATATTTAAATTTAATAGGAAATCTTGTAGACACTTAAAAGCAAGAAAATCATTTAATTTTTGTCTTTTTTATATGAAAAGACACGCTTTTATGTTCTGATAAACTTTATTTAGGTTTTGTTTATAGTTTTGTACGTTTTTCTATTCTGTAAAACATTTTTTTAAATGCTACATAAACAGTTGTAAAACTAAAAGTATAAAATAAAGGAAATACAAACTATTTTTGAAAATGCCTGCAAAAAATGTTTTAATACCCCATGTGATCTGTTTATTTTTCTGTTGTGTAAAACCTCTTCTTTTACATTTTGTGGGGGTGGGGGGGGGGTTCCTTTTTTTATGTTCTGTAAAACTTTTAATGGGGATAATATCAACTGTTTAGGAAGAAAAAGAAAATAACTGAAATGACATTGATGATGCATGAAAAAAAATGTCCTTTTTCATTTTGATTGCTTTTTGTGAACTGTGTTGTTCTCCTTTTCTGTGAACGAAACAGCTTCGGTAATGGACCAAGGACAGAATTACAACAGAGGTGACATATGTAACCCCAAATCCTGCTGCCTTTTTATTGTTGTGTTCCATAAAGCCCCTTTAACCACGTCTCTTGAAGATAATGTTTCAATCCTGAAAACCCGTTTTTGAAAGCTTTGCCTGCCTGCTTGTGAAAACCCAATTCTGGATGTTTATGCCCCAGCATGCTGGTATCGTGTCATCTAATACAGCCGTGCTGTAACAGTGTCCGGACTGCGACTCACCTTGTTGTATAACATATGACTTAACATTGATGTATTGCTTTAATGACCCACGCTTGGAAGCATGTACAAACTTGTGAATTTAAAGGGAACATATTGTTTTTACAGTAATTTGTTGCCAAATTAGAGGGAAAGGAAACTAAACACACACGTTCTTTTAGTTATGAAGGTTTTCGAGTATTTAGAAAATGTGAAGTCCTGCCTCCGATATTAATAAAAAAACATCTTCACACTTACCATCAAATTGTGTTCTAGGATAATTATAGTAAGGTTGTCATGCTGTGGGAGAATTTGTTGTCATGTGTTAAATAACAGTGGAGCCTGCCATGGCAAACTAATACACAGAGGGTCAGACTGGCCATTAGGAGTTTGCAAGCATGTCATAGGCCCTTTAAACTTATAGTGCCCTTAAAGTAGGGAACGTTTTCAAAGAGGGCAAACCCAGAAATACTAGGGTTGATTTTTTTAGAGGCAGATAGGCTGTTAACTTTGCAAGGGAAATTTTCCTTAGCATCATCCAATAACGTGCATCATCCAATGACGTGCAAGCAAAATACTGTTTTTTTTTTTTATTTTCCTTGTACATGATTGGGTATTCTATACAAAGTGAATTTCAACACATTCACTAAGCTAATTGAAAATTCCCTTGCAAAGCGGGCAGTCTATTTGCCTTAAGTAAACAAGCCCCATTGTCTTCTTTTGGCTAAAGTGCTCCATTCCCCTGAGACGCAGGCTTTTCAAAATGGTAGCCAAAGCCTGTGACTAGATGCTGCCTGCAGTTTTCCCTCTAGCCATGTCATATACAGAAAATAATAGGGCCTGTTCTTTGCAAGAGCTTTGTGTCCCCCATAGATGCACAGGGGTTGATATGTTAAAATACCTTTGCAAAGTGAACAGCCTATCTCCCTTTAGTAAATCAACCGCTGTGCATTTATGGGGGACACTAAGCTCTTGCAAGAACAGTCCCTATTAATTTCTGCATATGACTTGGGGATGTTTCCCTTAGCTCAGTGAATGTGGCAATATTTCACTTTGCAAAGTATACCCAATCAGGAGCAAGGAAAATAAAAAAAAAATAGTATTGCTTGTACTTGATTGAATGATGGAAGTCAATAGAGCTTCACCTCATTCACTAAACATCCCCTGCAAAGTGCACATCCCTTGCCAAGGCACTATTTGCCTTTAGTAACTCAACTACGTAGTCTCAAGAAAACAATTAATGGGGTTGGTTTACTAAAGGCAAATAGGCTGTTCACTTTGCAAGGGAATTTGCACTTTGCAGGGGAATTTTACCCTTACTTAGTGAATGTGGTGAAATGTCCCTTTATAAAGAATACCCAATCATGTACAAGAAAACAAAACTAGTATGTTTGCTTACGCATGACTGGATGATGGAAGTCAGCAGAGCTTCACCACATTCACTAAGCTAAGGGGAAACGTCCCCTGCAAAGAGCACATTCCCCTGCCAAGGCACTATTTGCCTTTAGTAACTCAACCACGTAATCTCAAGAAAACAGCCAACGGGATTGATTTACTAAAGGCAAGTAGGATGTTCACTTTGCAAGGGAATTTGCACTTTGCAGAGGAAGTTTCCCCTTACTTAGTGAATGAGGGGAAATGTTACTTTGCAAAGAATACCGAATTAGGTACAAGGAATCAGAACTAGTATTTTTGCTAACTCATGACTTGATGACGGAAGCCAACAGAGCTTCACCACATTCACTAAGCTAAGGGAGAAACTTCCCCTGCTAAATGCAAATTCGCTTGCGAAGTGAACAGCTGATTTGCCTTTAGTAAATCATCCCCAATGTATAATGGACACTTTCTGTCTGCTTGGGGGCTTTCATCCCTCTACCTCTGGTGATGCTACCCACATTTATTGCTAGGGGTTTTTCTGAAACGGTTTCTGCCTGCATTGTAGCTCTGACACTTTCCTTCAAGCAGTATTCAACAAGAATATCGCTCTAAGTGAACATGCAGGCATGGCATTAGAAGCAATCGGGTTATAGCTGCACTGTCCCATATTGCTTGCTGTGCATGCCCAGTGTAGACAATACAGTAATAATCATAAATATTATTATAAATAATATAATAAAGTAATAGTCCTTGCATTATGTGGGGCTTTTGAGGACCATAATACAAACCACAGGATAATCTGCCTCTTCTGCCATAGTACGGTAACAGGAGAACGCTAGGGAAGTGCAAAGGACTAACAATATGCACTAAAACCTTCATTACTGGAAGACATAAAGAAAGTGTCTAGCTTGCCTACTCTCATCTTTCACAGAATTATGTTTTACTACTGTACAGGTACACAAACGCATGGCTGATTTACCATTAACAGAAGCATGTGGAATTCCGAGGGGATGGATGTATAATTCCTCAACTTTATACATATTAATTTACATATTATATTTTAACAGCTTACCATTGGGATACTTCCGATTGGATGCCAAACACACAACTGTCAGACATTGAAGAGGTTCCAAACTACGAAGCCGCTGATGGCTCCTCCGCACACCATGGTAGCACTAGAGAGTTGGAGTCCGACTACTACCTCGGTGGCTACGACATCGACAGCGATTACCCACCTCCCCAACATGAAGACTATTTAAGCCAAGATCAGTTGCCGCTTCCGGAGGACTTCCAAGAACATTACGACACTCTTCCAAAAGTACAGCCACGAACCGTGGTCAGTACGCTCAGTCCGGACTGTATGCGTCGTCCACAGTTCCACCCAAGCCAATACCTCCCGCCCCATCATCTCTCCAGTGAAATAGACACGTCGATTTCCCAAGCTGGACTTTCTTTTAGTACTTTTGTGCCTGGTCCAAGCCAAAATATGGACAAGACAAGCACAGATAACGTCTCCTTATCCTTGCACAATTCTGTGGGTGCTTCCTCATCAGATGTCTCAGCTAGTTGTGGACTAGAAGACACAGAAGTGCCCATAAGTGACTATGAAAGTTTAGACAACTTTCGGATCGATCAGTCCCACATTCCCTATATGGAAACCCAACATCAGACTCAAGTGTGACAAACTTTTTTTGTTTTATATGCCATGACTAGTCATACATATGAAAAAAAGCCACAGCATTCACCTTGGACTATAGTAACAAGTGCAAACCTTTGGATTTCCAGTCGCTTTGATAGTATGTCAGTGATCTGTTGCGAAAAATTAAATGGACAATCCTTTTAACACTTTGCTGATATTTATTGCCAAAAGTATGCAGAGTGTTTTATTACACGAAAGAATTGTGAAAGAGTACAGTTTGAAAGTCACTTGCATATCCTAACGGAAAGGATGCTACATTTGTAAGCGGGTGAACTTGCATATGCTGGTACTGTGTATCATATGGCTTGGAAAGGCTGAAGTGTAGCTGTATAAAGTATTAAAGTGTACCTGTCACTTTCAAACTGGAAGCAGCCATTTTGTGCTCAGAGCTTGTATTCATGTGTATGCAGATCTCAAGTCGCTGGGGCTAACTTATGAAAACTGGAGCAGAATCACACACAGACACACAAAGGTTGAAGTTGATGGACCTGTGTCTTTATGCAACCTCAAATACTATGTAAGTGGAGCTGTTTTCCACAGCAACTGGATTTTAAAGGAATCATGGATCCTGGTTGCTTGCTGTTGGTATTATCTGCACTTTTGCTCCAGCTTTCATAAATCAGCCCCACAGTGACAGTTGTGTTATTTTCTGCAGGCAGCAGTGTAAGAGCTCTGCAGGGCCCAGATACATGACACTGTTATCATGGTTGCCCCAAAGGGTATCATCATCTGTGCATAGAAGTGCTGGCATTGCATATCTCTGAGACCCTTGCTTCTCTCAGTACACATGTGGCAGTAACCGGTGAGCATTAAGAAGTAACTGCATGCAATGTATTCATGGGTGGACGGTTTTATATATGCCAGTAGACTTTCACAGCTCAGGGCCATGAGTTCTGCTGCATTTGTATCATTTCTGTATGTTCCTCCATGGCAATGTTTTCTTTAACGTAAGAGGTTCCTAGTAATATAGTAGGCTGTCCACACAACACCTGTCCCCGAATATGAATATCTCCTAATATTGGGACCTTTTAAGCCCTAGCATATCCACCCACATTAAAGCTGGACTCCAGGCATACAGCTAAATACACAGATGAAGTACATATATGGGTGCTGTATTTTTCTCCATCCAGCCTTGAAATTTGCACAGCCCCACGTCACAGCACAGACAGGTAGACCCCACTTGCAGATAAGGAATACATCACTGTCCTTTCTTCACCTCCAACCTTCTGACTGGAGAGTAACAAAGCAGCAGACTGATGAGGTCATCCTGCTACTCACTCTGCTGCTACTCTTTCCCCCATCAGCATGTTCATTGTTAAAACATTTGCATGCAGCACACCCAATTGGCTTCCAGCCCTGCCCCTCCCTTTCCCAGTGCTGCTATATTGGGGATTGAAACTGATACCAAGTCAGATTCAGGCGCATATACAAGATTCAGGCGCATATACAAGTTGCATTAACAAATACAAAGCTGCATTGTGTAGCTCTATTTGTGTATTTCATATCTGCTTGGAGTTCAGCTTTAAGGCAGAACCATGTACATTTTCCTCTAAACCCCCCACCCCTGGCTTGGCCTGCTGAGGTTAAGACAGTTAAGATGCATGTGAATATATGTGATAAGTACATTTTGACTTCAAAGATTTTTTGAAAAAGAAGCACCAGGGCTGTTTACAAATCTGAATGAAGTTTTACTGGAAGAGCACAAATATGAAAATAACAAAAATGCTTTAAATATCTATGCTCCTACATTACTGAAGACAGTATGTATGTATATATTCTGAGTCAATTAGCCATACTTCTCAATATAACCATTTTTTTTACAAATGTGTGTGCCTTGTCCATACTGGCGAATTTCAGTTCACACAAAAATCACCTGCCTACTTTGCACTAAAAATGTATCTTGAAGCCACATACACACACCCACACACACACACACACACACACACACACACACACACACACACAATATAAACTCTAATCCATCTGAAATCCCTATTTTACCTTCATGAAACATGTTACATGGCATTGTGCAAGGAGCAGTGGTGTGCAGTAACCTATGATAACTATTCAGGAATAATCTGTTAAGAGCTTGCCCACACTAAGCAGGACATGTTGATTAGTTGGTATGCACACCATGAAGCTATGCTCTGTGTAATTAAAGAGTTCTCCATCCATCATTTTATTTTTAGTATGGCTTTGAAGCAGGGAAAGCCTCCCCATAAATGTTGATGTGTCCACCAAAGGAGTACTATACCTTTGCTTTGCTGTTTGAAGAGAATGGCATGTTTTGAGGCTGGTTAACCTGGCCACTGAATGTTATATCCAGCTACTTAAGATGAGTGAACTCCCCTAAAGCTGCTGCGGAATTTCTTAGCTGAACTTTGACGTACAGCCATGCTTACTATTGCTGTTGGGGGCTGGTAGTTTCCCTGGCGAGCTGCAAGGTGTGGAATTACTGTGACCTCAGAACAGACCATTCTTTCCAACCAATGTGTGATCTTAGAACAGACCATTCCCACCAATCATAGGAGCAGTCCCATGGTTATATGGCCAAAAGTAGTGATGCACCGATACCGGTTTTTCGGTATCTAGTAAGAATTCCGATATTTTATTGCGGTACTCACCAATAGAGGGTACCGGTGCATATATATATCCCTCTGACCGGAAGTTCCGGTATCAGAGATAAGTATCTGAGCATTTGGGTGAGTATTAGTACTCACCCAAATACTCGGTATCGGCACCGATACTGATACCAGTATCAGTATCGGTGCATCCCTAGCCAAAGGTATGTGAACACTTGACCATCACACCTATATGAACCTGTTGGGCATCCCATTCCAAAACCATACACGTTAATATGGAGTTGGTTTCCTCCTTTGCAGCTTTACACCCTCTACATCTGTGGCAAGGCTTTTTTACAAGACTGGGTGAGAAGATTTGGCTTACATTTTGCATTCCGATGTAATTCCAAAGGTGTTTATTATAGCTAAGATCAGAGATATGTGCAGGCCCCCCAAGTTTCCCAACACCAAACTCATCAAGCCATGTTTTTGTGGAGCTGGCTTTGTGCATTGGGCACAGTCCCTCTGGAACAGAAAAAGACCTTCTCCAAACTGTTGCCACAAGGCTTGAACTACACAGTTGTCCAAAATGCATTTTGTATGGTGCAGGATAAACTGTAAGCTTTACTGGAAACAGCTGGATTCAAATATTGGAGAGCTGTCCACATACCTTTTGCTATATGGAGGTGTGAAGTTCATGTGTCTATAAACTTATGATCACAAGGTGCAAGCGGATGCTTTCATCAGTGTCATTTATGGGCGATTTTCTTTAGCTCACAGCAATATTAAAACTAAAACCCAATTAAAATAAGCCTGTGTGTAGCATATTAGGAAGTCTTCATCTATTTAAGCAATAAAATGCAGTGCATTGTAGTGTCTTTGTAATGGTAGAGAAGTATTATTTATATCTGATATCTAGTGAAAATGACCCCTTTATCCTTGCAGTATTTTTGTATTAAATTATTAAGTTATTTTTAAATCTGGGTTTTTAGGATGATAAAAATTTGAAGCTTCAAGTGAAACATGAATTCACGTAAAGTACATTATTTTCATGCAATTTGTGGTGATTTCCTGGGTTGGAACCTGTTATGGTTGGTTAATGATGATTTTTGATCATTGGTTTACCTGCACAAGGTAAAGGCTATCCTACCTTTAAGAAATATGTGTTGTGCTGTGGTCTTACCTTGCACATCATTCATTTTGAAGATGTGCTTTCCTGAAAATAGGAGCAGTCGTTCAGTAGTTGGATTAGTTATGACAGTAGAAAGTAGAAAAATATGGGCTGTGGCACTTAATTTTGAGTGTGCCTTCACTTACAGTTTTCTCTTAGTCCCCCTGCAAAGTTTCACAAATGTCTGTTGAGCCTGCCAGTGAAGTCCACTGGCAAGTTTTAGTTACACTTTAACAAATCAAATGTCTCGCTATGGTCATCTTTTTCCATAAGAGGTGGTAAGAAGCATTAAGATTTTGTGCACCCATGGTTATAGGTGGAGTCTTGGGGGACTGGATCACCTGCAGGCTTTCTAGTATAGCTTAAGTTTCTTTTGTAGACAATGTTCATAGTCATAGCTCTGTTCCTGCCCACCTTGGAGATATACTCTATAGAATGGATGCTTCAGTGTTATTAAAATATAATAAAAAATAATGCACTGCAGAGAGAGCACAACTCAAAAAATGATATCTTACAGTCTCAGTCTCTGGGAGGCATAACAAGTCAATGTAACAATCCAACATCTAAACTAAAAATGAAACTCAGCGTTTTTTGGAATGATCCTAAATGTTAAAAAAACATCCACATATACTGATAAGTTCACATTTCCTTAGCAATCATTATATGAATCTGGTGTACCTTGTTTTCTCTAAGGTTCTGAAGACTGATTGTCTGCAGAACTGAGAACAGAATTTGGCATGACTGGTGGTCTGGACAGATAATCCAAACCTTGAACCTAGATCGTTGAGTGCTAAATCTGGCATTGCTTTTACTTTTTTGGTGAGTCTGGAGTTGCAAAGGCGGGTCTGACCAAGCAACAAACGGTTTAATGCCTGAATAGTTCACTTATGTCATATCTGGTCATGCTGCATTTGGGGGAAAAGCATTAACCATGGGAACAGTAAGAATGGCCTAGATTTTTCAGGTTTTTTAAAAGTTTTAACATCTGAAATTTCCAGTCAGATGTTGATACACATTTCCAGTTAGATGTTTTAAACTAGACCTTGCCCCATGCCTGAACATAAATCTACATCCATACTTATTTAGCTGGGCATCCATTATACACTATAGCATGTATTCTGTGGGCACTTTTATATATAGCAAATTATGTTCCTGCAGTGTGTGCTTGACATTGGGTTGTGGTTGTTATTTTGGCATAACTACGACATTGTCCCAGAAGAGACCAAAGGTGAAAAACCTGCCAATTTATTAAGCAAACTCCAAACAGTTTAGTAAACATTTCCAAATATTTCCATTGATTCAAACACATGGTCAGCATTAGGTCTTCTGCAGCACATTTACTGTAAGCATTAGGTATTGTCGATTTATGCAAGTTTGGAATTCATTAAAACGTTAATTTAAGAATCCAAGCCAGCTTGAAGACAACCTTGAATATTGAGAACCGCATAGGAAGAAAATCAAATAACAGGTATTATTATTGTTGGCTGTAGAAGATAAAGTTAAATCAGCCAGCAAAGCTAAATCCGTATTGACAAGTTCTGTACAGACCCTCTGGATTTTGGATCCACTGTAGACCTGCCATTCACAAATGCCTACCTGCTGTTTCTTAAAAATGGTAAACCATTGTTTTCCCTCAACCAACTCTTCATGTGCAACTTCTACCACTAGACCCTATCTGTGTCTCCTCTATGTGATTTTGACAGGAAGAAGTGTGCTGAAGATTTCTGCAAATATAAGGCAGTCATATTTGTTATTTTTAAGACTACTGAACCTGCAGAAGTATGGAAACAGTAGAAAAAAATATGTATTTCTCCATAATTCTTTGGGACTTTTTTTGATCCCCAAACTTTTTTTCTGCCTTACAGTTAATGTCTACAGTCATGTGAAACAGTAAGTACTCCCCATGGAAATTGTTGACTTTTTCAACATATTTGAACAGCTAAACATTAGATCTTTATTAAGGTATTACCTATAGATAAAGGTAATGTACTTGAATAAGACACACGAAAAAGGCATAGTAATGTACTGTTGAAAAAGTAAATACATCCTTGGCATCAAAATCCAGTATTGCACCCGTAGTAGAAATTATTTCTTGTAGGTATTTTGTATAACTGGCCACCAGTCTCTGACATGGGGTTGATTTTTAAAAGCCAAATAGGCTGTTCACTTTTCAAGGAAATGTTCACTGTACAAGGGCATTCTCCCTTTGCTTAGTGACTAGTGTACAAATTCACTTTGCAAGGAATACCCAATCATGTGCAGGGAAAATAAAAAGAAACTGTATTTTTGCTTGTTCATGATTGGATAATTAGTCCAGAGCAGAGCTACCCCACATTCATAGAGCTAAGGGAAAATTCCCTTGCAAAGTGAAAATCCACTTGAAAAGTGAACAGCCTATTTGCCTCTCGTGAATTTTTTGATCACTTCTCCATCCTTCAGTTATAAAATGTCAATGGGAATCAAACCAGGGCTTTGACTTGAGCAGTCCATAATCCTCTATTTCTTCTTTTTTAACCAATCCTTGGTGCGTTTAGAAGTCTGATTGAGATTATTATTTTTTAAAAGACTCATTTCCAGTTAACTACAACTTTTGGACAGATGGCCTAAATTTCTAATTAAGCACACCTTGATATGATGCAGAATATATAGCTGAGTTGCTGACTACGAGCTGCCCAGGCCTTAAGGCTGCAAAGCAGCCCCAAACCACAAGCTTTTAAGCTTTTCACCACCATGCTTGCACCATGCACCGTTGTTCTGAGGTTATTCTCTTGAAATGCTGTCTTTGGTTTGTGTCTACTGTTATTGTGACCAAACAACTCTGTTTTTTTAATGATCAGACTTAGATTTAGATATTATAACTCTATTCGACAAATCTGCATTTTGTCATTTTGAATCATGAAAATTAATACACCATGTATATCACCATCTACAAACAGACACTGATTCAAATGTAATCTAATTAGTCAACACTTTCCATGAGGTGTACTTACTTTTTCACATAACTGCATAATGTCTACAAAATGAGAACAGGGAAATGTTTACTTGGACTCTAGCACTGGTGTCTTACCGCACCGAGATGCTAGATTAAAACTACCAAAGGCTTTAGCTACAGCAAATTGCCATGTTCCTTCCTTGTGTCAGAAGGTGTTCGATGGGCATTCTGCATTTTACTGTGATTCAGAAACACGCTGTTATGTTAATTGGCTTCTTACTAAGAGTGTTACATGCCTTCTATGGCAAAGATGAATGCAAATTGCTGATTCCGCTGTTAAAGTGCTCTCTCCTAGGTTGGAACAATATATCTACAGAAATAATGACTGATAATTAGTTCTTCTCCTATAAGACATGTTTATAAAATAGAGTATGGGGGATATTACAGAATAGGACCTTCAAGAATATGTGCTAAGAAAACTAAACATTTCCTTTCCCTGGTTATGATATTGCCCTGCGCTGTCCACCAGTACACTGCATTTACTCCAATATCATTTAGAGGGAACTATATAATGAGGCTTCAAATGGTCCCTCTTGTTTTAAGATCACATAGGTGTTACAAGTAGATGTGCATTATGTATACAAAGTGTATACACCACATAAGGTTGAGAATATATTTTCAGCAGGCAGAATATGTTGTAGTTACCACCTTCCCTTTGGCACTGATCCCTTAACCATCAAAGAGAAATCCCTGTTACTTATAGTGGATCATGTCACTCACTTCCCTTCCTCTTACATGACTTCAATGGTGCTTTGCCATTGGCTACCTTGGCACCAACACCATCATGTGGGGGAGATGAATGAGTCCTTGGCCATGTGTAAGCTATGACTAGGGTAAACTTAGAGATTAATACAGTGCTTCTTCTCTATGCTCTTGGTGCACCATGCGAGTGAAGGAAAGATAAGTAGATAAAGGATGCACCTAGGACCATTTTTTACAATGACCCTGTTGTTATGCCCTGCATGGGCAAAACATACACTTGCTTTAGAATGTTTTACGTCATTTTATGTGGTTCCAAGCTACAAAGTATTTAAACTAACAATGCTGTTAGAGTGGAGCCACTACAACCTATGTGTTATCTTAAAATCAATTCCCATGTGTTTTGGGACAACCCTGGATCAGCAGCTCAGATTGCATGCAAGGTTTGACATTTGTCAAGTGTGTCATTAGCCCCCCATTCCTGATGTTACCAAGCCCATTTAACATTAAACTGACAGAATCACAGTGACTAGTAGAGGCTCTGGCATTTACATAATACATTTTAAGGGGCAGCGTCAATGGGGTGGGTTATAGTGTCTACTGGGAAAGATAAAGAGGCCTTATATACGGGCAAGCTTGGGGTGAAGAGTCCTCCCCAGGCACAAAGGAGTTTACTGGAAGAAGAAAAACATGTACTTATAGCTGCCATATATTGCCCTCACTTTATTAGGACTGTTTGTTGTGCACACTTTGTAGGGCCAGACAGGATCACTTTAAACCTTTCTTCAGATCCCGTTTGGTAATACTACATAAAGATCTTAATGACATTGCTAACTGTAGCTTCAAGCAAATTTTTCAATCAGTGGTGAAGCTTGGCTTCTGGAAGCTTGTTTAAAGCTACAGCAAGCACTAGTATCAAAAGCTGTGTTCAACCCACAATAAAGGTAGAGATGAAGAATTCTTCACGAACTTTTGCTTTGTTCATGCTCTGCAGACAGGCATTTATATGCTAGACCTTATTGGTGGTTGAAAAGTAAAAGTACCCACTAATACCTAGTTTTGATTAAAATTTCCTTTAAATTTCCTTAAAATCTCTTAGCTCAGTGAAAGAAAATATTGGAGTATTTGCTGTAAAATTAAACTACATTTTCTAGAATGTCTACTAGTTGGCGTTTTTCCCTTTTTTTTTTAAACCAAAGCAAGCTTTTATCCACTAGGAGACTTTGAAGTGGTTGCAAAAAGAATACTGGGGTGAGGCATATTTCTGTCCACTGCCACATGTAAGAAGAGAAAGTATACTATGGTTAATATATATGTATGTTCTCATTTAATGTGCCAATATATGAATACATTACCGATACAATATCAATATTCAGCAATATTTCTTTTTTATTACTAAGGAGAAAGCCTAAGGCATAAATTCATAGCACAATTTTTTGGCGTAGATGTGTAGTAGCTAGTAATAAATAGTGTTGATTAGATTTGAGATGGTGGGTAACTGTAGATAGCTCCCACTGTAGAGGAGAGGGTGATACCTCATCAAGATCCTACAGCTATGATGTATGATAGTAAGGAGTGTATAGTATATTACTGGGCTTATTAAATAAAATGCAAGGAGCAAAGCGCTAAGTGCAAAATGCCATACCCAATGACATCCAATTGGATTTTACTTATACTGGAGAAAGATCTGTACAAAATGGATTTCCATTGCTTGTTATGGGCAATGCACCTAGTGGTATGCCCTTTGTAATGTTCTGTTCAATAAGCTTAAGTTGGCCATTACACAGATTGTGTAAATATCACTTCTGACAAAAATGGAACTCTCCCTTTAGCTAAGTTTCTCTTGCTTATGTTTATTGTATTACATTGACTGGCATTTGATTATGTGTTTGGATGCACTGCAGTGAAAGATTTCACCACAAGGTGACACTGGAAGTGAGAAGATTTCTTCCGACACTGGTGAAGCTGAAACTCTGGAGGAGGTTTTTCCATTTTATTACAAGGGGGGACCAAAATAGAATTGCAGTTTTCCTAGAATTATCTTACAGAGGTTTGGGAAAGCATTCCTGCATCCATATAGTGACCTGTGTATAGCAACTGTAATAGGACGTCTTGATGGTTTTAGCAATGTTGTAGTATAATAGTTAGCAATCTGGTTGCATGAGTTATTCATTACAAGCAAACTTGTACATCTTCCTGATTTGGACTCTGTCCTCACCAACTATTATCATCATAATGCAAGCCAAAGGATTTAAGGTGTACTTTTAAAACATTCTGGAGGCTGCCATTTTGTCGTGTGAACCAATATTCATGGCATGAAGGAGGACATCTGAACCTACACTCACAACAGAGCCAGCCTTTGTGTAGCTCAAACAAGAGTTCAGTCATTTTGTCAGCTGAAACCAATCATGCAATGCACGATGCATGTAGTAATTTTTTCAGCTCAACCAACACTTACAGAATAAAGACGTTGTGTTGACTGAACAAACATGCATACTATTGGCACAAAAGGAGCCGTTGGCACTGTTTCATGACTTAGTGATGCCCCTGGGTTTCAGTGAATTGACAGGATGGACTTTGGTGTTGCGTACACAGTGGTAGTGTATGTAAACCCTAAATCCATTTTCAGTATTTTCAGTTTACATTTTTCTTTACCACATCATTTTTTTTTTTAAAGTTCCTTACCTGCAGATCTGCCAGTAATGGTACTTACAGTTGGAGCCTGTTATATGCATGCTTTTAGGTTGCCTCAGGTGACATCTCATTGAGGTACAGCCAGGTGCAGCAGGGGGATGGCCACAGCATCCCAGTTTGCTAAGAGCTCTTAGCAACCTGTGAAACTGTGCGGCTTTCTGCCCAGCTCACTGACATCACCGGTTGCCAGGAGCTGAGCTGGATGCTCTGGCTGGTGTCCCACCAAACTCCTGGCAATCAGTGATGTGAGTGAGCTGGTCAGGACACCGGACAGAGCCGCTGACAGCAGAGCCTGGCATCTCCCCCCCCCCCCCTTCCCTGAACACATATCAACACAACAACCTGAGATCACTCCCCTCCCGGGAAAATGTTCTCTGCCAGCATCCCCCCTTCCTCAGATAGGCATTCCAACTGCCAGCTAAAGGAGTGCACTCCACAAGCTGACAAAACTGCTAATCATTGAGAACCAGTGACCTAGCATTGCCAGCCTGCAAGAGGAAGTGCTGGCAGGACCTCCATTTAAGAAACTTTGCTGCAGATTGATAAAAACCGATTTGCTTCAGAAAATGTCTACAGTAACACATGATGGCAGAAATAATAAACACGGATTTTGGGTTTACATACATTAAATGCAAAATACTAAGATGACTCCAAACATGCACACATACAATAGGAAGAGTTTCGGGCCCATACCTTTTGACAAACATTTGTGGTCTTTGTAAATAGTAGTTAATCCTTTTTGCTTTTTTCAGTGGACCTCAAGGTAGGGTCAGGGACCAGTCAACTGCAGCATTTGCCTTAGGTGCTACATTATTGGTTACACATCCTGTCCTGGTCTTTCTTCTTTAATGAAAATGCATGGCATACAACAATATGTTTCATTGTGTTTTGGTTCACAAGTGTTATATATAAGCCTTCTTAAAATAACTAAAGCCACTCAAATAACTATATCTAAAATTAAAAAACGAAGAAAAAAACTCCAAAAGCCACATTTTACAGCAAAAAGCCAAGTATCTATTTAGTAATACTAACACACTTTTAATGAATTTTATTATTTACATTTATATATCCTCCTAATTTTCCTGATGGATCTCCATTATGTTCACCAAAAGCTTCTCTTCTTCTTTACAAAACTCATTCATAAGCATGGCTGGACCTACTGTAGCTGTAGCTGGTAATCTTCATAACATGATGTGCCAAGCGCTACAAGCCATAGCAATTGTTAACGTGTGTGCTTGGATCTAATAGTGGAAGATATACTCTACTCTTAGAAATTTCATTGGGCATAGACGTAGGAAAACAGTGAACCTGGAACCAAGAAATGTTATGATGGAGATGTGTATTCTTTTAAAAATATCCCTGATCCATTGCCTGCAGTGATCAGAATTTGTTACATTTACATTATTGTTTATATCTGAACATCCTTTTGCTAGCTGAATTATATGTACCAATCACACTTCATACAAGATATAGTCTAAAGTTGTTAGGAAAAGGCAGTCACTCCGTTCTTGTATTTTATTTGAATATGGTTTTTGGTGTGGGAGAAGCCTCTATTCAGTTTGTAGTTTTCTTCCAAATCATCTCTATAGGTATCTCTGTGAAGGTTCTAATTTAACCAGGTCATGGTATAACTAGTAGTATCTCTGTGAAGGTTCTCATTCATCCAGGTCATGGTATATCTGTAAAAAATAAGTCAAGGCAACTGGACTTGCTGTATTTTTCCTGAAGACATCTCACTGGTCATCCAACCAGCTTTCTCAATTCAGAATGGCTTGTAGAGAATTGTGTCCAGTTAAACATCTTCAAGAAAAATACAGCAAGTCCAGTTGCCTTGACTTGACAGATAACTAGTAGTATCGCATCGCCTTCAACCTGGCTTGTTTTGTAATGTTGGACTCTTCACTACCCATCCAACATTTCAATTGTATGTGACTCAACTACTACTAGATATCTATAGGTGTCCTTCTACATTAATTCATACACGTTTTAC
This sequence comes from Nanorana parkeri, assembly GCF_000935625.1. Taxonomy (NCBI): domain Eukaryota; kingdom Metazoa; phylum Chordata; class Amphibia; order Anura; family Dicroglossidae; genus Nanorana; species Nanorana parkeri. The sequence continues at coordinate 340,840 of NW_017306618.1, read as the reverse complement.
TCTCTTTCCCACATCATGAGCCTTTCAGATCTTAATTTTTGCCAATGGCAATTGGATGTTATTCCAAGGCTGTCTCTACAAATAATTGTACTTATTAGACATTGAGAATCGGCATTTTCAAGATAAAGTTGGGTTTTATGGTCTTCCAAGTTTTTAATTTGTATCACACAGTAGCCCGCTAGATGCTGACTTTGGGGGTGATTTACTAACCTAAACACACACACACACCAGGTGTGTGTGATTTTCACACAGCAAAACGTATTTATCAACCAAAAAGTCTCTAAAAGCATATTTCCACTAATGCCATACATGGAAAAATCATGCACATGATGCATATATAATGCTGCTTCACAGTTTAGACAAAAATGGTTAGCTCATGCATTTACATTCCTGGATTCATCAACGCAAGCAACATAACATAGAGCTAATTTACACCACATTACCTTGCAATTCATTGCAGGGCTTTGCACAACACACCTGCTGGGTGTGTACACACTACAAAGGTGTTTCGATTCCTCCCATAGATCATGCTGGGATGGAACACACTACAGAGGTGTATACACATTTGTGGTGTGTTTAAAAGGTTAGTAAATCAACCCCTTTGAATCACAGGAGCACATTGATAAATGTACTCGTTTGACCCAAATGAGGATTAAAGCCAAAAAAAAATGAGTTCTCTTTTCAGCTTTTGAGGAAAAATCCAAGTTTCAATCATGTTTTTATATTCTAAAGCCCAACTTCCTTATCAAGTTAATTTATATTAGCAAAAAAAACATCTATTAATCATCGTATGTATTTTAATTTCCTATACCTTTTATATGTTTTCTAAAATGTTATCGTCATATTTTATCTTCATATTGTGCATGTCCAAAAAGGATTTGGGATACATTATTACCAGACATATGCATGTATTTGAGGATGTCATTAGAAAGGGACAAAAAGATCATGTTTATATTCTTAAAATACGGTTTAGTTGGAGATCTGCTTTATTTTGTTTTAGTTATAGTTTAACTAGTTCTTTTTTTTTAACCTGCATTGCTTTGACAAACTCAAATTGAAACTGAAGCCATACGTTAGCTGATGTACAGTATGTCAGACCTGGAAAATGACAAGAAAATGGTAAACTGTTATGTATATAATTATGTTGATTTTTAAGTATTGTTTCTTAAGTTTCGGCTGTAATCTTCCCTTTGTGTAAATGAAACAGTTTAACTACCGCTCCCCATGTTTTCATTTCTGCTTTTCCTAAAACAGTTCATGGAACATGATTTCAATTTTGAAACCTGAATGGTGTTACCTTTTCCACGCTGTGAAAAAGAAATAATTTGATACAACAATGATTGCGGCTTTTATTTGTGTTCATATAGAAAATGTTCTGCTTATTAATAGAATTGGCGTCAAACCTTCTCTAATACCAATTTGAAAATCTTGGATTCATAAGTGTTATCTTCAGAAAGGTGGCAATAATACTAATTTATTAATGCATCTTATAGATATTTACAGTATTAAAATAAGGCTAAAATATGTAATATTGGCAGTCAATAGTAATATGTGACTGGTTTTAATTCCCTAGAACTGCGTTGTATTTTGTTTTGAAATTAAAATTAAGCATTGTATCAGAAAAACTGATCACATAATGATTTCCTGTTGTACACAGGCTGGGTTTTCAGGATGTATGTTACAGAGATGTTTGTAAAATAAGGTACGAAATGTATATAATGTGTTTGTTTTTTTAAAAGAAAAAAATTAAAAATGTTCAACCTCCTGTAGGTATAATACAGCTAGACTGTACTTTCTGTGATTTACAAAATGTATCACACCACAGATCTTCATGGAGGTCCATGCCATGTAAAATGTTTGCATTTGGCTATTGATTTCTCTTTTTGTTGCAATTTGTTGGGTTACTATTCCACTATACTTTTATTTTTGCATACTGTATTTTTTTCAATTATTTGTTACAAAGTTTTCTGTATTTTTTATGTTTGATGGTTTTACTAAGTCATTGCCGAAAAAAGAAATATGCAAAGGGGAAATCACAGACTGGATATTTCTCACAACTTGCCCCCAAAGAAAGATCAATGTTCCCTGGTGCATTTTGCTGTTGACAGTGTTATGAATTTCTTTTCTTCCCTTTTTTTTATGAATAGACAAAAATGTACAGGTTTGTAACTGTTGGAATTTGATAAACTTGATGGTTAATCATTTACAAAAATGTGTTTTGCCTTTTATTTAAAGCAGAAAAAAATAAAAAGGAAAGCTAAAAAATGAAAAAAATAAAAAAAGGTAAGATAAAAAAAAAGAATATTTAGCAACAATACTCACCTTCAATTCAGACCTGCTGCCTGCAGTGATTTCTTACTGCCACAATATCTCCTCAACCTACCATGTTTAATGAGGGACAGCGTTATTCAAGCTATTTTAGGTGAGCCCATTCTGTCATGGATACGTTCCCTAGGGAGACCTCATTGTACATCTCGGGCTTGCAGCACTGCTGGACTGAACGTCACACATTAGGTGAGCACCGTTGAATTCAAGAGGAAGGACTGCCCACCAATGCCACCAGAGACAAGGAAGAACTCATGAAATCTGACCTGCCAGGAGACTGCAGGATTAAAGGCATGTATTCAGCAATTTAAAGAAAAAAGAAGGGGTAGGCTTTGGAGAGAAAGGGGCGGGGTTAGGGGGAACATTACCTGGTTTTCATCTTTAAAAATATAACTGGTAATGGTGCACTTCTATTATACCTAATGAGGATTTGTTATGACATGGACAACTAGGCCATTTATTTATTTTCCACTTTTCCAAGGGGCCACTGATGACCAACAGTTTCAATTTAATTTGAGGGCTGGATGTCTTTATTGCAAAAAAAATACATTTCTAATTGAGATTCGTTAGCACATTGATGGATGTGGGAAAATCACCTGGGTTAGGGGCTAAGATCACTGAGAAGGTTTTCCCCCTTTAGCCCACTGACAATGGAACTGAAGAAGTGGCTTGGAGAAGCTACAAAACACCTAAGTTCAGCTGAATGGGACTAACTACTACTAGCTAACCTTATGTCTTATACATGTTATGAGTTGTCTGTGATTTTAGGCACCCATTTGTTTGCAGGAAGTTTTATTCTTGGAGAAGTTGTGTTGATTAAAAAAAATCTTTAGCAAATTCTAAAACAGATCATTGATTGACATTGCTGATAATGAGACTGGGCACCCATGACAAATCGGGTACAGTGGGAGGCGTTGTATATTGACTACCTACAACCACTAATGTGGTCCTCAGATGGTTAAAATTGGAGAAAAGATGTCTGTCAGAAGACCCAACTGCTTAAAGATCTTACTTATGAAAGATTTTTACATGTGCAACATTTTATTTTCTCAATCTGGAGGCGAATGGCTAAGGTGTGATTATAGAGGTTACAATGGAGTTGGTTTACTAAAGGCAATTAGACAGATCAGGAGAGCGGCGCTGTGGGGGTGGAGACAGCTGTCACTGGAGACCGAGGTGGTGGTGAGGGGGTGGAGTCAGCTGTCAAATGAGACTGCTCTCCGCGCACCGCCTGCTCAGCCTCCTGTAACAGCCGATCCAGGATGGAGAGCGGGTACAAGCAGTCTGCAATCAGTGATCGCTGATTGTTTGTAAATAACTGGACATACTATGAGTCACTATGTACCAGTTTAGAATGAATGGGAAGTAATCTACATCACTTCCTATTGATTCATAATTGTGTACATAACTCATACTATACCCACAATGTATGAATGAACAGGAACACTCAGTATAGAGGATTCCTGTCCATTCAGTGCTAAGGCTGCAGAAAAACAGAAAATTGTATCATACTTACCAGTTATTTTCCTTTCCTGGTGCCTATCCATGGCAGCATACAAACGATAAGCTCCGTCCCTTATCCCTACCCACAGGCTCAGTAAAAAGCTATAAAAAAAAGAGAGACTCCCCCTGCATTCTTGTAACTATGCGTCGACAAACAGGGTGGGCAGTATGCTGCCATGGATAGGCACCAGGAAAGGAATATTACTGGTTTGAGACAATTTTCCGTTTTCCTGGTGACTTCATGGCAGCAAACAAACGATAAATAACAAGCTGACAGGGTGGGCAAAAAGCGATGCCAAAGAAGACATTCCATCGAGCAAAAGACGCCTGGATAGTCCGTCCCCCAAAATCCACTGCCGGCAGAAGGCCCGGAGAAAGCCCGTAATGCCCCCAAAAAAAGTCAGGAGGGGAGGACCAGCTCGCCGCCCTGCAAATGGGTTCGATTGAAACCCTGGCCCGCGAAGCCCACGAGGTCACCACAGCTCACGTCGAATGAGCCCACGCCACATCCGGTGGCCGCCCACAGAGCAGCCAAAAAGCTCTATTTTAGTCTGTACTCTGTTCGGGGTCCCCTACCTTAAAGCGGATGGCGGTTCTTGCAATCGTGGTGAACGGCTCATGCCGAAGGAAGGAAGCGACTATCAGGCAGGGATCTGCAGTGAAGGCTACACACATCAGCAGGAAAAACTCCAGAAATACGTGACAGCAAACGACAAAAGCCAGGCCCAGCAGTCCAAAGGGCCGCCATGCCGGCCACACTCCCCCCCCAAAAAAAATAGTATGAAAATGAATCACAGCGTTGCAGGACTAAAAAAATGTCAGTCAAAGTACTGCAGCGCTGAATACTGAAAAAAATGGCTTGGACAGTAAGGGAGTGTAAACACCATGTCTGCAAGTAGTTAAAAGGGTACTGTTTGATGAAATCAGTTGCAAAGTTCCCAATAAGGAATCAGAACTCCTACTCCGGGCCACGCCCAGTGTAATCGGAGCTGCAGCTGTCCTATGGTTTACTATCAAGGTGTGTTAGGCCAGATGAGCAAAAACATGTAGTACAACCTGCTGCGGTGGGAGTATAGGTCCAGTGTACATAACATATAGCATAGCGCACAGAGTTCAGCAGTCAGAAGAATGGAACACACAGCACACAGCCCAAAGCATGGCTGGCTAAAAGTGCCCCCACACATCGGTGGTCATTGGAGAAGTGTTCACAGCAATGACCTGCTGCTGAACTATCAAGCGACATCTGCACCTGTGCCACAACCTAGCAGACATCATCACCCCCAAATACCTTGCAAGCCCGCAAAAAATCCGCCCCCTCAGCAAAAAGGGCAATATTGCCCACAACAAAGATGGTGCCCTCAGCCGCGCATGCGCAACGCAGCGACAGCGCAGACCCAGTGATGTCACCCGCTCTCCGGTAAAACAGCCGGAGAGAGCGGGCGCCGCACCTAAGAGAACCGGGGCAGCTGCAGAGACAGATCCCCGCAGCCCCATGCCGAGAGAGAGAGCCATAGATGACCCAGGAGAGGCACCACAAGCCGGGAGGTGAGGGCTGAGGGGGAAAAAAAAAAAAAGACAAAACAAAAACACACTAAAAGATGCAAAAAAAGGAAAGTAGTCAGAAGCAGATCCCTACCTGGGCTCCTGTGCAGTAGCCTTGTTATTCACCATCACGCCACCTGTAATCCTAATTAGGATATATGCAGGACACCACGAGCCCCCAAGAACTGCCAGAAGGGGCTCCCAGTCCTCAAGGCGCATTGAGCAGTCCAGCAACTGGGACTAAACCTGGGAGAGGCTGAACCCAGGCGGCACTGCGGCACTTTATGATCCAGAGGTAGGGACGACATGACTGGTCGCAGGTAGAGACGTGAGGACAAAAAAGAGAATGCAGGGGGAGTCTCTCTCTTTCTTTTTTATAGCTTTTTAGTGGTCCTGTGGGTAGGGATAAGGGGCGGAGCTTATCGTTTGTAGGCTGCCATGAAGGCACAAAAGAAAAGAGATTGAGAACTCTGTGTCCTCAATCTCTTTTTCTATTGTAAAAGGTCCCCAACAGTAAAGTTAAAAAATAAAAATATTTAATAAACATAAATGAATAAATAAGAAAAATAAAATATAAACAATGTAAAAAGTTTAGAAAATAAAAATAAAATATTTTTAAAAAAGGTTAGAAAAAAATAATTTTCGATTTCGGCTTGAAATTTGTTTTTATTTTCGGTTTCGGTCTCAAAATGTCATTTTGGTGCATCTCTAGTATTTTTACTTGCACATGATTGGATGATGAAAGTCAGCAGAGCTTCACCTCATTCACTAATCTAGTGGGAAACTTCCCCTGCATAGTGAACAGCCTATTTTTCCTTTAGTAAACCAACCCTAATGCATCCAAAGACATACAATTGTTGTTGATTCCTGGTTGTTGCTGGCCTCTGGTGATGGATGCCCGATGTCTATAGGCAGCCTAAGACCATCCCAACCTTTTAAAAGCTTATGGAATATCTATTGATCCTGAATGTCAGCTTCAAATCGTAATGCCCGGGCAGATTAAGTCTAAAATAAATTAAGATGCCAGATGCCATTCAAGCCTCATAGGAAAACAACTTTCCCCTTGACAGGAATTTTATCTTTCTTTTTGATTGATTTTTTCATTCATTTTCACCTTATAAT
>NW_017306618.1:309242-334303 GCF_000935625.1 Nanorana parkeri | reverse complement strand
GGCCATGAGAAACATATACCAATGTAAGAATCATTTTTTTAAAATACCTTACAGCGGGGAGCAGGTCTTATGATGGCAACATTGAAAATACATGAATCCTTTAAATAACATGCTTGGGAATAACTTCAATTTGTATATGGCATTGTTTCTTTTACAATTAACTTGGCTCACATACAGCTGCAGCACCCCAATCTGATTTATTTCAGTTAAATAAAAGGCTTATTTTCAGATAGTTTTAGCAGCAGCTTACTTTTTCTGGAAGCAATAATAGGCTTCATTTGAAATATAGAAAGTGGCCAGTAGCGCGCTGAGGTTGTCCCTGTTCTCACTGATGCAAACCTTTTTTGCCACTGGCAAATTTCTATCAATCTCTTCTTAAGAATTAAGAGACCATAGATGGTACAGCAGTGTAAAATGGGCCAGCAGCAGGACTTTTTCTAACAGTGCAGACATAGCTGAAATTTACTAGAGATAAAGAGTACCAGAAGGTGCTCTACAATAAGAAATAAGAGACCTTGGACAATACAGCAGTGTAAAAAGGGTCATCAGCAGGGCCAATTTAAATATTGAGGCTAGGCGCAAAATGAACTAAAGATGAGAAGCACATGGTGGGGTCTTACTACAAGAATTACAATACGGCAGATGATAGAGCAGTGTAAAATTGGCCAGTAGCAGGGCAATTTTAGTCTGAGATAATAGACCTTACAAGTGTATTCCTAACTTTTATTTTTAAAATAGGGGGGAATGCAGTGAATGTGAGTGATATTATTTAATGTTTTTTGTTTTTTTTTAGGTTCAAGCTGTTCTTTTACTTTTTTCTTTCATACAATGTGTTGCTGTGCAGCAAACAAAGGACAGTTTAAAGAACAGATGTTAAGTAAAGATAAATACTTTACGTAAAAGGATTCCCCCCCCCCCCCCAAAAAAAACAACCTTTTTATATCTACCTTTGAATAAATACCACCAATAAAACAAAAGACCAGGGAAGCACTACAGCGAAGCAGTTTAAGCCTTATCAGCCAACAATAAAACCGATATACCCGCAAAATAAATGAAAATCCAAATAATAACCCCCAAACAAAGGCTTGATTTTTTTAATTTTTTAGCAAAAATATATTTAAAAAAAATGTTTCCTAAGGACAGTACAGATGATAAAAGATACTGCTGACCTCAAATCAAGCACAACATAAGATTCAAGATTAAGATGTCCCAGTACGCTGATACCATGGCTGCTCTGTGTCTCCTGTCTTTTATTGGCCCTTCTAAGCTTACTGGCCATAGTTCAAAGACCACGCAGTGAAAGATAAAAAATATTCTGCACAAAAATGTGCTTGGACTGCCAGTTTTGAACCCACATGCTTTAAAAAAAACATGGTAGCACCTAGATCTCATCCCTAATCCTGCTAGTAACACAGTGTTAGTAACCTAGAACAAGACTGCAGAACACATTCTCCTCTTCACATAACATAGAGGAGGTGTTCTGTGGTTGACATAAAAAGCTGAGAACAATTTAATTGATATAAAGTCAGCACAGGAAATTATCAGCTAGCGGCAGCCGGTACATTTAGGAGAACTGTGGACCCCGGTTCATAAGTACGGATTGTCCGTAAGTCGGATGTCCGTAACCCGGGGACTGCCTGTAGAATTCAAGACAAGATGGCAAGGAGGGCCCTGCCCGTGAGGGCTTACAATCTAGGGGGGGCAAGTGATAGATGAGGAGGTAGCTGAGTGGGGATGAATTGATTGGCAACGTGATGGTTGAGTAGTTAGGTTGAGTTGGGATGGGCTTCCCTGAAGAGATGAGTCTTAAGGGATCACCTAAAGGCAGTCAGAGTGGGAGATAGTCGGACAGGTTGGGGTAAAGAGTTCCAGATGGATGGGAGAGACTCTAGAGAAGTCCTGGAGGCGAGCATGGGAGGAGTTGACGAGTGAGCTGGAAAGCAGGAGGTCTTTGGAGGAGCGTAGGGGACGGTTAGGGTGATACTTTGAGAACATTTTGGGGATATACCCCGGGGGCAGAGCTGTGGATGGCTTTGTAAGTGTTTGTTAATATTTTGAATGTTATCCTTTGGGCTATTGGAAGCCAGTGCAGGGATTGGCAGAGGGGGGTTGCAGACACTGAGCAGTTGGTTAGGTGGATGAGTCTAGCAGCATCATTCATGATAGACTGAAGGGGGGATAGCCTGAGTAGCCGAAAGTATCTTGTTGTAGTACTATTAGAATGAAATGGATATGTGAACTATGCATTTTAAGATAAGTTTTTAATATGAATAAAATTTTTTTTTTTTTTCGGGCAGTAGTTTGTGAAAAGTCTTTTTGGCACCTAAAAAGCCCCATTTATTTTCTTTTTTGTGTTGTTAGCTCCTGTGCATACACTGTAGCTGTAGCTACTTGGTCATAGGTCAGCTGTCAAAAAAATTGGACAAAGAAACTGCTCAAAAAGGCAACAAAGACATTTATATGTTTGGTCTTTTTTTTGTTTTTTTTGTTACAATTGTAAGAAGTGATCTTTTTACCTTCACACACACAGATTCTTGTGCTGTTACCGTGTGTGACTTTCTAGTGTATAATCAAATAATTAAATCTTTAGACAGCTTCTGTCTAATGATATACTGCAAGAAATACATTTCAGATCCAGAAGTTCAGCGCCGTGACACCTTTTGAGGCTTTATGGGAAAGACACCAAAATAGATCAGAACAGTCTCAAGAGTTTTAAAACTTTTGACAAAGTAAGGAGCAAGTTGCTAATCACCTTTTAACTTGCCAGATCCTGGCTCTTCGACATGGCCTACAGTATATAATTATTTCATGACTTGGATTTATTATACAGCCTGAGTGCTTGTGAGAGAGAACACTGACATAAAACATCGTTTGCTGGCTGGCAAAGTTAACTATGAATTCAGCAGCGGTCAGAGGGTGACATTTATCATTGTAAGAACTGTACAACTGTAACTATAAATATTTAGGGTTTAAAAAAAAAACAACCTATTTCTAAATATTAGTTTTATACCATTTAGTGTGGAGTTTAACTGTAAAATACATTTTCATTACTTGTTTTTCTCATTATCTTTCCATTATCTTCTTAGTATGCCTCCAAAAGAAAAACCAGATAATTTTCCTACCGATATAAATCTATTATGTAGCAGAGAATGCCATCCTTGGATATCACACACAGTTACATGTTCTAATGATGAAATGTATGCAACTCTAAATAGGAAACATGTTCTGGACGATGAATCCGTCTTTCAATGTAATAATTGGCAAAATGAAAACCGTAGAAAACCGCCTGAATGTCTCCATTCTATAAACATGATTACGTTCGGCTATATACACGCACTGGTGTTTATTAAAATGACAAATTCAATTGTGATTATAATACATTCATGACTGATTTTATAAAAGATTTATGCTCAGGTTTGTCTGCCAGTGTGGGATTTTACTTATCCCTGAGCAATATTAATAAAGAGTAAAATGAGATGTTCCTCTGTAATGTTAATCTATAATTTATAATGTAATGTTAATCTATAATTTACAGTGTGATTGTTGCCTTTGAAACTAAACGTCCCGTGCATTACAGAGGCAGCGCTGGAAACCAATGAGTATAATTTACAAAAATCAGTTGAAAAATGTATTGAGCTTCAAATAATGTAGCAATGCAAATCTCAGCATGCTTATTGTTGGGCTTTTATGACCAGACTTAGTTCACCTCATCTTCAGTGTGTTTCCGGCTCGATTCTGGCCAGAACGCACTGGATCGCATTGCGGCCGACTCACTTTGTTGTGGGGTGGGAGAGGGCATGGTGTTGCATTGAAGTGAATGGCACCACAGCCACGCCCTCCGGCCGCAATGCAATCGGCCGCATGGGAATAAGGCTCATCAATGCCTGCAGTCCGGAAAAATGCTGCAAGCTCTATTTTTTCTGACCAGACCGGACCACAGGCATTAATGTGCCTTGCGTACCCGTGTGGCCGATCGCATTGCGGCCGAAGGGGATGGCTACGGTGCCATTCACTTCAATGAACTGCCATGCCCCCTCCCTCCCCACAACAAAATGAGTCGGCTGCAAAGCGATCCAGTGTGGTCTGGCCATAATCGGGCCGGAACACACTGAAGATGTTGTGAACTAGCAGTAAAAGGTGAGCTCTGAGCACATCCACTTTTATTGAAAAATTGTCCTCAATAGCCACAAAGGATACACAGCAAATCCACTTTGTGGGCATCAAATACCTTTGCAAACACAGATATTACCTTAAATATGAATGATATGCGCCAATATTGATCCCCTGCAGCAAGTACTAAATTAGTGTAAAACGAAATAATAAAATTCTTCTGTGCCACGCTGTGGCACAGAAGGATGTCGGCTTGTTTTCAATATAACTGATTTGTTTAGCCAGTTAAAACCCACAACACAAATACAATACACTCGAGTACCACCGGGTTGAGTTCTGCATCTTCAAACATTAGTTCACTATCACTAGTGGAGACATCTACTTTATATTTAAAATGTATTTTGTTATCTGAAGGTGATCTCCCCCCTTTGGGTTTTGAGAGAGCACTTTCACATCCATTCACAACTAGACCGAGCGCAACTTATTTGCCACATAATAGACTCACTTATACACAAAGTTGCTGCTGGTCTATTTCGTTATTTAGATTTCGAGTCACTCATTCCCAGCGCAGTGATTTTTGATTATTATTATTCAAAAGATAGCAGGACTTTCCTAGATTGTTTAACAGAGACAGCCCAAAGTTCCAATAATTTAGTTATCTTCTTGGATTTGAACTCGCCAAGAAAGACCTACACCTACCAGACCTTAACTACATAGACACTACACATGGTGTGAACAAGTCATAGCAAAATAGTTTTAGAATGTTCAAGAAATGTGATGGCAGACCCATTAGCAATCACCTTCAACAGTTGTAATACAATGTTGTGAGCTACACCACTTTGAAGGGCTACCTCAGAATTCTCCAATTTCTTTGATGTAAAAGGAGAAGTTTTGTCTTTCACTATAATATGTGCTGGTTCAGCAGAAACTACTGGAAGAAAAACCTACCCAAAAAATGTTCTATTACACCCGTGGAAGCAGCTGAGACTCATCAAGTGGAATCATAGACCTAATGATAAGAAAGAAATCCCTACATCAGAAGACACATGCCCTCAACTTAATTTTGGCCATTTGGCTAATTACTTCCTACCATTTAATGATGACACCAAAAGTATGACTCTGCTGGGAAGAGACCTCTTGAGAGTACACAAGGAACTTCAGCAGTAAAATGGTTGCAATGAGAGTATTTAGGGTTCATAACTCGACTTAGTTTGGAGCCTACCACAAGCTCAAAACACCAAGTTCAGATGATGTGCATGTCAACAAGGTTATCATCCAGATAAGTCAATGTGGCTCCTTCTCTTCCTCTTCTTAAACTCAGCCCCAACTTCTTACAATGGCCCTAAGGAGACATAAATCTGACAATGAAACCTCTCATCACTGATCAAAGCTACATGAACTGATTTATAATAGTGCCAGCAAGACAACATACCAGACTACCACTGACAGTGGAGAGGCTGCACCTTCTTTAAATAAGCAAGAATCCTCTAATACCATGATACTGCACAACAACACTAATACACATCAGTTCATAGACACCAAAACAAGTTATGTGATATTAAATCACCATCTACTTCACGAAAAGCTATTGAGATACTTGCAGAGAACCAAATCCATCCTCCAGCTATTACTGCCAATGGAACTGTATCTAACTACTGCAAAATAGTGATGTCCCTTATTCAGAATATCCACAAAAGAACTCTAAAAATATTTTGACTCTACAGTTTACGGGTCGTCCTTCCAAGGGAGTCTTGACCTGACCTAAAACCCAACTAAAGTTTTGGCCTGATTGTGGCCGGAATGTACTGGATCGCATTACACCAGGCTTACTTTGTGGGGCAGGAGGGGGCGTGGCGGTGCATTGAACTAAATGGCACCACAGCCACGCCCTCCGGCTACAAGGTATGATAAATACATATATTGGCTGCAGGCGTGTTCTGCTCATGCCCGCCACCATCTTGGAGGTGGAGCGCATGATGTCACATGGCGGTGACGTTATATGCTGAACGAGTGTATACCAAGATACACTCCAAAATGGCCAATATGGCTGCTGCTCATTCTGCAGTTTATTGTGCGATTTGGGATTCAGGAGCCTCCGAATCTGAAACGGCATAAAAATGTGTTTCCTTTGACAAAACGAATAAAAATCTTTTTCGTTTTCATTTGTTTCATCCGAAACAATTTTTTTTGCTATGCACATGTCTATTATGCATGTCTCTAAAGTGATGAGACATATTAGAAACTCAGAGTGCTTGTGGATTAATACTATCACAGTAGTGCTCACCGATCCTGGTTCAGAGGTGTTATGTGGTAACACCCAACATATTGGACTTGACATGTGTTACATTGAATCACATAAACAATAGTTTTTGCAGCACAATTGATGAAAAATTGTATGGGAAACATTTCTCCTGATGCCAGAGAGCAGATTTCTTTCATTTTCATATACACTTTACACTATCTACAAGTAGAAATCCCACATCTATATGAACCCCGTCAAGATAACCAGGTTTTTTTTCTCTTTGGTAATCTCTGGATTCTAAAAAATAGAGGGGGAATAGATGGACCATAATGAGGGAGACCTCCACTTGGCTTAAAAACCTATAGCCCTTAGACAAAAGTTTATAAAATGGAAAAGCATAGGGAGATTTCTTTGGATAATCTGTGCAATCTTCCTATATTCGCTAGAGTATGTGGTGACAAATGTTGGAATATTTGACTCAATTCTACTATGTTTTCTAGTACCTTGTTTAAAGTCACGCAACAAATCCAATCTGTAATAATTTGCACTTGTTCTTCTCAATGAGCCAAGGTGGATAACCCCTTGACTATAGCTGGGATGAAATGCTTTCTGCTAAAAGAGTTCCAGAGTGGAACAATTGTGCAGTGCCCAGTGGTTACAGGTCATATGACTCTGCCGCCCCCCGTGATAACACATCAGTGAGTCTATTGATGGAAATAAATTTTCATCATGTGCATAATGAATGTTTATTAAAGACTAGCAATGCTTAATAATAGTGCACGAACAGACCGCACTATACAGAGAATTCCAATACTTCAGTAAATACTTCAATAAATTCACAGCAAATCCAGTATAACTGTGAATTACAATCTTTTAGATTGTAAACCCTCACAGGCAGGGCCCTCCTTACCATCTTGTCTTGAATTGTATTGTAATTGTAATGTCTTCCTTATATTGTAAAGCGCTGAGCAAACTGCTGGCGCTATATAAATCATGTATAATAATAATAATATAAAGCAACAAATACCAGCAGCGCAAACCCCCAACCAGCTACAACCTCTCGCATGTTTCACCCGTAGGCTTATTCATAGCGGTCCTCTATGGAATTATCTGGATAGTGCGGTCTGTTCGTATACTACTACATTCCAAGGTGGAGATGCACCTATTAGACCAGCACCTGGGTAGTCCTGATGGTTGCTAAGGAATTGGAGCGGTGAGATTTCCTTTGGCTCTACAATGCTTAATAATGTTATGTATTTACTTAACTACTAGGAAATCAACAATGTTGTTATTAAACCTACTGATGACCTATAGAATGGTTCTCCCCAAATACAGTAATAATGTAATTCAATGAATGGGGGTGAATATGACAAACATGCCAAGTGCTCATTAGCATCACATTTGCATCCCATCATCTGTGAGGTCTTGCATCGTACTACAGTATGTTAATTATGTTGTATTAAGTTTATTCAGCAACATGACTAATGAATAGATTTCCAGAAACGTGACACCCAGTGATCTTACAATGCATAATATTCTTAGTCAACCCATAATCCCTCTTCTGAAAATATACTACTAAGTGAGCAATGCCCTGCTGGAGTCAGCCACAGAATTCATTGTAGAAAAGGAGTGGGGTATGAATGCTCTAGTTGAAATTGAATGATAAGCCTTGACCTTCAAAGAACGCAATACAGTGATTGATTGAAATTACCATTATAGTCAGCAGCAAAATCTTGCTGAAGTTCTCCATTTCCTTAATGAGCTGCTTAGGCAATATTTTCTTTTAAAAAAAATGTTTCTTTACTTTTTTGGGGTTTTTTTTAGTGGGGGGATTGGGTTGGGTATTTTTCTTTTCTTTTTCTAATTTTGTTCTTTTTGGGCGTATTTGATCATTATTTGTGTCACTTTATTTTCTTTAATTTTTTGTCACTGTTTTATGTGTAAAAAAACATAAATTAATGAGGTTAACGAGGGGCTTTATTAGACTTGTGCGCCGTCAAAAAATTTGTTCCGTTTCGTTCCGGAATATCCGTTATTTTATATTTCGTAATTCGTGTCCGAAACTCAATTCGGATTCGTACGAAATACAAATTTTCGTTAGTTTCGGCACATTTTCGTAACTGTACGAACACTCGTTATGATGAAGTTAAAAAGCAAAAATACCTTTGTTAATATTGGAGTCGATGTGGTAATTGTTTTTTTATCCGAAATACAAATTCGTATTTCGGATTAAAAAAAAACTACCATCAACTCCAATATATTAACAAAGGTATTTTGCTTTTTAACTTCAATATAACGAATGTTCGTAATGGAACGAAATTCCGTCAACGGAATTTCGTATTTCCTGCCTGTATTGTAATGCAACTCTTAGCAGCAGCGGATCCGAATTTCGGATTTCGGATTTAAAAAAAAATCTTGTCATGTTGTTCAACCTCATTTACAGGGGTAATATTAGTTCCTGTTTCAAAGAAATTCGGATCCGAAATTCATTAACGGAATTTCGTATTTCGGATATAATTCGGAAACTGCAATTCGGATTTTGGATGCTTCCGAATTTACGAATTTCAGGAAAATTCGTACGAATTTTGATTCGTAACGAAACGAATCGCACATGTCTAGGCCTTATATACAGGTCCAGGATAGTTTAAAGCTGCTTCTGTAACCCATCCTTTCTCAACCGGCTTTCTGGGATGCCATCTGGCTTTGTCAGTGGTGCCTCAAATTTTCACACAGTGTCATGCATTTCCATGGGGCAGGTGGGCTGGTAAGGGGGGGGGGGGGGTTTGCGGCAAAGGAGATGTTTTTCTGTGTGGTGTCTCCCCTATAATTTAATTCTAGACCCTATCTAGGATAAGGTTCTGGTGTGGATTTTAGGAGGGGGGACCCCCAATTTTTTTAAATTAATTCTTTATTTATAGTTTTCATGTAAAAGTATACAAGTCACAAAAACAGAAAGAGTAAAGTTACAGAATGCATAGCAGTATGTGTAGATGGCAATAAGACATTCAAAAGCACAATAAAATAATTTGCGAGCTAAACAGCAGTAAAGATCAGTATATCATTCCATCTGCAACCTGTCTAGAAGTCTCCATTTTGCACCCAAGGTTAAAGCGCCACCCACTGCAGACCTGAAACAGTGGGAGGCATGTCCTACATACTGTATGTGACGCTATCATATGGTTCTGCTACCGCTTCGATCAACTGACGGTGTCTAGGTGCTTAGCATTTTTGTAGAGCATAGGTACGTAATCACTGAGGCAGGTGCACATTACTGCTATGTAAAAGAGGAATAAGAGAAGTGGAAAGTGAGAGAATAGGCAAGGAGAGATTACGGAGGTCAGTGAGAAGTGTTGAGACAGAGAGATAGGTGGTAGGGAGGAGGGGTGGAGGGGTGAGGAAAGGTGGCCAAACAATTTTTTTACATTTATGGTTTATAATTTTATTATTTTATTTTAAAATTTTTACAATTTATATATTTTTTAGATTGGAGTTGCCTTAACATTTTCTATACTTTTAAAGGGTGCCATGACTTAAAAAAAATTACTGTTGTAATTCTCAGGAGCCCTTTGAAGCCAATTCACCCCTAAAAGAAAACTCAACTACCATTAAAAAATAAAATAATATTGCATATAAAACTAATATACAAGTCATTTTGTAATTAATGTTATTAAAAATTGACTTTACAATTTCAATCTTCAGACAATGTGATGTTTTTAAGCTGTCAAAAAATTAAATTGGCATATAAAACGAAGATTTCATAGAATCAGACCCCACAACCACCATGTTAGGGCTGTGGGGACGAGGCCCTTGTCCCCATCGGCACGGGGACAAGGTGCTTTTCCAGGGGTGACCCTGAAAAAGCACCCTCCCAGTGCTGAGGGCATGTGGCCTGGTGTGCGGGGCACTCGCTCGCCCCCCCTTTCCGGCCCTGCCAGGCCTATGCTCGGATCAAGGGTCTGGTATGGAATTTTAGGGGGGACCCCACATTTCTGGGGGTGGGGTTCCTCCTTAAAATTCCTACCAGACCTTAAGGGTCTAGTATGACTTTTAGGGGGAACCCCACACACTTTTTAAAAAAATAAATTGGTCCCTCCTAACATTCCTACCAGAGCGAAAGGGTCTGGTATTGTTTGGGAGGGGGAACTGCACACTTTAGAAGTAAAAAAATTATGGAATTTTTTTTTCTTTAGAAATGTCACTTTTGCTGCAGCAGGTTCTATACTCTTGTTGCAAACTCTAACCTTGTTAGCCCCTTATGTGATAGCAAAAAAGTTAAGTGTACAAAAAAAAAGTCACATTTAAAAAATGTTAAGTCTCCTGCCCCCACATATACGCACATACAAATGCAAACACACATCGGGTGCGCCTACGTTAAAAAAACTAAAATTGCGCCGCACATTTTTTTCCATTTCGCGGACGCACGCAATTTTAAGACTTGACATTAGGGATGCACCGATATATCGGCCGCCGAAACATAGCGGCCGAAAATGGCACTTTTGGCATAATGCCGAATGTGCCATGTTTCGGCCGATACATTGGCGCATCCCTGCTTTCTTTCCTCCCCGTTGGGCGCTGCTCTGTGCTCCAGCTAATGAACAGAAAGCCTCTGTACTGAGAGCTTCCTGTTCGTTGAGTGCTTGGGCTGCAGAAAAAGAGATTGTGGACTCTGTGTCCTCAATCCTTTTTCTATTTTAAAAGGGAAATATCAGGGGTCTGTTTAGACCCCTAATATTTCCCCGAAGCCCCTAAAAGTAAAGTAAAAAATAAAAATATTTAATAAAAAATGAATTAATAAATAAAAATAAATATAAAAAAATTAAAAAGTTTAAAAAAATAACATATTTTAAAAAATTTAAAAAATTAAAATAAAAAACATTTTCAGTATCGGTTTCGGCCTGACATTTTTAATTTTATTTTGGTTTCGTTTTGGTTTTAAAATTTCCATTTCTGTGCACCTCTACTTGACATGTTTGGTATCTACAGTATTTACCGACGTGACCCCGTCTTTTATAGTTTACCTAAAAATATATTCTGTTTCTGTGCACTAAACCTAATTTTAGTGTATTTTATCCTAAAAATACGAGTTTAATAAACATTTGCGCAAATATTCTGCGACATAAAAAATTGCAACTAGCATTTTTTTAATTCTACAGGACCTCTGCCTTCAGAACATATATAATTGTTGGGGGAGATTAAGCTGTTTACTTGCCAAACATTCAGATTTTATCATGTGTGTGTAAATATTAACAAATTGCTTCGGACAAGCAAATGGTTAAATAACACAGGACCATGTGACCGGAGGAAGCAGGCCCACCCAGAAGCACATATGGTTGCATCTTAGAATCTAGCTTAAACTGAGATATTTTTCTTACTATAGCACAGTAGTAGTTTTCTTTAATATAAATTTACTTCCTGCCAGAACAAGCTTTTTAAATAAGGTAATACCGTAATATAAATATTAATAAATATTTGATAACCTTTTTTACACTGAAATCGGGTAAATAACCCAGTCAACAGAACACATGACTGAGCTGGAGCTTTTATAATTTAATGTTTCTAAAAGGAAACCTTTACTGGTAGAAATAAAGGGTTGCCATGGCTGGCCTCCCTCTAATAATGTTCTTGAATAATGTTACTGCAACCACTAGATCAGCATGACCCCCAGGAAACAAGCAGTTCCATAAGAAGACTATAGCAATGGCAAACTATGTATTTTCCTATTACAGGTCTATATTATTGCATCAAACTACCCAGAGTTCTTATTTCAGAGTTCTTCTTTTAAGCATGGGTGACCATTGTTTGGTTGTGCCAACCCTTTCTCATTCTTTTTACAATCTCTTTAGATTGTTGGCACCTCTGGTGTTCCTGGATCGGCCCAATACATTATGGAACACCTTTTTTTTTCTAATTCAGTCAATGCACCCTCACAGAAACACCAACCTGTTTAGACTTGATCACCTAGTCCTTAAGGACATCCAAGTGCAGGTGAATCGGTTAAAGTAGTATTAAAGCCTAATTTTTTGATTGATGGCAGAAGGAGCCTATGGCTCCTCTGCCATCAGTATCCTCCTTTTTACCCTAATGCAAGTTTTTTACCCTAATGCAGGAAATGCATTAGGGTAAAAAACGCCCAGACCTTAATACTACTTTAAAGTTGCCCCTGAAAAGATGCTTGGTCTGATAGAACAGCTTGGCAGCAGGCATCATCGTGTCTGATTGTGTTCAGTCCATTATTTATTTATGTTGCTTTTTCCTATAGGCGATACAAACAACTAAATTTGGGCTACTTGAGACACTGTAGAACGTGTATACTGGCAGTGGCGTCACAAGGGCGGTGCGGCCTAAACCCAGGTGACATAATTGGAAGGGTGACACCAAAATGACTGACAGTCATTTTGGTGTCACCCCCCTCTGAAAAGTTGCAGGAGAGAGTAGGGGACCTTATCCCGCCGCATGAACGTCCCCTCCTCTCTCTGCTGGCATCCATCACCAAGATGGCCGCCAGCAGGTATTACGAAGATGGCAGCGTATGCGCGATGACGTCACGGCGGGGTGTCACCTGGTATCCGCTCATTTACATACATACATGAAAGTACTAAAAGCCAAGCTGCAGCCAAATATAAAAATAAATACCCTATAATTACCTTCAATGCAAAGAGTTCACCTGCAGAAGTTTTTTCTAAATGCCCCCAGTCTGATAGTCAGACTATGCTCGCTGATGTACTGTGTCTATTCCAGGGCAGCATTGTCATCCTTGGCTCATCTCCTGATTTGGACTTCAAACTCCTACTTCTCTCTTCATCTCCATTACATAGATGGAGGGGGGTTCTGTAATTCACAGAGGACAGTTTGGAAGCCTGATGACAATGTTTGGGATTGAAGTTCAGTGCAAAGGACATTACAAGGACATCAGGTTTCTGGCATGATGAATAGGTGCTTTTCTGTATTTAGAAAATGTACTTAGCCTGGAAAAGGAAAATTATGCAACAACCACACATGGACTGGTAAGCTGCAGTGGATTACATTTTAGTTTTTTGGTTTAGATGTATTTTACATTGTTCCATTGGATAGTATTAGAGTTTAGTGTCCCTATAGCTGTAGAAAATAATTTTTTTTTTAAATCAACTCCTCGTGAATTCTGTGTAATTATCTCCTGTGATACCATTTATTTTTTTATGTCTACATATTTAAATAAAATGTGTCCACACTTCAGGGATCCCAGCTTGGCCACAACTGGTATTCCCACAGCAAGAAGACTTCCTGTAATTATAATACCAACCTTGATGCTCTTCAGGATTGGGAAGATAATTCAAGAAAGAAGCACCAAATACGAACCATTACAATGTTTCATTACAACGAATCAACCATTCACAGGATTTGGAAGATCCTTCAAGAAGGAAGCACCAAATAAGACCCATTACAATATTTCATGACAACAAATCAACCATTCAGTGTGTGATCTTTAGGAATTCTTCAGATTCCGCAGGACAGTAATGATTTTGGGTTTAGAGGATCATAGAGGTCAGATTAGACAACAACCCTTTATAGGATTTTTTTTTTCAACATCTCGTTCATCAATGCAGCTAACCCAACTCTTAGATGAGGGATTGGTTACTGTGATGACTATTTGAGGCATTCCTCTTATACATCTATGTCCTTTTCAGGCTTCTTTCTTCCTTTTAATTTATCCTCCCTAGCAAAGGTCTACATACTCTTTAAAACATTGCATAATTTTGGTATATACAAAGTGAAAGAAAAGAGGTAAGCATAGCACACTTGTAAATAGTCTTCTTTAGACCAAACCTTTACCTGTTGGAATAGAAACAACAATAAATTGACTTGCTGCCCTTCTTTCTATTCCTACATCAGCAACTGGGCCCTAAAACCTATTGTGCACCATTTCTGAAGCAAAACAATCTCTATAAAGACTTATTCTACAATTGTATGGCTGCAGAGATGGAAGACCAGTTGCAACTTTGGCCATCATGGCCCACCAGTAAGCAATGCTCCTGTCTGAAAAATATTATGAACTGACTTTATAACTAAAATAAACTTTACCATTAGATGATATTTTCATAACAATATAATGCTGTTCACTTTTCAAATGGCATTTGCAATAATTTGTTTGTTTTGAGAAGCATTCTCGAATATGTTGGGAGAACAGTGTCTGATGTGAATACAGTAATTATGGAACCATTGATCACTCTAAACTTACTAATTGCTTTGAGCAATGGGCTTTTTTTTGTCTGCTTTTGCCTGCTAGAATGTGCATGCCATGCTATTTTTATACCTTATTATCCATGTGAACACTTAGGTTTTATTAATTTATTAGGCAGGACAAAGTTGCTTTTAAACTTTTTAGCCTGAGTTAGGGCAAAGCAGCATACAATGAACATAAATATGGAACTAAGGGTTATAAATAAAAATCCCTGGTAAAGTTTTAGATGATGCTTTGTCTAAATTCATACTGCATATCCCTCCCAAATATTTTTAAAGGAGTAGCAGAAGACACTTGTTGTGCCTCTACTGAAGTCCTACTGACGTTTTCAGGAAGTGAGCCTAGCAGAGCTTAAAGGAGAACTATGAGGTGAGTGATTTTCACTCAACCTCATAGTTCGAGCTGGAATGTAACAATGAAACTGTCACACGTCAGCTTTGTAGATCGGGAAGTGAGCGAACCGTTGCTCGCTCACTTTACAATCATCTCCCTGCAGGGAGCGGTGACTCTCAGTCACCGATCCCCGCAGGGATTCCTCCCCTCTCTGATCCTGCAGCTGACTGGAGGAGCGGATGGGGGAGGGGTTGAGCACAGCTGGCTTTACCTCTAGATAGGCAAAGCCAGCTGTCACTCAGGCACCTGGGTGGATCTCAACAGCATTGTCGGGATCCGTCCTGGCTGTAGCGCTCTCAGCATATAATGGGCAATAGCCCGCGATATACTTAGCTATGGGTCACGGGATGATAAAAAGCTTACCCCATTGTTCTCTTTTAAGGACAACATGCCCAGAACACACCCCAGACAGCAGCACCTGCTATACCAAACACACACACACCACACATACCTCCCAATGTTCTGAGATGAGAAAGAGGGACACCTTTGAGTAGAAGTATTTAGGCAATGGACACACCCCCAGTTATGTGGACCATTAAGTATTTAAATGCCAAAAATGATTGGTTAAACCCAAATCTTTTCTTTATATTGACTTTTCAAAATAGCAAAGAAGATGTTTAAGAGATAAGATGAAGATTTTAGTGCAGAAGAACACTTTTGGTAGTTGAATACAACCTTTTCATAGATATCTGTACATCAGACCAAAAGGAGGGACAGCTGAGGAGGAGAGAGGGACAGAAGGATGTGGTTCCAAATGAGGGACAGTTGGAAGGTATGCCACCCAACAAATGCACACCACACCCAACACAATGGACACAGCAGCATACACCATACCCATCACAAGGAAACATAAACCATATTTAGAACTGTAATCACAGAAGCGCACACGATACACAGCAGCATACTGTACATCATATTCAGCATAAACCATACCCAGCCCACTTTCTCATTATGTTATAGAGCTGAGGAAAGGAGTCATATTCTGTAGTCCTAACACACTTTCTGCCTTAGGGTAACAATGTTGTTTCTCAATAAATACAGTACAGCAAGTGAGCATTGTCATTCTACGACAGGACGCGTGTTGCTTGCAGGATTACTAGGTGAAAGTCTGACAAAAGAACACTAATGCAGTCAGCACATCTGAGGACCAATACCTTGCAATATATTACATTTGTGTTTTGGGGTTTACACTAACCATACATTGACCACTAAATTCCCACTGTTTGGTTCTTTAGTTAGCTATGTTGTTTTCATTGGGCAACCATGTTGCATAGTCCAGAACTGTATCATGTGTGAGCCAGCTGGTAAACATTTTTCATATGAGTCTGTAAATGAAATCATGTCATGCATGCTGCTTGTTGCACAAATCCTTGCTGTTTGGCTTTTAACTTGTTTCCTGCTGGTATTTGATGTATAATTCCAGCAAGCTCAGTATTCCAATGAGATGGTAATTTACGCTTCACTCTTCTTTTTCAGTACAATGAAAGGTGGATTCCTACTTCGCATCCTAAATTTACTAATTACAAGATATTAATTTAGTTTTATGGCAGATGACAAGTCCAAAATATTTCCTTTGGGTTTTGAAATATTAATATTTGCTCTTTTTACTTATTCGATTTTGTGTCTAATTTGTTTTGTTTTTCTACTCAGTTAATGTTATTACTCAGAACTTTAAGATAATATTGTTTTAGCAATAATTAATACTGTACATACAGAGAAAACCTAGACCTATGCAGTGTAGAAAATAATTGCATAATTAGAATTGCATTTCAGTTTCAACATATTTACATTAATGTGCATTTGGCATGGAGATAATTGTGATTATTCATTTCAGTTCATTAAACGTTTATTGTGAAAGCACACAGAATGGATTATTTACTGCAAACAAGCGTATTACATTGTTAATTGAATCCAAGTCTTCCATGTGCAGGAATAATTTTTCCTTGCGGATTGTCTTTCTCTAAAGCGTAATCCATAAAGGCATTCCCTTTCTACTCGGTATTGAGGATATGTTCTGCTGTTATAGCAATTGTATCTCTAAGGTGTCTCTACAAGTTGCTGGAAAATTTAATATAATATAAATATCGAAACTCATCTGTTTCCTCAGTCCTGAACCGAACCATCTGAGGAAGGGGGTATATTCCTTGAAATGCATCAGTTAGCAAGGCAGCTTTGTGTGGGGTCTGCCTTGTACCATTCATTCAGTGATTACCATGTGAGTAGTATTTTATGTCAGCTTGTATGTTTATTGATTAATAAACTGTATTAGATGAGGACAATGGCGCTGTCTGTTTGTTTTGCATGTTTTGCGAGGAATACTTCCCAGTGGCCTTTTGATGACGGCAGCCTGCAAACGATTGTTGATGGAGAATATCATTGGGAGTCTGCTGATCGCTGTGGTGTGCATTTTTCTGGAACTCTGAACCGAACCCTGTTTTAACGGTTTCCCATATTCATGCAATGCCATTGTATTACACAGTTCTCTACAAAATACACATAGCCATTTAGTCCTTGTATCCAAAAAAGCTCAGGCTCTAATGGACCTGCTAAGCTAGGGGTCTTTAAAGAGGAACATTACCCATATGTTTAAAATAACAACAAACACACCTTTAGAAATGTTTAGTAATGACAATCTACAAATAGATAATTCTAGATAATTGCCGGCTTTGTATTCTTTGCCTAACTTATTTCTCTTTTCTTCCCCAGTCTTCTGACAGTGGCCATGCTAAGTAAGGGCAGATTACTAGAGCTCCTTTTACTTCCTGGAACTCTGGCACATGTGACTAGGACATGTGACCATACACTCAGATCTCATGAGATCTCATGAGATAACAGATGAGATTTCCCAGCAATGCTCTGCTGATGTAACCTTCCCTGGATTTAATGCTTGAGCACATTACATCATGCGTACTACAACTGGACCAGGAAGTAGATGAACTCTATTTGTAAGTCAATGAAAAACAAGTTTGTTTAACTGATGAATGTAAGATGATTTTAAATCAGCATGCAGGGATGCATGCTGATGTGATTTTTAGTGAAAAGGGGTAAAGATTCACTTTAACTAGGTGTATTCAGGCTCCTTAGGGTTATGGAAATTAAAGTGACAATGAACTCAGGAGTTAAATCTTAAAAATGCATTCAAGTACCTTAACGATTAATGATAATGTATCCTATTTGTGTATCACTCGGCTGTAGATTCTTACATAGTTACATAGTATTTGAGGTTGAATAAAGACATTAGTCCATCAAGTCCAACCTATTAGGATCCTTAAATCATTTCTAAATTGGTGCTGACACTGTCCTTCCTTCTGGAGGGTGGATATTTTTGTTCCAAATGGTCCCTGTGTGTGATGTAAAGTAGCCACCACTCCAAGCTCGCTCCCGTGATGGACTGCAATCCTGTGTTTAGTTTACTAATTTGCATTGAGACTGTAGTCCTTCATAGGCGTGAGCTTGGAGTGGTGGCTACTTTACAACACGCACAGGGACCATGGGGAACACAAATATCCACCCTCCAGAAGGAAGGACAGTGTCAGCACCAATTCAGAGATGATTGGAGGATCTACAGCCGAGTGATACACAAATAAGATGCATTTTTTGTTAATAGTTGAGATACTTGAATGAATTTGTAAGATTTAACTCCTCATTTTAACGTCACTTTAAGTGATGGCAGTATTGAATTTAATCTCTGAATAGTTAAAAGCTAAATTATTGTTAGATTAGAATCTAACTAATATTCTGATATTCCATTCATCATTGGACTAGAAATTAAAGTGGAGAAATAGACTTAATGGGGTTGATTTACTAACCTTATAAACACACCACGAACATGTATACACCTCTGTAGTGTGTTCCCTCCCAGCATGATCTATGGGTGGAATCTAAACACCTTTGTAGTGTGTACAAACCCAGCAGGTGTGTTGTGCAAAGCCCTGCCCTGAATTGCAAGGTGATGTTGTGTAAATTAGCTCTACATTGTGTTGCTTGCGTTGATGAATGCAGGAATGTAAGTGCATGAGCTAACCATTTTTGTCTAAACTGTGAAGCAGCATTATATATGCATCATGTGCATGATTTTTCCATATATGGCATTAGTGGAAATATGCGTTTAGAGACGTTTTGGTTGATAAATATGTTTTGCTGTGTAAAAATCACACACACCTAGTGCGTGTGTGTGTTTAGGTTAGTAAATCACCCCCAATGTGTCAGATGACATGGGAATTACATTGTCTGTAACTGGATATCGATTCCAGTTACAGACAATGTAACTGGAATCGTAAATTGATTGCACAGAAATAGCAAAAATCTCACTAGTTGTAACTTGCCTGTTTACCCCCAAAGATAAAAGTTCTCAGTTCTCCAATGAGGTGGATGGCCAGCGACGAGAGAGATCCTGAGAGCATCAAACTACCTGTGGTATAGCTCCCCAGAGGAAACAATAGGGCTCCCATACTGCCACCATACTGTGAAATGTGATAAGGGTGGATGTGATGGTCACAGAAGTGGATGGCAACTCGTGATGAGGACAGTCTAAACCAGGCAAATCACCTAATTCAAGGAATAACCTTGATGAGTAACATTTATGAGCTTCTGGATTGATATCTGAACCCAATCCATGTTACACTTACAGACACTGTTAACATTGTAAGATTTCTGGGTTAGCAGCTTTATGCACTGTTCCTGCTCATGTAGCCTGTCTCTGAGGCATGCCTTCAGTGTTTTCTCAATATACGCCTCCTTACTCTCTAGAGGCTGTTAGGGACCCCCAGAAGTCAGGTAGGCTGACGTTTCCCCTCAGGATAAAGTCCTTGGCTTTTAGTGGGGTTGTGAACAGATAGGTGCCAGTCACGTTTTAATCAATTTTAGAGTTTATCTTGCCATAATAAACTGAGAGAGGGTTAGGGCACAGTCAACCCTAAGGACATTGAAGACTCCAAGGAAACACGTTCACAGCCTTCACAGGGAAAGGTGCTTTAAACCAGACCAGCATCATTTTGGTTGTGGTAATCAATGCAGCTTCATCTTTCTTATCAAGCCACCAACTTCCCATAAGATCTTAGCCCACCTCTGGCTTATCAGGCACCTCCAACCCAAGTCCCTCCTGGGTGAATCTTCCAAGGTTTAGGCTATATTCCTCCTGGAGAAACCCCTCCAAGAAGGCAGTGGCAGCTTAGGCCCCAGACTTAGGCCCCATACTGTGTTCAATAGACCAGGTTTGCCCTCCCTATGCAGCAGGCCTAGACGATTTAGACTTCGAGCACACACCCTCCCCACACAGGAGGTCTGAGGGAAAGATAGCTTCCAGGTTCTCCCAAATATGTATACCCTTTCCCAGCCTGCTCCACTGGCAATAAACCTCCTAGTGGTTGGCCATTGAGATACAAATATTCATAACTCAGCAATATTGTATTTTCTAGCTCTATTGCCAAATACACTCCCCAGCAACAGGTAGAAGAAAACCATAACACTTAGCTTTGGGAAACCTATAGAAAGCTGAAATATCAATTCATCTTAGGCTCATTACAACCCAGAAAAAAGCTAACTTTAAAGTGTTGCCCCTTCCTTTGTATTTGCATTTATACAGTAGTATGTTGTTTTATAGTGTGTCCTCTTTATATGTTTCTATCATTTTATCCCTCAGTTTGGCTCAACCTATAAACTTCAACAAAATGCAAAGACTTCTTTAGGTTTGAAGGGTTTAACCATGCATCAATTTGTATACAGTCCACAGAGTAACATGTAGGGCGAACAAAACAGGGATAGTCCCCCTCACTTCCTATCTCTGTGACAACAGAACAAGTAATACACAGAGAAGGTAATCGATACAAAGATGCAAATAATTGCTATTCAAGGGAACATATTATTTGTGGAAATAATGTGAAAATAAAGGCTAATAAAAAGATCGGAACGTTTTGATGAAGAAGTAAAGTTTGCCCTTGAAAGTGTGACATTTAAAATTATATTGGATAGATATAAATAGGTACTTATAGCCATATGGGTACAGCATTCAGATGGGAAAGTAAAGCTTATTGTTAATGTAAAACTTTTGAAGAAGCAATGATAAAGTGACCTAATTTATATTTGCATTATGTGGACATTGAAAGATACATAATGGACCAAGGACACAACAGGGTGAATAAAACCTACACAAACTATTCAGCATTAACAGCAGAGCCTCCTTGCATAGCTAACCCAATAAAAGTCTTCTACTGTATAACATACAAAACATTACAGTATTCAGTTTTCAATGAATTGCAGCATAAAACTAATACTTACTCCCAGCAAATATAATTTTATAAACATAAAAATTCAATCTATTGTTGAAGTAAACACTTCCAGTTGTCGCTCAACCACTGATATAGGAAATTATCATCATGTTTCTTTTATGTGGTGGCTGTATAGCAGCTCTGTCTTTAAATAAATGTATACAATAGACTGCTCCCTGAAAAGAAAGACATTCAATACACTTCTCTTCCGTTGCCCACACCTTCAGTCACTGTTGAAGTGAAAAGGGACTGCCAGCTGAATATCCTGCACAATCTGAAATAGTGTGGGGGTGTAAAGTGTCTGGTGCCCTTCTGCACTCAGCAGTTTCATCCCCTGACCCCTACGTGTCCTGTAGTGTAATGTGCGTGAGAATGGTTAAGCAAGAATGTTACAGGGTGGTAATGCAACAGTACAACTAGTTGGCATCCCATCACAGGATGTGCCTGAAGAAAGATTTTCATGGCAAGGTCACCAGGTATTATTTTAAAGTGTATGTAAAGGCATTTCTTTTAGTTCTGGATAGAGTTGGAAAAGTTTAGACTTACTTTCAGATTTTTATTGTTGCCTGTTTCCCTGCTGAAGAGATTCACCCTCTCTGTTTGTCCTGCTGATCATTGTCAATGAGGCAGAAAGTGATGAGCAACACACTAACTTAGAGTTGTCACCAGAGAGAGAAGTAATAGAAAATCCTCCAAGGGACTCCGCTCACTTCAGAAACATTTCCACTTCTTGTTGGATCTCAAGGACAGAAAGTGAAGATACATCTTCCTAGCAGGAGGGGGACAACTGAGGTGGAAACAGGGACAGAAGGATTTGGTTCCAGGTGTAACGTTCCTCCAAATGATGGACAGTTGGGAGCTGTGAAAGTTTCAAGTGCCAGCTTGGCTACACTTTCCAAAAGCTTTCAATACACATTACAATTTGACTGCACAATCTTTATACAAATTACTTAAGATTTACCAAAACTATGTAACATGAGTAACTACTTAAGCTGTGAAATTGATTTGTATCCAATCAGGCAAGCCCTTGCACTACATAGTTGTTGGCAGCTCTAAAGGAGATTATAACGTGTGTGGTGAGCTTCATGTAGGAGATCCAAGAAGGTTCATGTGTTAACCTTATCCTCAGCCAGTCACTCATCACTTCTCCTAAGTGGGGGCAACCAAAGATGCTTCCTAAAGGCTGAAGTATCTTGTAATTTCTATAGCATCTTGTAGTTAGGGTATCTCCCAGAAGGGAAGACTCCTCCTACACACATTGGACCATAGCCCAGGGGAGAGAGAACTCTCTTGAAAGGTCGGTTCCCAATAATTATCACCACCCCTGCTGCCATGAGAAAACTATCATGTAGCAGGCTGGACTAACAAAATTACAGAGACACGTTAATATGTGTATCTAAACAATAGCTGTATAGTAAGGGGACCCCTTAGCAATAAAAAATACTTGTTGGCATTAAATATTTCACAACTGTGGAGTCAAGAATAAAAATGAGTTTTACATAGTTGCCAAGTGTGTTAGATCTTGCAGGACAGTCAACGTATTGTAGAAATTGTTGACAGACAGTATGTCAAGATATTGTAGAAAATGAGTTGCTGTGAAGGTGCGTCTGGGATTCATAGGTTTTTTAGGCCACTGTGTGATTTGTGACATACTGTATATTATGTTGGGGAGTTTAAAGCGGACCTTTACCCATATCTTCAAAATAACAACAAAGACACCTTTAGAATTTTTTAGTAATGACAATCTACAAACACATACTTCTAGATAATTGCATAATTTTGTATTCTTTGCATATCTTATTTCTATTTTCCTCCATATTCTTCTCATAGTGGCCATTGTGTACTAAGGGAAGATTAATAGATCTATTAGATAGATAATAGATGGGACTAGGACATGTGACCATGCACATCATCTCAGGGGAGGAAAATGCCTTTCTCTGAGATCTAATGAGATTACAGATGAGATTTCCCAGCAATGATCTGCTGATGTAGCTTTCCCAGGATGCAACGCTTGGGCACTTTACATCACTTTTGCCAAAAGAGACCCAGAAAGTAGAAAACAAGAAATTGTAAGTAAAATAAAAATGTTTGTTTAGCTAATGAATGTAAGAAGATTCCATATCAGCATGCATGTTTCTTCACCAATTTTTTGCCCCAAATCCCCCTTTTTTTGGGGTACCTTGTGATTTGATCCCTGTTTTTGCTGCATACGAGCTACAACCTCCACAGGACGCCACTGGCACATGCAGGACTCAGAGGTGCCTGGACTCTGGGGTGGGACCAGTCACGACTTGAGTGTGTGGATGGTGGATTTAGGAGATACCAGTGTGTTTTGTATGTTCTCTAATCATATTTTTGGAGAGTGGGTGGGTGGACTGAGGGGTGAGAGAATGAGACGTTCAAAAAGAACCCAACTGCCCACAGCAATCAGGCTCACAGTTTTATTTGTTTCCATAAAAACTGTTCCGCAAACTGAGCGAAACTCCACAGTGTCAGACGAAAGACGAAATGTATTATGTTTTGTCCTCAGCAGTATACTGAGCGTGATATGCGGATGACAAGCTTCCAGGTTTGAGAGTAGAGAACCGTCAGAACGGAGCCACCAAATGTCACCAAAGAACCTTGTCAAGTATTAGTTAGAAGCTGGAGACATTTTTGGCAGTTTTTTTCATATAAGGATAACAATGATATGACTATTGATATATTTGATGTTGAAAAGACTGAACGTAAATGGAAATAGAGAGACTAATGACAGAAGTTTTATTTGTGACATTCCAAGGGTGAAAGTGTGTTGGCTACAGTGAGATCTTAATTGTCCTTGATCGACAGAAATAGAAGGAAATTATTATTCCGAAAAATCTATATGTTCTATTATCAACTGGAAGACAATATTTTAAAAGCATATGACTTTCTTGTTCAACCTAAGATTCTAATAATGTCATGTGCAAAGTATTTGCAATATACAGCAAATGCTGCTTTTACCTGTATTGAAGGTTAAAGAAGAACTCCAGGAAAACCAAAAACTTACCCTTGCAGTGGGGCTATCCCACACTATAGGGTTACGTGCTCAATTTGTCTAGGGGAGGCTCAAATAAAGAAGTTTTACTCATCTGCTCCTCGGTCCCACAGAGGTCAGCAGTCGTCCCTCTCTACCTTTACTCTGGCTATGGAACAGTGGCGTCACAAGGGGGTGCACCCGGGTGACACCATTGGAGAGGTGACATCAAAATGACTGGCAGTCATTTTGGTGTCACCCCCTCTGAAAAGTTGGGCACTCTGTCATGTTCCGAGAGCCCAACAGTTGCAGGGGAGGGGACCCGGCGACATACCTTATCCCGCCGAGTGAATGTTCCCTCCTCTCTCTGTGGGCGTCCATCAACAAGATGGCCGCCAGCAAGTATCACCAAGATGGACGCGCATGACACCCGGCCTCGGGACGCTCCTGCTGTTGAATGTCCTTTGCCATCCCAATGTTTGATGCAGGTCACTGGACCTGCATAAGATGTGATGACATCAGTGATCCTTAGACCACCGGAGCCCAAGAAGAGGCACCAGTCTAGCAGCTTGGAAGGTCCCCTAGACAAAATGAGCACTTAACCCTTTTTTATGTTCCTGGAGTGGAGTTCTTCTTTAAATACCAGTGACAGATAGAGAAACAGGGTAGAAATAATTTCTGTCCCTACTTCATTTAGAAAATTGCACTTTTTGTCAGCTAAACATCTATAACTGCATTTGCCAGGCACCACTTTGTCAGTGGAGGACACTATACAGAGGACCCCAAAGCCTAAGCCCCCTCATGGAAGGACCTACAGACAAATGTCCAATTTGGGCC
>NW_017306618.1:218614-309186 GCF_000935625.1 Nanorana parkeri | reverse complement strand
AATACCTAAATACAGCACTTGCCAGACATTGTACATTTTCCTGTATAGCTTCACTTTGTATAATATTGGATTGATTGTGCTTTTATATATTTTACCATACTCATACCCTTATTCCTGTTTCTGTGCTTATTAATCTTTTTTTTAAACTAAAATGGCAACTTCATTGTTTTACCACCCCCCTCATAGTAACCCACACAGGTGAATACTGACCTTCAGCCCTTTCTAGAGATTCTCATCATAAGCTATTGCAGCCTTCATTCATGCCTATGTAATGAGCAGTGGCATGGCTGCTTATAGTCTACACTGGAAGCAAATGTCACATGGTGACAACACAAGAGACAGATTGGAAAATAGGAACAGAACATTTTCATGCCATAGCAGAAAGGGCTCAAACAAGGTCTTTTATGGCAGGATTACCAGGTATAATTTTAATGAAAACTTTAGAGATTTTAAACATTGGTTAAGATCTATATTAGGCGGATGAACAATAACGGCGAGCTGCCGCATGCATGGGTCCAGCTGCCTCTGCTGTTCTGTGTAAAGCTGGCCATACACCTATAGATTATCTGTAGGTTTTCTATGGTCAGATGGAAAAAGTGCAACAGATTCCTCCATCTACACTAAGCTGTGTGGATGGAGGAATCTCCCACTGGTCCAAGCTTCAGGATCTTGCTAGTCAGCCCCGATGGCTCTAAAAATAGCTGAATAATCTGATTGGATGCAGGCATTCTTCAGTATTTTGAGAGCCAGTGGGGCCAACGAGCAAGATTCTGAAACTTGGCCTCTCTTTATTGAACCCGTCACCTTCAGGACAGGAGTTCTAGCACTGTGCTGCTAGAACCCCTGTGACAGCAGAGAGGGGAAGACGTCTCTCCCCTCTCACTACACGGAGCGGCAGGGTTACTTTTAACCCTGCCACTCTGCTCACCGCATCGGCGGCAGCTACTGGGAGCAGAGACTAGGCGGCTGGCGGAGGACGGAGCCCGGCGGATGATGCAAGCGAGGAGAGAGGTAGGTGCGACATCTCCGAGACCACTTGTAAACGTACACAGCTTCCCCACACTTACCGGATTCAGCACCGGTGCCGCCCCTATGCGCCCTGCCTCCCCGAGGCCGGGCCTCGGTGGCCTTGTGGGGAATCCGGGAATGACTATGGGGCAACACGAACAGTCCTTTTTCACACAGTTAGATAGATGACGCACACTATAAACAAATGAAAGCCTTATTTTTGTATTCATTTGTCATGAAACAACTAGTAAAAAGCTGTGTACACAGAAGCGATGTGTTGTGACAGATGAAATGAATATTGCATCTTCGGAGCAGCCATGGAGGAGGCTGTGTGTGTCTTCCAAACAGCTGAGCCTGACAGTTACATATGCAGCTAATTAGCCTAATTAAGAAACGGCTGAGGGACGACTGGAAGCTTGAGATTAGCTTGCTTGCCAGAAAAATCTGTAAAGCAAATGCATTTAGGCTTGTGCCACTGTCTTGGACTAGATGTCTGAAAAAAAAGATTATCCCAACGCTTCTGCATTTGACAAAACTTAAAATGGAATTCCATCTCTACGTGTGTGCAAACAATGTGTAATTTTTCCTTAATATAGTAAAAAAATAAAACCCCCAGTGGTGAATAAATACCACCAAAAGAAAGCTCTATCTGTCCTCAAAAAAGGGTATAAAATTCATTTCAGTACAGCGTTGCATGACAGAATAAATGTCAGTCAAAGTACCGCAGCCCTGAATACTGAAAAATGGCCTGGATGGGAAGGGGGTTTAACACCGCGGATGTCAACTGGTTAACAATATTCAGTTGTTTCTTTTGTGAATATTTTGAGTAGTGTGTGTGATGGGTAGTACAGCCTGATGATGTGAACCTCTTCAGTGTAAAGCCAATGAATACGTTCATATAGGCCCTGTGTAATTATAAAGCAGTGTTATGGAGTGACAGTTGCGGTTTTTAAATATTGCCTGATTGGTTGACATTGGGATGTGATATATAAATAATTTTTCCATTGGGCCTACCTGTCTATTTTTTAGATGGGCATGTGACGTTTGCCTGTAGGTTCCCTATCAGGTCTGCATGTTTACTGTTTCTTTGAATGAATATAGACAGATTGCAAATGCAGCCTCATTGGTGGGATTGGGTGTGTGACATTTGCCTGCAAGTTCTCCATCAGGGCCACTTTCTCTCTTACTGTTTGGCTTAAACACACCCTCATGCTGTGATTGGTTCAGGGTTTTATAAATAAAAATGCAGTTGTTACTGGCTTGATAAAGAGCCCTCCATTGCTCGAAAAATCACCACTCAGGAATGAAGCTATGTACTGTCATTATAAATGCATTGTAATAAAAGTGCTATATTTAAAACAAGACCAGGATGCAGGACTATTTGCAGGTTGTATACATCTCTGCATTGAAAAAAGAGACACCCAGGGCCAACTTTAACCCAACCTATCTAAAACAAAAATACCAGCCATCCAACTAACTTTTGCCTTTAAATTGATTGTCCAGAGGTGGCTGCCGAGCTTTGGCAGCCAGAGCTGGATTTCTACACAGACCACATAAAACATGGCTTAGAATGGAAGAACTATAAGAGTAGTACCCATGCACCAACATATCTTTTCCCTGACAGTCAATAACACATTCTTCATTATAATAAAAGTTTCCAGGCTGCTGCTATCTCTGTCAATGTCATCCTGGTGGGTCCTCATGATAGATGCCCCTACACAGCCTATGTATTTTCATTTGTGGAGTTGTATACTGTGTACTTACATTTCCCAAACTCTGGATCTGAACTAATCTGGTAGCAAAGTATGGTGATATATTGCCCTACACCTCTAGGGGTGGGTTTTAGGTTCACCAATACAGAGCTGGCAAATTGTCTCATTCAGTTTCTTCACATCCAGACCCAGCATGCTTTGGGTGGCTATGAGAGTGTAATACTAAGATAAGCCAGTTGATTGGTTTGGGCACAAAACAGTTTAGAAACGCCAAGAGGCAAAGGAAAGGACAATTGGCAAAAGGTATAAATCCAACCTTGCCTGGGAGGTAGTTCCAGCATGGAAAATGTGCAACAGATTCCTCCATTTACGCTAAATTGTGTTAATGGAGGAATCTCCCGCTGGGCCAAGCTTCAGTATCTTGCTAGTTGGCCCCGCTGGCTGTCAAAACACCTGAATAATGCCTGCATCCAATCAGATTGTTCAGGTATTTTGACAGCCAGCAGGGCCGACAAGCAATATACTGAAGCTTGGCCCAGTGGGAGATTCCTCCATCCACACAGTTTAGCGTAGATGGAGGAATCTGTTGCACTTTTTCCATCTGACCATAGAAAATCTGCACATAATATATAGGTGCATGGCCAACCTAATGATTCTTCTGATGTATCTAGTTTTGCCACATAGTTACTACTTGATTACACAAGGATAAGGGTCTTTCTTTTCAGCCATGTGACCATCATTTTCAAATCTCATTGGACTAGGTTGAAAATAACCGTCACTTATCTGAAAATAGGTATCCTTATCCCGGTGTTTTAGCTTTGTGAATTGAGCCATAAAGTATGTGTCTGAAATGCATAAAAGTAAAGACACCAATATTTATCATTTATAGCATTGCTTCATGACCGAGCGCCCGACTTTGCAGAGGGGGGGTGACACCAAAATGACTGTGAGTCATTTTGGTGTCACCCCTCCAATGGTGGCAGCCGGGTGCGGACCGCACCCCCCGCACCCCCCTTGTGACGCCACTGGTTAAACCCTATATAGAATATTGTGCCCAGTTCTGGAGACCTCACTTACCAAAAGATTTTGGCCACGTTTTGGACGCGCTTTGGATGCGTTTGCGTTTCCTGACTGTTTCCTGACTGTACAAAATGTGACATGCAGTATTTTTTTGTCGTAAGCTGAACGGACTGCGCACGTGAGAACTGTAGCCCATAAAACACATAGGGATGCATTTTGAGTGCAGGAGCTTACGGATCAGGTCAGCACACAAAACGGACGTCGTGTGAACAGGCACTGAAGGTGAGGTCAAGAACACGGGGGCATGACCTCACAGGGCATGACCTCATAGCAGGAGGAAAGTTCAAAGCTAACTTTTAGTTATAATAATACTTGAAAGTATTATTTTAGTCAAGGGGTAGTGGATATTGGGAATACTTTCAGTAAAAGTAGTAAATTAGTCAACAGTAAGTTCATTTAAACATGTTTTAACCTTTTGGTCTATGCCCAGGTTAAAAATGAACAAAACAAAATAAATTCAGCAAACCCAATGGACCTCTTGGTCTTTTTCTGTTCTATATGGACACAGGCAACAATAAAGATGTAACAGGTTATAACCCTTCTTTACTTTATCAAAGTTGGGCTGAAGCTGGGCTTTAGCTCTAAAGTTTTTTTTTAGGATTTAATAATGGAGCCTTATAAATACCGTGGGAGCCTTATAAAAAGTTCATCTAATGAAATAGGAATCAGTGTGTCCTCTCCTATTTTTGCTGATAGACGATAAGCACTGGTTCGCGTTGGACACTATTAATTTTTATGTGGAGAGAGAATCAGGAGCTGCCTCAGCCATAATAACAGCCAATTTACTTCAAAGCTGAAGACAAGGTCATGCTTGTCTTCAGGCCATGGTGGATTCACTATGATAACTTTTTACACATGACATTCTGGATAAACCTAAAAAAATAAAGGTGATTAAGTCTGTGAAATGTTTGCAGCACATTTCCCTCATCTTCTGTGTGCTGGGGCAACTGTGTTGTGATTCGGAGAGCATTTTGGCACTAAAAAAAAGCCTGTTTTTATGAACCTACACCAAAAGGTGCATTATTGAAGGGCAGATCTGTAATTCAAGTGCTGGGGCAACATACTTTACTAGTCAACATTTAATTTTAGATGCCACTTAAAAGAAATAATGTATTTATAGGCAATGCCTGTTTGGTCCATTCAGTCACTGGCTTCTTACATGTGTTGGATACCCCATAAGTTGATGTCATCATTTTGTTCCTGTCCAGCTTCAACTAAGACCTAGAATATCACTCTAGGGTGGACTGAGAAGTTCAATGTAGGATCCACCTTTCCTGGTGTCACAATTGTTAGTATCCAGCCCATGTCACAATTGTTAGCCGTATCTGCCCATGTATTAACAGATTTTAGTGCTATGGTGCCATCTGTGTAAGTGTGCGACTATGTCAGCGCTGTCTGCTTTGAGAACTATATTCAATTTTGTTTTTTTCTTCCTATTATTATATCTCCTATCCTGACCTTCCTGTCTTATACTATCCTATACTTCTTATCTTATCCTATATAGTATGATGTGTAAGTTCCACTTTCGCTTTGTCTGTAGAACTTTCTTCCAGTTCTGAATT
The DNA here is from genome assembly GCF_000935625.1 of Nanorana parkeri. Lineage (NCBI taxonomy): Eukaryota > Metazoa > Chordata > Amphibia > Anura > Dicroglossidae > Nanorana > Nanorana parkeri. The sequence goes on along the minus strand of NW_017306618.1, from coordinate 303,824 downwards.
TAGCTGAACAGCATATGCTCTAGCACATGGTTCCTCAATTGGGGTTCTGCTACTGTTCCGTTGCTACATCTGCCACTTATTCAATACTGATTGGTGGTAGTGAATAGACCCAGTGCTAGTCCAGGTTGCAGATGTTGGAAGCCGAAGAGAAGAGTGGCCCGTACCAAGCTCAGGCTGCCTGGGGAGTCACTGCCACCAGGAGCAGATCTACAACCTCATTATGCACGAGATGGGTGGCTGCTAAGCAGTGATGTCCAAAGATAAAGCACAGTACTCCATACTTACCTGGACACTGTCACTGCTCACCACGTACCTGTCACATTAACTCACAGCTCCATGTGTGCCTGACAGGGATCACATCTCTACTGATCTGTCCCATGTAATCCTCCTGAATACATGTTTCAGGCATTCCCCAAGATCTTAAAATGTTTTCAAGGGTTCCTCAAGGGAGAAAAAGGTTCAGAAAGGCTTCTCTAGCATTTACAGTACACTCATTGGTCTTGTCTGTCCCCAACACACATTCGTGACTTCCCAGTATTCATAGCAGCAGTGAGATGTCCCTCCAGTACACAACTCTATCCTTAAGTTCCTATCCTTCCTATATCTTTATCATGTGCATAATGTTTTGGAGAAAGCAAAAGAGCACTGGAGCCTCCAAGCACCCATTTACTTTACACCCTAAGTGAGTATACTCCAAAGTCTCTGTCTACTCTTCTTATTTTTGCTTACCCCCTACCCAACAAACTCTCTTTTGCAGAAGCTTCCTGTGCATAAACAGTTTTACACACACACACACACACACACACACACACACGCATTCACAGAATACAGATACTCATCCACAGCAGAGAGACCACATACTCAGTAACAGAACACAGCCAGAGTGCAAACTTTCTTTCCCAGATTTGTATCTGATGGACAAAGAGGAGGCATCAGGGATCTAATGAACCTCTGACGTCAGGACTTGTCAGCCCAGTAAAAAAAGGAAGTAATAACAACTAACTAAAGCGTGGTTTATTGTCCTACACATTCTACTGCCTTACCACTATATACTGCACACCTTGTCTGTTCATTGTGTACACTTTCAAAGCCTTTTCTTCCCACCACCTCTCCTAAATATGCGGTGCACTGTCATACCCTCTGTTCTCCTCTCATGCACATACAGCCTGCTGTCATACCCTCTAAACATCTCTCCTGCACATACTGCTTGTTGGCATAGCCTCTGCACACCTCTCCTGCACATACTGGCTGCATCATACTCTCTACAGTCCTCTGATGCACATACTTACCATTGTCATACCCTATACACTCCTGCACATACTATAAGCTGTCAAACCCATCTCACTCCTCTCCTGTATTTACTGCCGTCTGTCATACATGCTACATTCCTGTCCTGCACATGCTCTCTATACTCCTCTCCTGCACATACTCCCTGCTGTCATAACCTCAGCACTCTTCTCCTGCACATACTGTCTGCTGCTATACCCTCTATACTCCTCTACGACACATACTGACACACTACCCTCCACACTTCTTTAATGTGCATAATATCAGCCGTCATACCTTTCCTGCAACATATATTGCCTACTTTAACTTTGTTTGTAACATCTATACACACACATACACTGTTACACATCCTTTTTTGCATATTTATATTTCTTGGATATGAGCACAAACTCATTTTTCTAGGAACTGCAACAAGCACGATAATGCAGTCAAAATATTTATAGCAACTACAAATCTCTCTGTTGTGACTAGTGGATGGCTACAAAGTTGCTGTTGCAGCCAGCTATAATAAATGTTAATGCAGCTACAAATTGCTGGTGTGACTTGGGCACTAGATTACGTGAGTAAATACTGAACCGTCTCGGTAAAAGTTCTAACACTATGTCACAGTCCAGGCACCATTACTTGTAAGTCTCTTGGCACTGGTGGGCAAGGGGCACATTCCCTTTAGAATTTCTCAAAGGCAGTTGTACCAAATAACTGAACCAAATGTTGCTATATCAGCTTTTAGAATCTCTAAGGTAATGTAAGTTGAAAGAAAACTATCCAGTCCAGTTAAAGTGACTCGAGGTTCATTTCACAAACACAGGGATAACGCTCTCTGATTTAGAGTCAAAAAGAATTTTCAAATCTTTTTGACTCAGGCAAAAATAACTTACTTTTTTGGAAACAGGTAACCTTATTCTGGTGCTTTAGTTTTATGAACTGAGCCTCCTGCAGAACCCATCACTCTTCTTCACCATTACACAGTTGTCCACTTTCGGCACTCATCCATATTGGCCTGTGCAGCCTTTGACCCTCGTCAGCAGCTTAAAAGCAGTCAATAATGGGCAGGGGGGGCTGGATAACAGCCCTTAAAGGAGAAATATGAGGCGAGTGCTTCTCACTCACCTCATAGTTCTAGCTGACCTGTGACAATGAGACTGTCACAGGTCGGCTCAGTAGATCAGGAGGTGAGCGAACCCATACCGGCTTTCCCTCGCCTCTCGATCCTTTTACGGCTCTCTGCCGTGACAGGGGAGGGGCTGGATTCCCCCCTCCCCGCTCCGATCTGCCAGCGCTGACTGGCGGAACGGACGGGGAGGGGGCGGGTACAGCTGGCTCTGCCTCTAGATAGGCAGAGCCAGCTGTCACTCACGCAGCTGGGTGCATCCCGGCATAATTGTCGGGATCCGCTTCAGCTGCGGCGTCTCAGTATACCGCGAGCAACAGCTCGCGGTATACTGCGGTGTCTGAGTATACCGCGAGCTACAGCTCGCGTTATACTGAGCCTAGGGTGACGGGAGGACGCTAGTTTGTGTCCTCCCGTTACCCTAAGGAGAACTATGGGGAAAAGCCTTAACCCCATAGTTCTCCTTTAACTATATAGCGTGACTGAGCACAGAAAATTAGCACATGGTGGTAGACATACCTGCCAAATCGATCCCCTCCAGTGATGCAATTCTCCTTCACTGGCGCTTCCATCTTGCCCCCAGTCATCCAGGTTCCAAGCGTTCAGAGGCTTGATTGGATGGGTCACAATGGCGCAACTCCCATGATTCTGCATGGGAGTTTATTCATGCCACGTCTATGCAGTGAGCTGCGCATGTGAAACTCAGTGTACAGAAAAAAGAAAAATTACTGACTGGTAGAAAGAAACTTTTATGGCAGAAGAGACTTTTCTTTTTTTTTAACCCTTATATGCACTTTAAGCGGTGAAGTAAATTTTTTTGTGTTTCATGTTAGATTTTTACTTAACCCCAAAAGTCCTTTGCAGCACTACATTCTGTCTCAGCAACACACCTGACTGCTAGCTGTTTCACCCCGTTATCAACCCCTTAGCTGCTTTATTTATTGTTTGCTTATTATTAGGACCTTTTTTAAGTTAATTTAGTTTGTGGATGACACTAGTGCAGCATTCACTTTTTGTTGCTGTACTATACATAACAAAGCTTTGTTTTTACAGTGAAGCTTACCTTTAAGGCTTAATTCTTACTCACACGCCTGTACAGAGCCAGGCAAACATGCAAGTTCATACAGATAGATACAGGGGGATCTGAACGGTGATGTTTGGATACATAGCGGCCGATACGATCTGAGCGACCGATCACATTGTTTGGAATTGGGAGAGGAAACTGGAGGATTTGGAGAGGTTGGTTACATTTATGCTTATATGACCATCCAGAGATACAGTAGAGGGTCATGAAAGTTTGGTGAGTGCAGAGCAGTGCTGTTTTCACGGGGAGAGTGACGTTTGCGGTAATTATATTGTAGGTCATCAGGATACTCTTGAGCACTGGGCATTGATTTTCACAGTAGTGGAAAATTATGTAATGACTATACAAGACACATCGATCTTATGTGTTAAGCACATGGACACTTCAATGTTATAATGAACTGTTGCTGGCACTTTAATAATATATATTTACATTTAACTCTATTTCTAAAAAAAAAATCACATAAGGATTTTTTTCACTATTTAATTTTTACGTTGATTTTTTTCCGTTGATGTTTATATTATGTGATCTAATAAGTCACAAGGTACACAAATTTACAATTAGGGCTATGCACTTCTCTAGACACAGTATATGTTCATACAGAAACCTTGGTCGGAAATGACAGTAGCTGACTGCCCAACTCAATGACAGGATAGGACTGCACGCTGATAAACACCAATTCCACATGCATGCCCCTGGATGCAGAAGTTTGCTTTTGCAATGATTGAAATTAGGGGGTACTAGTCTGTGATAATGACTGAAATTAGGGGCTACTAGTCTCTGATAATGATTGAAATTAGGGGGTACTAGTCTCTGATAATCCAGTTCTAGTTTTTTACCCGTCTTAAAGTAGACCTTGCACTAAAATATAAGATTGGCATTTGTGGCCCTCTATTCCCTAATTACATAATGCTGGAACAAAGCAGTAAAAAAAAAAGAAAAAAAAGAAACGTGGGTTACACAGGCCGTTATGAAATGCAAAAAGTAAAACATAAAACTTTTACACATCTCCCACTTCTGGCAAGCTTGGTTTTACTGGGTCTTCTCACATGGTCTTGGGAATGTTGGGAGCCTAAATCCCACAAGAATGTGCTCCTGTGTCCAGTAATGGCACTAGGATTTAGGATCTTGAACTTTCCCAAATCCCACTGTGAGTCCTAATGATGTGAGCAAAAGGAAGCAGAATGCATCTGGATCAGGTCGAATAAGGAAAGGATTTCATTTTTTTCTTTCTGCTCTCCTCCCACATTTTGTAACTAGTGGGTTGGGGGTTGCCACATAAATGGACCTTGTGTCTGCTCTAAATAATGGCCAGATATCCTCTGTATACCAGTCTTGATGTCTCCCAATTGATAGACAGTCAAAGAAATTATATATTCAGATGATTAGTAGTGTTAAAGGCTACTAAAAAATATGTTCACACTGTTTAACACACCCAAATATAAACATAATAAGGTACTGAACAAGGTGAGATCTGGGAACACAGTGATCTGGGAATACATTGAGCACCATTTATTTTGATACACCTGGATATAGCTACTGTAAACTAAACTTAGTCTCACAGCAACTTGCAGGCTATGTCAACTTAGTCCTTAACTATAAAAGAGAGGGGCTGAGCACACCAAATTAGCACATTATGGTAGACATACCTGCCAAATAGATCCCCATCAGTGATACACTTCTCCTTCACTGGCACTTTCATCTTGTCCCCGGTCATCCAGGTTCCAAGTGTTCAGAGGCTTGATTGGCTGGGTCACAATGGCGTAACTCCCATGCATGAGCACTCCCTCAAATACTTGCATGGGCACTGCCTCTTTAGATACTTGCAAGGACGCTGGAAAACAAACACTCTTGTTGCAGTTTTTTTTGGCTCTAGTCTCCCAGCTTTTAATGCAGCCCCCAGTAGCCCACTCTCTCTTGCTAAGGAGGCCTCTCTGCAGGTTCTCTCCAGTCACCACCCATTGCCAAATTGCAGACCTCCACAACACTGATCTCTTCGGAGTAGCTGATACTGCCTGGTGTTGTGCCACTTGGTGTCTCATGCATGCACCAAAAAAAACTTACTACCAGTCTGCAGCACCAGAGCTCACATGCGACTCCTCAATCACCCATGTTCAATTGGCCCCAGAGTAAGCAACCTACAACCCTGTATGCTCTCCTTATTATCATCAATCTGAGACAACACAAAGCACATACAGTACTGGTTGGCAAGAAAGAGCTTTACCAACCATCTTGCGCATGCTCAGTAGGGAGAGAGGGTGTCTTATCATCTCTGCCACACCATGCAGTAGTGTATCCAGGGTATTGCACATATAGGACATGCACTGGGTGCCACTTAAAGGGGAGGGGACACCACTGCATGGGTCAGCAAAAGTTGGCCAACCCAGCTGATTTATTTTCTCCCCTCTCCCATACACATCTCCCTGACACTCTGGCCGGCATCCCGCTGAGCTCTTAGTAACCAGTGACATCAAGGGGTGTTTGCAGTACCATAAGTGGCCTGGGGTCAGAGGTGAGTCTTGGCAGCCAGTGATGTTACTGGTTGCAGGAGCTCTGCGGGGTGCCTGCCGGGGCCTCCCAGGTTGCTAAGAGCTGGGTGGGGATATGTGTATGGCCCTTACACATCTCCCTGCCTGGCTCTTAGCAACCTGGGACAGCCTGGCCGACATCCCACTGAGCTCCTGGCAACCAGGGACATCACTCGCTGCCAGGAGTCACCTCTGACCCCAGGCCACTTATGGTACTGCAAACAGCCCTTCACACCCTTCAAGTACATCTCAAGCCAAATGTGCTTTTTCATTTTCGATAGGGTGGGGAAGGGTTAAAACCTCTGTCAGTTTTTTATGTGGTCCTGTCAACAAGAAGTGAGAGGAGAGTATTACAGGGAGATGGAGAATAAAAAAAAAACAGCCATTGGTTCTAACCCCTCAACACCCCATCCAAATTAACAAAAAAAAAGTTTCAACTTTACTTATACTTTCAGCTTTGTTCATTGCAGTGTTTTATTGAAGCTTAATATTGCATGCAGTGCATAGAACTTTGTGGCCACCAGCCATAAGCACATGTGGTCATAAATAGTGGAAGAAAAAAAAATACCCCAGGGGTGCATCTCTTAAATATTGTTGTGCTGGATTGGCAACCCTGCTGTAGTACAAAGCAGACATGTTTCTTCCAAAAATCCTTATAAGAACAGTCAGCACAACCACTATCCATATCCCGCATGCAATCTTCTGAGAGTACTCTGAAGTACTTGGGTTGGATTAATTTTTTGAGGTTTTAAATTACGTGCTTCACCCAGTCGATATCAGATGAAGGACATGTGGTCTTGCCTTGAGCAGATCAATTCAATTCATATATGCTTCTGATCTTTCTCATGCTGAAATAACATGAACATTTCACTTTTCTCAGGCAGGATCATACTTATCTACGAGCTTTATCACATAGTTTGTAAACTTTTCCTTGAAGTTTCCTTTTACAAAAGTATCCTAATTTGATCTCAAATATGAATTGTGAATTGTTGTCAAGGCCATTATGAAACACATAGATCAACAGCAGACAGTTCAATTTCCCTCCTGCCTGAAGAAATTATTTGTGAAGAGCTGTTTCCATTGGTCCAGGTGAGCTGTGCCAGCCCTTGAACTATCTCTGTGTTTCAAATGTCATTTTTGGCCTATTTACATATCTTCAGTACATCTTCAAGGTGAACAGCCACTGGATATTAGATCAGTGTATGTAACAGAAGTCTGAAAGTCAGTAGAGTAATATCAGGGCTAATCCACCTGTCACTATAAAAAAAAGTTGAAATGAATACCTGTCTAAATGCACGTACCTTTAAGGCCTCATTCACACACAACGCAAGCAAAATTGTATATTGCGTATATACACGCGTCTATGCGCGTATATGCGTGCACTATATGCAATCCCAGAATGCATCACTCGTAATGGAATTTTAATGTGCTGTGCGCGTAAGCACGCGTATGTGCGCATAAATACGCAGAGATATGCTGCCCGGACGCATCTCTGTTCCGTTCTGTTTTTGCGCATATATACGCTGCGCAAATATACGGCTCCATACGCGTCTGTGTGTATGGAGCCATTTATTTGCATATGTTGCATATGGTACAATACATACGCGCGTATACGCGCGGCAATGTGAATGAGGCCTAACACTCTACAGAAATGCTACTTGTTTTCCAAAATCCCAGGTGCTCTATTTAACCAGCTTCAACACATTCTGACAGTATCAAATGAAGGCCCATTCATTCCCCCCAACCTTTCCCATTGGTCAGTAGGGTCAAGAAGGAGCGGCCCACCTTCTACACTTAGCTCTGGTTTACAACTATGTGTAGCAGTAGATAACAGAGGTTGGTAAGTCAGATCTATAACTTTGGACCATATCTGTCCTTCGTGTCATAAAAAAGGTTTACTTAAAAGAGAACTATGGGGTCTATTCACAAAAGGGTGAAGCGTTTGGAGAAGGCAGGAGAAGGGAACAATCTAGAACAACATCGCTGATCTGGAAAGTGAGCTGAATTGGAAATTTTTTCCAAAACGGCTATTTTGTCCTAGATTGTTCACTTCTCCTGACTTCTCCAAACACTTCACCCTTTAGTGAATAGACCTGTATGAGGTGAGTGATTTTCACTCATCTCCATAGTTAGAGCTGACGTGTGACAATTAAACTGAAATGAAAGATCTCAGTTTCACTTATCCCTGCTTATGATAACTATACCTTTATGGATTAACATTGGTACAATAAGACAGTATATGGTGAAATAGGCAAAAGGGAACTCAAAAGCATTCTACTGAATTAGAGCAAAGCAAAGTAGAGCCTTTTTAAAGATGTTTGCATGTCTCTCGTAGATCAAGAGCCAAACGAATATAGGGGTCTATATCTTATTTTAGGATAGTGGGTCATGTTAATTATTCCTTTCTGCTCCATGGCCTACTCTTTATCCATTGATGCTGGTTTATAGTTCATTTAGGATATATCTTTATTATAAACTGGGTGGTTACAAATTTTAGAATTTTAGACAACAAGAGATGAGAGTAAATGTTGGAATGGGGCCATCTGTTCCAGTGGCAACTATCTAACGGGGTACTCTTTTTATTCAATGGAGTAGAGAATAGTTACATTTTCTATCAGGTTTCTATTTCAGTCCGTGATATCATTGGAGATATTTTCTTTCACTTAATTTTCCTTGCAAGAGGTGTGGGGTGTGGGTGTAATTAAAACAAGAAGACACAGACAGCCATAAAAAAACATTGTTGGAAGTTATAACTAGCGATGCACCGATATATCGGACGCCGAAACATATCTGACGAAAATGGCACTTTTGGCTAAATGCCGAAAGTGCCATTTTCCTGCCGATATATCGGCGCATTCCTGCTTTCTCTCCTCCCCGCTGGGTGCTGCTCTGTGTCCCAGCGGGGAGGAGAGAAAGTGACAGCCGGCCGAGCGCTGCGGGAGGAGAGCACTGTGAGCGGCCGGTGTCTATCCTCCCACACCGCTCAGCTGCCTATCACAGTCCGGCAGAGCGGTGTGGGGGCGGAGACAGCCTGCGCTGTCACAGGAGGCTGGGCTCTCCTCCCTGCTCTGCTCGCTCAGCCTGAATTAATAAATATGAATAAATATTAAAAAAATGAAAAGTTTATAAAAATAAATAAAAATAAAATATTTAAAAAATGTGAAAACATTAAAATAAAACATTTTTGGTTTCGGCCTGACAATTTTTTTATTTCGGTTTCGTTACGGTTTTAAAATTTCTATTTCGGTGCACCTCTAGTTATAACCCTTCTTACCTCTGCTAAAAAATGTGTTTTTGCCCCTATTGAAAATCTTTATCATCACTTCCTGTCCTAAGAAGAAATAAAGGAAAAGGCTCCCCTGCACGGACAGTGACCAAGACTCTAACGCTTTAATGAAATATGTAGGCCATCCTTTTTCAACCAGTGTGCCTTGGCACCCTGGGGTGTCTTCTGGCTTCCTCAGTGTCAGCATCATCAGGGCGCTTCAGCAGCATACCTTTCCATGGTGCAGACAGGTTTCTGATGTGAAAGTAGTGGGCTCTAATAGGAAGCAGGCTCCTAGTGTGAGAGGGGGTACTCTGATGTGAAAGAAGGGAGCTCCTGATGTGAAGGTGGCTCCTAATGTAAAGGAGGGCCCCTGATGTAAAGAGGAACTCTAATATGAAAGGGGCACTCCTGATTTGAAGGGGGGCTCTGTGTTTTTCCATGAGGTCCCCCCTCAAAATCCATACCAGACCCCTACCTTAGATAAATGTCTGGTATGGATTTTGAAAGGGCCCCACATAATTTTTTACATTTTAGGCTGGGGTGCCTCGAGATTTTGCATACTTGTGAAGGGTTTCCTGACTGAAAAAGGTTTGGAAACGTTGGTGTAATCTATCGTTATTAACCTTTCCTTTTGAGAATGCTAGTTGCCTGGATGTCATGCCAGTCCATTGAATTCAGTGAATCTTGAGTTTCCACTTCAGCCTTATTTCACTTAGTGCTCAGTTTGGGTCAGTCCTTAGGTAAATGAAACGGGTGACGAATAGCTACAGGTAGACCCTTTATTGCCCAATATCAATGGTAAGAATAAGGACTGGACAAGCTGCCCAATCACTTTGTCCCCTGAATCCACTTTATTATACAAGTCCATATAACAGACAAAAAAGAATAACTGAGAAAGAAAGAGGGACAGAAGGTTGCGGTGACTGTGGTCCATCCAAATGAGAGGCAGCCGAGAGCTATAACCACTTGAAATAGGGTCACAAAAACATGGCGCAACAAGCATGCAGAAAGTGAAAATCACATATAAATATACTTTATAGAAAACTTATGGTAATAAGTCCAAATGGATATTCGGTGGAAATACATGAACAACATGGTGATAAGTCCAAATGGATATTTAGTGGAAATACATGACCAATATGGTAATAAGTCCAAATGGATATCCGGTGGAAATACATGACCAATATGGTAATAAGTTCAAATGGATATCCGGTGGAAATACATGACCAATATGGTAATAAGTCCAAATGGATATTCGGTGGAAATACATGACCAACCTCCTTTAATTCATCAAGGCTAAGGGAAATGTTGGTGACTAAAGTTTTGAATGGCCATTGCTTTAACATTTGATTATTTAAAGTTGAAGACTGAAAGTAGATGTCAGAGATAATTGTTTGTTGTACCACTAATGATTACGCTGGCAAAAATACACTTTGGAACATCTTGTTATTATATCTGAAAGGTTAACTCATATCCCCATGTATTGTATTTCCTTTAATGGTGTTACATAAGCGCACTGCAGCCTAATTGGTTCAAAATGAAGCTTTTATGATGGCTAATTGACATCAACTAAGGAGTTTCAAGTCTGTCTAGAACAATCTTCCCACACTTAGGAAATGATCTTGAATTCTATTGTCAGGCTTTGAAGAATTAAAAATGCAATTAGAGAAGGGGAATTTGTGTCACCACTGAAAGAATACATACAGAAGTAACATCAAATCCACATGCCCGGGACTACTACACATCATTGTGGCTGCTATTCCATGGTCAGGGGTTTTTTAGAGCCTATTTACATCTTTGCATTGTCTTAAAGTGACACTAAACTCAACTGTTAAATTTTAAAAAATGTATTCATGTATCTTAACTATTACCAAAAATGTATCTTGTTTGTGTATCACTCGGCTGTAGATCCTGAAATCATCCCTGAATTGGTGCTGACACTCTCCTTCCTTTAGGAGGGGGGCTACTTTTCTTCTCCATGGTCCCTGTGTGTGTTGTAAAGTAGTCACCGCTCCAAGCTCACTCCTGTGATTAACTACAATCTCATGCTTAGTTTATTAATTTGTATTGAGATTGTAATCCATCACAGGAGTGAGGAGCGGTGACTACTTTACAACACACTCAGGGATCATGGGGAAGAAAAGTTGGATAGCGATGGCTAGTTGGCATGGATAGCTATCTAACAACATTGATTAGAAACCACAGCACTGATTTTAAAGTGGCAATAAAGTCACCCCCCCACCCCCATGCTGCTTTTAGGACTTACCTTAAACAATGTCTCTTGATCAGATCATCTTCTTCCTTCCAGTAGTTTCATATGTCCCATAGTGTCTGTCCAAAGTGCACGCTCACTGCTGCCTGTATTGACTACATTGCTCGTCTCTCCTCTGCTCCCCACCGCAGATCTCTATGTGCACTGAGTTCCCTGGGGGATTTAGCAGGTTTATTAACTTCTGGTGAGTCTACTTCTTTAAGGACCACTAGTATGCACATGGACATTTTTATTCAATTTTAATTTCTTTATTTAGAATTAATTCCTTATTTAAAACTATACTTAGAAATTACATTGAGTCTTTGTTCTAGTTTAATTGTACATGATATGCCATGATTTGGAAAAGCGAATGTCATTATTTAGGGTTTACATCTACTTTAATGTTATCATGTTTCCATGAGCCCCTGTAATGCATGTTATTACAGTTAGAATGTTGCAGGACTACAGTATGGTGATATGAAAGGCCAATATGAAAACATCTTATACCTGTGTTAATTATGCATCTGTTTGATATTTTGTTTTACTGATATTTTATATCAGTATAATATGTATTATTGTTTGTATGTATTTTTTTTATTTCTGGTTTTAGGAGGGAAAATAATATGTTTTTTTTTGTAATGTGCATATTTTTTCAATGATCATTTATTTATAAAGTAATAATTTTGTATATTTTGATGATTAAGTCTTGTAAGCTTCTAAATCATAAATCATAGGGGTTGATAAACAGGGTCTTTACACAAGGATTGCACTTTGTGACATTCATTTGAGCCAATCAATCCTTGTAAATCAAAGTCCAAGTCACACCCACCACATCTGGCTACCCAGAAATACAGCTGGAGGGGTCAAAAATACAGTGAAAACCTATGGCAGAGACTTTGCCAAAGCTGGTTATACACCGATCATTTTTTTTCCAGCCCTGTGGGCTTAGCATAAAGAAATGCTCAATCTCCCCACTGGGCTTTTCTATTGGCTGCAAGAGTACCCGGACAATGACTGCAGCTGATTGGCTGTGGTCACAGTTCAGTCGAGCTTTTTTGGACCAGCTCCTTCGACAAAAGGCAATTTAAAAAACATCTTTTGTTGAATAGAGGGATACCAATGGGGCCACATACTGCGTGATTTCAGCCAGTCAGCAGGGGAGACTTCCCCATTCACACTGTTTAGCATGGATAGGGTTTATTCTCATTCAGCCAGTGAGGGAGCCTGTGTATGGTCAGCTTTAAGCTCAACTTACTTAAAAAAAATATTATTTTACAAGTTTCTTTTATTAGAAAATAAACATACAACAGATTTAGTGATAATTGCATTATCACAAACAAATTTTTGCAGCACAGCAGTGTACTTTGGTCTAATTACAGAGACAAAACATTGTGAGAGTATAACAAACATTCTCCAAAAGTGCATTCCAAGCAGTATTTTTGCCAAGGAAGTCAGGGGTTACTTAATGGATGCAATAAAAATGCATATAATATTAATATTTGGTTAACAAAATATATTTATTAACATAATAAATAAAAATTGTCGCACAAGCCATTTTGTAATTCAATGTTTTTCAAAATGACCTTTCCATTTAAAACTGTAGCTGCTGTAATGTTCTAAATCTGTCCCAAAAAAATTCAAGGTAGGAAGCTGCAACAAAGTTTGTTAAACCCCTTGCAATGTACAAAGATCACCCAGAGAGGACTGATTTTTTCTCAACAAAAGTGAAATTACCCTTTAAAGTGACAGCACAATGTCACTTTAATATATATATGAGGTGCGACAATTTCATTTCTGGAATGGACTGTAAAAAATACATGTTTGATTACCTATACACTAGCGGCTGTTCTCACCTTCAAAGTAGTCCTCTTGTGAAGCGATGCACTTTTTAGATGACTGTGCCACTGCCGGAAATATTCCTGGGATTCGTTTCCGGAACGCTGCGCAGTATCTTTGTTTTGGCACGCTGGATGTCCGAAACCTCATTAAATCTGTTGTCCTTTTCAAGGAGAACTATGGGGTTACGTCTTTTCCCCATTGTTCTCCTTAGGGTAACGGGAGGACACAAACTAGTGTCCTCCCGTCACTAGTGATGAGCCGAACACCCCCGTGTTCGGTTCTAACTCGAACTTTCGAACATGGTAGACTTCTGTATATATTAGAGTTCTATATAAATATCAATAAAATGTATATAAATGTCATTTTTGCTTCAGCAGGTTCTATACATCATACAGATGTGCCACTTTACGGTCAGTGAAAGGGGACCCCCCAGGCATATTTATGAATTTTTAATGTTTCATTTTAAGTTATACACTACATGGGGCCGCGGTGTCAGCAGCCTTATATAGTGTGCTGCAGGGACTTAGCTGTGAGACATGATTGGGCATTTGTACTGAGCCCTGAGCCCTGAGCCCTGAGCCCTGAGCCCTGATTGGCACAGTCTTGCACCTGACCTGCGGTCAGGTGCAGGACTGTAGCCAATTACCGTTTTCGGACGGCGCAGTGCATTGTGGGATGTGCGGGGGTCGAACAGACCGCGGACATCCCATAATGTTCGGCGTTCGGCGAACGCTAGAACATGCAATGTTCGAGTCGAACATGCAGCCCATCCTTACCCGTCACCCTAGGCTCAGTATACCGCTGTAGCTCGCGGTATACTGAGATGCCGCAGTATACCGCTAGCAGCTGCTCGCGGTATACTGAGACGCCGCAGCTGAAGCAGATCCCGACAATTGAGCCGGGATCCGCCCAACTGCGTGACTGACAGCTGGCTCTGCCTATCTGGAGGCAGAGCCAGCTGTACCCGGCCCTCCCCCATCCGTTCCGCCAGGCAGCGCTAGCGGATCGGAGCACGGAGGGGGGAATCCAGCCCCTCCCCTGTCACGGCAGAGAGCCGTGACAGGATCGAGAGGTGAGCGAACGCCGGTATGTGTTCGCTCACCTCCCGATCTACTGAGCCGACCTGTGACAGTCTAATTGTCACAGGTTGGCTAGAACTATGAGGTGAGTGAAAATCACTCACCTCATAGTTGTCCTTTAAGGCATTTTTTAATCTTGGAAACAGCCAAAAGTCACAGGGTGCTGAGTCAGGGGAATATGGTGGTTGGTCAAGTTTCGGAATGGATTTTTGGGCCAGGAACCCGTGAACACTTAACGCATCATGTGCAGGAGCATTTTCGTGGCGGCGAGTCTACTTGTCAGGCCAGAGTTCTGTTCGTTTCCTCTGAACAGATTTCTGTAATGTTTTCAGAATTTCCAAGTAACAATATTGGTTGCATTTTTGGCTGCCCACTTCGAGCGTCATTGTGGACATCTTCTCTTCCCCCCTTAAACCACCCATGCCATTCAAAAACACTTGATGTCTTCATGGAATATTCACCATACACCTGTTGTAACAGAGCTGAAGTGTCACTCGCACTTTTGCCAATTTTCAAGCAACATTTGGTGTTAATCTGCTGCTTCAGAGTCCTATCACCCATTTTCCACCAACAGCGAAATACAGACACGTTATTTTTCTTTTACTACCCCGGACTGAGTCAACTGGTCTGCGACTCAGGCTAGTGCAAGTTAGAGCATGTCAGAACACGCTCGAATGGGAAAGACAGTGTGACTCACCACCATTGTACCACACTACGGGCATTCCGGAAATTAAATTAACACACCTTGTATTACTATTGCTACTATGGCTCTTGTCCTCTGAGGACAAACTAGCTAGCTGGAAAATTAAAGGTGTAACTGAATGCCCAATAGAGGCCCCTCTGCCTTGTCAACGTCTTTCCATAGCCCTAGCCTAAGTCGTGCGCTGATTTTCCCGTACCTGTTCTTGATTTGGGTATACTGGGAGTGATTTAGTACAGCATTTGCAACTCCTTTCCGGTGGTATGGTCCCTTTAAAAAAAGTATTTCATCTAATTCATGAAAGCATTGCAACATTATTGTTACGAGTTCTGGCATGTGCTATAGCTGCAACAAATTCAAAAAGAATTACTACCAGTTTGTAGTTAAAGTGACATTAAAGCCAAAAATGTCCCTCCCTTCCCCAATGCTAGTGTAAGGACTTGCATTAAATGATACCTCTTGAGCTGATCATCTTCTTCTTTCCAGTAGTTTTAAGGAGTCCCTTCAGTGCTGGTGCCAGTCTCTGATCCAGCGCTGACTCCTGTCTCTTCCTGTGGCCACAGAGTCCGTCCGTGTGCATGCGTCTCTCCTCTTCTCCCAGTCGAAGATCTGTACTGTGCATGCGCCCGCCCATTATCCTTTGCGGCCACCCGAGAATCTTCAGATCTTTGGACGGGAGCGAGCGTTGGAGACACAGGTAAGTTTAAGCCCTTTTGTAAACTTTAAAAAAAAATGTTTTTGCAGCAGTAGATATATGCCAAAACATGCAAAGGTTTAATTTTCCTTTAAGGTAACTGAAGGGAATTAAGACAAACTCTAACTTGGCATACAGAGACAGGCCAGAGTGCTCTGAGTGTGACCGCATTGTTGTAAAGAGCAGGGTATGTTTGCAGGGCCCTCCCCATTACTGGTTGCTGGGATGCTGTTTGGAGCACAGTGTACTTGGTTGCTCTGCAAAGACTCATTGGTTGCACAGTCAACAGCATCCTAGCAACTAATGGTGCTATACAGCTGACAGTGTTCTTGGAACCGATGACACTGTGAAACCCGGGGGCTGAACAGGTACTGAGAATGGAGTGTCAAGTATATTAGCATCAATTAGAGTTTTGTCCCAGTTGACACCGCCAATTACCACAGAGAAATGTTAGTGAGACATCTTTTGTCTACCACATACAATGCTGTTTTATCACCTCTCTCTGGGAGGCCTAATAACACCTGCTAGCTCCAATCATGCAAATGCAGTCAAGACCTTACCTCTGTGAGTTCTCTGACCCCATACTGGTTATGATAAACAGATTATGTTGACTGGAGCAATTTTCACCATATGTATTCCTAAATAAAGTTTGTACAAGTCATTCCGGATTGAGAAAGCTAGTCGGATGACCAGCGAAACATTTTCAAGAATAATACAGCAAGTCCAATAGCTTTGATTTATTTTTTACAGATATACCATGACCTAGATGAATGAGAACCTTCATAGACATACCACAGAGAAAGTTCTCTGGGGCAGACCATAGTTAGGCCCCTGTCTAAACAGCAGTAAATAAGCAGACAGAACGTTTAAATATTTCACTTTAATGTGGACTCTGCTTGCAGAAGTCTAATAATGTTGGCTTAGCTTGTCAAAGTCTGCCAGGCCTTGGTTAAGTTAAGTCTAATGCTATTAAAACCAACTTCTGCATTAAGTTGCTATGCATTCAACAAATGTGAATCCAGTAATATGTATTGTCGCACTACAGACCCAGACAAAAGCCATTGGGTACAGTGATTATGCTCATTTGGCCTTGAATGCAAATCCGGCGATGAGCTGAAAAAGCAGGTATTAGTCAAACACAATCAGAACGTGTCTGATAAAATTAAGCTTATATGCACTAGCGCGTGGAACGAAGGGGAAGATCAAACATAAGTCATGAAAAAGAAAACATTTCCAGGCACAGAAAAGTATTCAGATATAATTGTGTTCATACGCTGCAGAAGATGTCTGGATTGCTTTCCAGGAAATATATGCAAAGGTGTTAAATAAATACAATACAATAGGCAGAATGGAACGATACTTAAGAAACTCAGTGTACCTGATCAGAGTCCTTAACACAAATAGGACTAGAACAATGCAGAGCAAAGCCATTAGGTACAGTGATTATGTTCATAACACCTTGATTCCAAAGCCGGCGATGAGCTGAAGGGGCAGGTATTAGCCAAACATAATCAGAACATGTCTGTTAAAGCTTGTATGCAGCAGCGCATGGAAAGAGGGCAAGATCAAGTCCTGGAATGATATTCCAGGCACAGAAATATTGTTTCAAGGTGTTGTGATTGTAACAAGCCCCTGCTCGCTCGGTTCCACTCTCCCGGCACTCCTCAGATTTCAGACCACAGCGTCTGATATTTCGGTCGTCCGATAATTCGGGATTCGAACTACAGCTAAATGCTGTTCGTATCCAGTTGTGATCGCTCACAACAAACACCAGGCAGGCTGTATGTAAGTTCAAACAGGAATCTCCTTTATTGGATGCACACACGCACTTTTATAAACAACAGTTTAAAGGTGGCCCAACCGACCACCTTCCTATTGATCAACTGCAAAGTATCCTCTAGTTCCCACTTAGGTCCTCTTGGCCATGCAAATGAGGACTTGAAACAGGGTAAACAGGGATTGGTCTGATCTGATGTTCCCCCGCAACAGCCGTCCATGGGCCCCGGAGACCCAGTTTAACCCACAAGGGTCTCTATAGTCCTAGGTCCATAGTCTCTAGGAAGGAGGCTAGCCCTCAGGCTCCTCCAGCAGCCCTAGTGACGGTTCAGTCCGTCACATTTCTCCCCTCCCAACAGTAGACTAACCAGATACCAGAAAAAACATGGTACCTGCATGAATCTATAACTAGCTTTACGGCAGGGTGCACATTGGGACGGCTTACAACAATACAAAACACAGAAAATCCCCAGCTCACCTGCCAGCTAGCCTGCAACCAAACAAATTGCCCTGTCAACAGTATGCGTTAAAATCAGAGGTTTTAGTTGCACAAACCTTTGGCCAAAAATATGTAGAAGCCACACCGCCTGTTAGGATCCAGAGCGCCTCTAGGTGGCGCAGGAGCTGAGACCTGCAGCTCCAGTGCTCACCTGCGGCTGTTTGGATTTTCTGTGTTTTGTATAACCAGATACCAGACCCCCAACTGGTCTGGACCTGTGTTAGTCGGACAAGACAAATTTACATGTCCGGCAACTGATTTCCTGAAAACAAACTGCCGCTGGGTGGTGTTGAGGGCCGCTACATCTCCCTGCACCATGGCCTGCCGCAGGGGAGTGAGAATGGCTGCCTCCCCTCCCTGGAACTCCCTCTGCCGATGGGGAGTGAGGCCGGCTACCTCCTCCTCCTGGAACTCCCGCTGGGGGGTGTTGAGGGCCCCTACATCTCCCTGCACCACGGCCTGCCGCTGGGGAGTGAGAATGGCTGCCTCCCCTCCCTGGGACAAAGACTGCCACTGGGAACAAGTATCAGCTGCACCTTTTTGCAGATGCTCCACCTGCTGCTGGGGAGAACGTTTGGCTGCCTCCTCTCCCTGGAACTCCCTCTGCCGCTGGGGAGAGAGGCCGTCTGCCTCCTCTCCCTGGAACTCCCTCTGCCGCTGGGGAGAGAGGCCGTCTGCCTCCTCTCCCTGGAACTCCCTCTTAAATAGTTTGAACACCCGAAAGGGCAACTTACGGAAAGGCGCTGTATCTCTAGGTGTTGTCGCTGATTGCCGTAGTTGCGCCATTCTCCACTCATGTTGCCGCTCTGTTTCTCTCTCTTGTAGCTCATCCTGCAGTGGGATGCCTCTAATGGCATTCTGTATGGCGGTCTCTGATGGGTTGGCACCATATAATGCCAACCGCTGTCGAACCCGTTGCTGAAACCAGTCTCCAACTGACCGGGGTCCAGCATCACCATCCCTCTGATCCATCTCGGCTAGCTCACTGATCAGGGTGCCTTGTTCTTTGCCCCAGCGGTCCCTCCTCGGCTCTCAAGTAGGTCTTTCAGCGTGTCTCTCTTGCAGGCTGCATAGCTAGTCATTCCCTGTGGTGGTTTGGAGTGTCCCAGTAACTGGAGAGCAGATCCCACCGCTGCCACCAATGTAACGAGCCCCTGCTCGCTTGGTTCCACTGTCCCGGCACTCCTCAGATTTCGGACTGCAGTGTCTGATATTTCAGTCGTCCCATAATTCGGGATTCGAACTACAGCTATGTGCCGTTCGTATCCAGTTGTGATCGCTCAGAACAAACACCAGGCAGGCTGTATGTAAGTTCAAACAGGAATCTCCTTTCTCTCTAGGAAGGAGGCTAGCCCTCAGGCTCCTCCAGCAGCCCAAGTGACGGTTCAGTCCGTCACAGTGATCATGTTCACAACACCTTGATTACAAAGCCGGCGATGAGCTGAAGGGGCAGGTATTCGCCAAACACAATCGGAACATGTCTGTTAAAGCTTGTATGCAGCAGCGTGTGGAAAGAGGGCAAGATCAAGTCCTGAAATAAAATTCCACCCAGGCACAGAAAAGTATTCAGATATAATTGTTCTCATATATTGCTGGATGTATGGATTGCTTTCCAAGAAATATATGTGTTAAATAAATGCAATACAATAGATGGAATGGAACAAAACTTAAGAAACTCTAAGAAGTGTACCTGATCAGAGTCCTTAACACAAATAGCTAAAAAGTGCTTCAATAAGTCTTGTAAAGAATCACGCCATGTGGGACTACACTGTACAGTTGATAGACACCTAGAAAGAAAATAAAACCCTTTGTCTGCTGAGATTGGATTGTGTAGGCGTCAACAGATTAAGTTGGATGTGGAACAATTAGAGCAACCATTTCCTTTGTGAGTGTTTATTGAAATGTGAATTATTCAACTGATAAACAACTCACTATTGCATAATCATAACGAACGAACACTCTTCTCCTCTCTGTCTGTGTGTGATTTAGAGGGTTATCCAGTAAGCTGCCAAAGGCAGCCAAGTGAATAACTGAGTCGTAGCGAACAGAGCCAAACGACATTCGGCTATTCACTTCAGCTCAGTACGGCTGATGTCAGGTGCTCTGAACATGCTCTGCAGCCTCAGCAAAGCCGGAGCATATGCGCTCGGCTCGGCTGAGCCGTTTGCCTGCTGTACGGGCTATAGTGAATACAGCACAGACTGAACTGAAGAGCTCCGGCAGCCAAAGTGAGCCGAAAGATCAGCCGTAGCTACGGCTGGATCCTACAGCTCTTTTGTGACTAACCCTCTCAGTTTCTCCTTCCATTGGTTGCCAGCATTTTGTGCCTTGCACTGCATGGTGGTGAGGCCAGGCTGTCAATCAAAACTCTCACATCAAGGACACCTCTGCACTTGCTGTAACAGCCATGGGTCACTGCATGTGTCCATACATATCAGTGGTGAGGGGAGAGGGGTTAGAGGTGGAGATGAGGGTTTAGCTGTTGACTTTTGACAACAGTCAAAATTTACATATCTGTCTCAGGTCTGTTTAGTTTGCACAGGGTGCACCTTTTGGGGAATGGAGAAGAGTGTTTGAAACAGCTAATAGAGTGGTTTTAATGGCACACCTATGAGTACATACTTGGGGGTTCAAAAGAACCAAACTGGACTTTTAAGGTACTTAAGACTAGGGATGGTCAGATCCAAGTTCAGATACCAGTGACGATACTTGGCATTTTCACGAGAACTATCAGTTTTGCAGTGGTTGCAGCTGGGACTTAGCTCTGGTGCTCCACCACTTTTTTTTTCTTCTCCACAAACAAAGGAGGAATATCAGAAGGCCCTCTAATGTCCCTCCTTGTTTATGATAGGCTGACTACAGTTTGGATCTCCTAGATGATCTTCTTGCTCTACATTCCTCCAGAATCTTCCCACACAAGTTTCTTGCGATCAAGGGTTCCTGATTTCCCTTTGCACAGTCATGGCCAAAAATATTGGCACCCCTGTCAGATAATGCGCCACTTTGCGCAGCAGAAAATTGTTGCAATGACAAATGTTTAGACATTCTCATGTTTATTTATTTTGTTTGTATTGGTATGAAAAAAAAAAGTGGTGAAAAAAAGCCAAATCTAACACATTCCACCAAAAACTCCAAAAATGGACTGGACAAAATTATTGGCACCCTCAATTAATATTTGGTAGCACAGCCCTTGGAAAAATAACTGAAATCTTTGGCTTCCTGTAACCATCAATGAGTTTCTTACACCTCTCTACAGGAATTTTGGACCACTCTTCTTTCGCCAACTGGAAGGGTTCCTTTTCCCAATTGCTGTTTTTAGATCTCTACACAGGTGCTCTATGGCAGAGCTCAAAATTTCCACTCGCCTGCTCGCATTTTGCGAGTGGAAATGAAGTGAGGGCGAGTGGAAATTCAGCCGGTGTATTAGGGCTTACACTCTCTCTGTCTCATGCTGATGCTGCCCCGCTGACAAACACGCCCACACCAATGCTGCACTCACAAAGTTTCCTTTGCCAGCAGACACGCCCACACCACTGCTGGAAGCGCCGTGTCCGTGTGTGTGCTTTGGATATCCCAGTGGAGCCGCAAACTAACAGGTCAGATGCAGGCCCGGGGATGATGAGAAGCACTGAGCGGGGGAGGGGGGAGGGAGTGGGGAGGCAGGCAGGCGGCTGTGTGTACAATATGTTATCTCAAACTAAAGCTTAAATGCGAGTGCTGCGCTTCCAGAGACCAGAGACAAAAGTGAAACAGAAAAGTCCAATCATCAACAAATATGTGAATATAAGAAAAACTGGGATCACAGCAAACGCAGAATTTGATAAATATGATATTTCCTGCACAAAAGTACAATGTTTCATGGAGATATAACTAATAGTGTTAAACCCACGGTGTCCAACCCCCCCCTCCAGTCAATATGCTATATGGAGAGAATATATATTGCTTAGTGAAAGAAAAATTCAGGTTTCCACCACTTCTTCACAGCTGCTGACAAGTTATATCTTCACAGAACATTGTGCTTTTGTAGAGGAAATATCATATTTATTACATAGTGCATTTAATGTTATCACAGTTTTTCTTATTTTCACATTATTGTTGGTGATTGGATTTACAGATTTATGTTTAGTAGTGTAGCACCGCACTTATATTTAGGTTTTGGTTTGAAAAAACACAAGGTGTAGTGCTCACATTAAATAAACACACAGTTAAATAATAGTATTAATCAATAATTAAGTAAATAATATTAATAATTAAATAACTAATATTAATATTTAATAATTAATGAAATAGTAAAATGAATGCATTGCAGGGTCCTAAGTTTATTGCATTGGATGGCCCTGAGTGCATTCCGTGGCATAGTTCAGAGTCTATCGCGTTGGAGGGTTCTGATTCTTTTTGCTACTTATTTCCCTTTATGTTTACATTGCGTTATGTTAATATTGTTAAAGTTGTTATTGTTAATATTTATTTTTGTAACTTTATTCTGAATGAAACATTTAACAGTATAATTTCATGAGATAATTTAAGAGGGTGTGGTTAGGGGTGGAGTTAAGGTCAGGGCAGGGTAGGGGTTAGGTGGGGCAACTGGTGGCGAGTAACTCTCAAGGGCTGGCTAGTAGTTCAGAACCTGAAATTTTGAGCCCTGCTGTATGGGATCCAGATCTGGGCTGATTGCTGGTCAGTCCAGTACTCTCCGGAGCTTTTTCTGAAACCATTTCTGAGTGCTTTTTGACATGTGCTTTGGGTCATTGTCCTGCTGTAAGACCCATGACCTCTGATGGAGACCCAACTTTCTGCCACTGGGCCCTACATTGCACCCCAGAATTATTTGGTAGTCTTCAGATTTCATAATGCCATGCACACAGTCAAGACATCCAGTGCCTGAAGCAGCAAATCAGCCACAAAACATCAGTGAACCTACACCATGTGTGACTGTAGGGACTGGATTTTTTTTTCTTTGAAGGCCTCATTTCTTTTTCTGATAACAGTAGAATGATGGGCTTTACCAAAAAACTGTAATTTTGTTTCCTCTGCACACAGCACATTCTCCCAGAAGGATTTTGGTTTCCTCAGGTAAGTTTTGTCAAACTCCAATCTGGCTTTTTTATGTTTCTGTGTCAGCAGCGGAGTCCTCCTGGGTCTCCTACCATAGCGCCCCTTTCAGGGCCTTCTCGCCTCATTCTCTTCTCTCTCCCCTTGCTGTCTCTCCCCACCCTCTCTCCTGGCTGTCTCTCCTCGTTCTCTCCCATGTCTGTCTCTCCTCCCTCTCTCCTCGTTCTCTCTTGTTTATTCTAAAAAAAGTTGCAGTGCGGTTTTAGACTGTTCGGGATTTGCTTGAAGAAAAGGCAGCAACCCTTGCAGCACCATTCTGTTTACTATGCGTTCGGCATCACATAGTGTTGCCCCCACCTCTTTCGTATGCTGCTGTTAGGGCTGGGGGGGGGCCCCAAGAAATTGTTTGCCCAGGGTCCAATCAGTATTAAAGACGGCCCTGGCCCCTTTTCATTCAGATGGCGACATATAGTGCGAGCTGACACAGTTGTACCCGGTGCCTGAAGGTCAGCTTGAATTTGTCTGGAAGTTGATGGAGGGTCTTATCCACCATTCCAACAATCGTTCGTTGCAATCTTTGATCAATTGTTCTCTTTCGTCCACGTCCAGGGAGATTAGCTACTGTGCCACGGGCTGTAAACTTCTTGACAATGTTGAGCACAGTGGACACAGGAAGATTATGATCTCTGGAGATGGACGTGTAACCTTGAGACTGTCCATGCTTTTCCACAAAAACTTGGAATGCAATTATTTATTGCAATTTGGGGAAGGTGCCAATAATTTTGTCCAGCCCATTTCTAGAGTTTTGCGTGGAATGTGTCAGATTTAACTTTTTTCCTCATCTTTTTTGTGTCATACCAATGCAAACAAAATAAATAAACATAGGGATGCCTAGACATTTGTAATTGCAACAATTTTCTGCGCAAAGTGGTGCATTATCTGACAGAAATGCAGAGGTGCCAATATTGACTGTAGAATAGGAGGTTATGTCATGCATGGCTTTTAATATAGAACCAGGAAAATTTGTATGAAACGTTTGGATACATGGTTTTCAATACAACATCAGGAGGATTTGTATGAGGAATCTGGATGGGCAAGATTAGACTTCCCTTTTTGTTTCCATATGCACCGGGCTGCAGGTTCCTGTTGCCGTCTGGGGTCCATTGGAGGGATGCTTGGCAGTTTGTGTTTTTAAAGCTATATTTTGGCATTGTACTGTTACTGAATTGCAACTTACCTGTGATGCTACTTACCTGAGAACCTCCTGAAGAAGTAGTAGATTGTAAAGGAGTTTGCAAAATGCATTGAGGTATTTTCTTGTCCTCCGTCTATGCCAGCATTGACCATTGGGGTACATGTATGGACTGTTTGTACATACATCAAATCTGATATGTAATATATGATAGATGCACAGATGGTTATTAATTAGTGCTTGAAAAAGATGCATACAGTTCCTTGTAGTACGGTTGCCACTTTTTCTTCAAGCAAAACCTGAACACTGTTGCGCCGTACAGCATTTTTTGGGGGGGAGAAAATTCAGCTAGGAAAGACTGCCAGATGAGAGGACAAGGAGAGACAGCCAGGAGAAAGAGCGAGGAGAGACAGCCAGGCAAGAGAAAAAGAGGAGAGGCAGACAGGAGACAAAGGAGTGACAGCCAGGAGAGAGAGAGCGAGGAGAGACAGCCATTAGAAAGTGCGAGGAGAGACAGCCAGGAGAGAGAGTGAGGAGAGGCAGCCAGGAGAGAGAGCAAGGAGAGACAGCCAGGGCAGAGAGGAGAGACATTCAGGAGAGCGAGGAGAGACAGCCAGAACAAAGAGCGAGGAGAGACAGCCAGGAAAGAGAGCGAGGAAAGACAGCCAGGAGAGAGAGAGCGAGAAGAAACAGACAAGGGGAGAGAGTGAAGAAAAACAGTCAGGAATGAGAGCGTGAAGAGACAGCCAGGAGAGAAAGGGGGGAGAAACAGCCAGGGGAGACAGCCAGGAGGATGATCAAGGACAGACAGCCAGTAAAGAGAGTGAGGAGAGAGAGAGAGGGAGGAGAGACAGCCACGAGAGAGAGAAGGAACAGCCAGGAGAGAGAGGAGAGACCGCCAGGAGAGAGCGTGAAAAGAGGCATCTAGGGAAGAGAGTAAGGAGAGAGCGAGGAGCAACAACCAGGAGAGTGAGGAGAGACAGCCAGGAGAGAGAATGGGGAGAGAGAGTCAGGGGAGAGAATGAGGAGAGACAGCCAGGAGAGAGAGAGAGGGGAGACAACCAGGAAAGCCTGCCTTTCAAGACTTATCTGCACCCTGTGTTTCAGACACCTTCTTGCTTCCTGAGTTTCCTGCTCTTCCATGCACTCAAGTTTGAACACCAGCACCCTGTGGTTGCCCCTGACCGCCTGCCATTGTGACATCTTGTGTCCGGGTTTCAGCTAGCCTGAAACTCAGACGCAGCACTTACAGGACTCAAAACCTGGAATGCCCGGGACAATCCTGGATAGGCGGCAACCCTACCTTGTAGATAAAAATGTAGAAGATGCACACAATTTTCCAGTTCATGCGGCAATGCTGACAAAACATTGATCAATGATTGTTCTCCTGGGCTGCGGAGGACACGCACTGACACTGCTTAGTGACAGCATGTAAAAATGTGTCGTTTACACAGCGAGTGTCCTGCAATGCCCTTATCTCCCCGCAGTCTCTTCATTTCATGCAGTTAGTCATGCACATGATTGTTCGCTTCCAGTCTACAGGTTTTACAGGTGACAGCGCCAGCACGGACAGTGATCACATAGAAGAGCTCTCAGAGGGCCGCTGTATATTTTGGTGCAAGAAAATGTCACTGTTATATGAATAACATTATCAGCTTCATAGTATCCTTATTGCTGTGATAATATTCTTGGAGTTTTTTTTAACATTAGGACTACTAATTACTTTGACTTTTTATGACAACTTTGCACTTTTAGTACAGTCATAAACAAAAATACATAATCTGAAATGCTAAGGGCTGCAATTACAACTATCATTAGAACTGCATTCACATGGTAGTCATGGTATGACTCATGTGACCTGTGGCTGCCAGAGTCTTGCAATGTCTCATGGGGCTTGTAGTTCCACAACAGGTGGAGTAACATGGTTGTCTACCATTAGGTTTGAACTTCTTCCTTGTATGAGTGTCACAGTGAGAGGAAGAAAAGGAAAATATCTCCAAGGGCTCTCCATTTCTGGGACAAGAAGGGAGATAAATGTTGCCCAAGGTGTCACAGACAGTAATAAAAAGACCTAACTCAGGATTAGACTCATGCAGCTGCCTCTTGGAATTATGCCTATGGCATAATTTAAATGCCTCATGGGACTTGTAGTCCCACAACAGCCGGAGTAATGAGGTTGCCCACCTGTGTTCTAACTCCTTCCAACTGGGTAAAGTACACCAATCAGCTATAACCTTATGACCACTGACATGTGAAGTGAATAACATTGATTATCTGGTTACAATGGCACCTGGAAGTGGGGGGGGGATATAATCGACAGCAAGTGAACATTTTGCCCCTGAAGTTAATGTGTTGGAAGCTGAAAGAATGGGCAAGTGTAAGGATTTGAGTGACTTTGACAAGGGCCAAATTGTGATGGCAAGGCGACTGGGTCAGAGCAACTCCAATACTGTAGTTCTTGTGGGATGTTGCTGGTCTGCAGTGGTCAGGATCTGCCAAATGTGGTCCAAGGAAGGAAAACTGGTGAACCGGTGACAGGGTCATGGGCAGCCAAGGCTCATTGATGCATGTGGAGAGTGAAGGCTGGCCCACGTACTTCGATCTAATAGAAGAGCTACTGTAGCTCAAATTGCTGAAAAGGTTAATGCTGGTTCCAGTAGAAAGGTGTCTGAAGACACAGAGCATTGCAGTTTGTAGTGTATGGGGCTGCGTAGCTGCACACTGGCCAGGGTGCCCATGCTGACACATTTCCACCACCAAAAGCGCCGACAATGGGCATGTGAGCATCAGAACTGGACCACAGAGCAATGTAAGAAGGCAGCCTAGTCTAATTAATCATATTTTCTTTTACATCGTGTGGATGGTCAGGTGAGTGTGTGTTTGCTTGTCTGGGGAAGAGATGGCACCAGGATACGCTATGGAAAGAAGGCTAGCTGGCAGAGGCAGTGTGATGCTTTGGGCAATGTTCTGCTGAGCAACCGTGGGTCCTGCAATTCATGTGGATGTTACTTTAGCACATACCATCTACCTAGACATTATACACCCCTTCATGGAAATTATATTCCCTGATGGCAGTGGCCTCTTTCAGCAGAATAATGCACCCTGCAACACTGCAAAAATGGTTTGAGAAACACAGCAGCTAGATCAAGGTGTTGACTTGGCCTCCAAATTCTGCAGGTCTCAATCCAATCGAGCATCTGTGGGATGTGCTGGAAAATCAAGTCTGATCCATGGAAGCCTCACCTCACAACTTAGAGGTCTAGTGTAGTCCATGGCTTGATGGGTCAAGGCTGTTTTGGCGGCTAAAGGGGGATCAACTCAATATTAGGTGGGTGGTCATAATGTTATGTAAATTCGGTGTGTAAAATTGACTGGAGTTTTACTTTAGCAAAACCAACAAAAGAAAAACCTCATATATAGTGGAATTCAGGTATAACTAAATGGTGGGAAAAAACAACCAGCGATTCCAACCAGCAAAGTCAAAATGTAACAAAAAAGAAGAAATGTTACATTAGGAATTTCACGTTAACCTTTTCAGTCTGATTATTATTTCTCTGTGAGTTGCTTGGAAAAGCTGATCCTGTCTGAGCGCCCCGTCACTTATTTTCAGCACATTACATATTACATATGCAGCCTGCCACTATGCTTGTAGTACGTAATTAAACCGACAGTTGTTCCCGCAGTGAGATGCTGTGTGTTATTATCTATTTGGTGCAATTAGGAGCTGACCTGTTCTCATGCAGCTCGATTGTACATAACTCTTAATCAATGTTTTTTTTCAGCTTGCAGCGGGGCCCTTTAGTTATGCTGAGAGATGTGGGTCACTGCCATTGATCTCTGCTTCCCAGTGCTTCCGGAGCCCCATTGAGAGCAGTTCCAAAGCTACTTGGCGAGTTTCCCTCAAAGCTGCTCTAGTCTCTGAAAAATTCATTGACATTGTAGCAGGCTGTTTATATAACTGTTATGGGTGGCCGGGCTTTAGAAAAGCTGCTGGTATTTTGTTGTATGGACAGGTTGTCTGGGAGGGGGGGGGGGGTCGAAAACCATTTCCACATTAAATGCATTAAGCATTACACAACCGGCATCCCAGTGAACAATAGCGCACAGTAGCCGGACAGTTTTTCAATTTTTGCTATCATAGCTGTACTGCTAATGGCAAGTTAAACTCATTAAAGTGCAACTGAAGCCAATTTTTTTTAAAGTTTTGGATAGAGTGGAGGGGATTAGGTCACCTGTCAGGTTTTTATTGTTGGTTATGTGTTTAGATGAAGCCCTGAGATCTTGAGGAATGTTGAATTAAGTTTTACTTGCTTAGAAGAATATTACATCTGAATACAGCATTGTGTGGAAAACATAGAGATAGAAAAAAACAGCTTCCTGTGTATCATAGATAAGCATGCATATAGAAAACTAAAATTGCACTACAGCGCCATCTACAGTTTAAAAGACAAATTATCAGTATATGCTTATGCATTTCCAACACCCTGTCTGTGTCCCCCTTAGGCAAGTTCACCATCTCTATTTGTCTTAGTGACCTTTACCACTGAAAGTCAAAGAAAATCCCAAAGTTTGGGTGGTCACCATAACAGAAAAAGATGGCAAATCATCCAATGGGAACACTAGGCACTTTTCTGCTTGTGACAAAACGCTCAGGTGTGAACAGGGGCCATAGAAATGAATGGGACTGCTTGTCTTGAGTGGTTTGTCGTACACTGCTTTAAGCAACACAATGCCTATGTGGGAACGGAGCCTTAGAACAGCCCTGAAGCAAAGACAAGGTAATTTGTTTTGTTTTTAATTGGCTCAATACACACCACGACATTGCAGTGTGGTGCGCTATTGATTTTCTAAGTGACACTGAAAATGGCTTTACGTGCCTTAGGTTGCTGACCTCTGCATTGTATCAACATTTCCAGCCAATGATACTCAAGCCGTCAGCAAAAATTAATCAAACTTTGTGCACACAACACAAGTACACATTGCTTGCTGTGGTTGGTCCATGCACATTGACAAGTCAGGATGCTTCTGGGAGAATGTCCTTTGAACAGATAAGACAAAACTGGAACTCTTAGGCCCCATTCACACTGAGCGATTCGCAAATCACGCATCGCGCGATTTGCATTTTGCGTGATACCGCGCGTTTGTCGCGCGATATAGCGCAAATGCTTGCATTGCGCAAGCTAGAATCGCGGTAAAATTTACTCCAAAAAGGGTCCTGCTGTAGCGACGCGTGACGCACGACCCGCGACAGCGACGGACAGAGCCCCATTGCCATGCATTGGAGAGCGATATCGCGCGGTAAATAGCCACGATATTGCGGGAATTACCGCGCGATAAATCGCTTAGTGTGAACGGGGCCTTAGGCAAGTCACGTTAGCTTTATGTTCACAGATGAAAAAATGAAGCTTTTAAAGAAAACAACACCATACAACTGTGAAACATGAAGGAAATTTTTTGTCATGCTGTTCTGCTGTGTCTGGCATGGGGCGCCTTAAAGACATACAGGGCATAATGACATCTCAAGACTATCAAGAAAATTTTAAGCAAAACACAATGTCCAGTGTCAGCAAGCTCTGTCTCAGTGTCAGGTCCTCCAATAGTATAATGGCCCAAAAGATACAACTAAAAGCACTCAAAAGTGCATAAGAACAAAACACTGAACTGAAATAGTGTTCTATGAGCCCTTATCTGAATCTTACATCTATGGAAAGGGCTGAGACATGCAGCCAGAAGAAGGCATCCATCAAAACTGAGACAGCTGGAGAAGTTTGCCCACGAAGAAGAATGACTTGCACCTTTCCTAAACAATAATAAGGGTTATTCAATGGTAAACTGTGGGGTATGGGATGCCAGTCACAACAAATGTCACCACAACACACTAAAATAAGTATAATGCATTACCTTGTGTTGTGTTACTGCAAAATTGGTGTAATTGGGCCTTTAGTTCAATTTCTATTGGTGTTCAATAATTATGTGTACTGTCATTTTCACAGTTTTTTATTTTACTTTTTTTTACCGGATATTCTTTTTGAGTATTTTTTGTTGTTAAAATGAAGATTTAAGCCCATGTGAATTAAAAGTGACAGTTGAACACACTCCTGGCAGTTTAAGGCTTATGATACTTTTGCTGCCCTGTCACCGGTGAGTTGTAAAGGTAACAAGCCACCTGCTTCCGCAGCTCAATTCTTTGCTCGTCAAATCAGCAAGGTGTCACTCCCAACCTGGTAAAAAAGATTCTGCTGTTTCTTTGTCCTATCTAACTACAAAACATAACTGTATTTAGAACTATATAAACCCCAGACAATAATCAATATAAAATATAAATACAGGCATGAGAAACGAAGAAAAGAGTTAATATACTGAATACTATCATCATATGCAATAGCTTCATACATTTATCAGATTGCAATAATTCTTTCTTTTTTTTTTACGCACGCTACATTAACTACAGAACAAATGGATTTGTACATCATTGCAAATGATAAATGAAAATAGTTCCCTTGGATGCATCATGTTGTACAGTTACGTTGCTACATTGAATAATGAGGACATCAAAGCCTTGCCTATCAACAGAGAATTATCCATGATGGTGGGTGACTCTATAAGCTTCTTATGGATAGAGAATTAAATCCAAGTTCATAGAGATGTAGTGTAATATATTTATAAAACTGTCTCCTGACATATTCGCCAGTCTCAAGGGAAGGATGTGGAAATGGCAGAAGAGCCAACACTGTGTACTCTGATTATAAATCCATCTGTGTATCAGTTGAGATTTATTAGATCGTGTGAGTTGCTCCAATCCATGTGCCTGCTATGTAAACTGTAGACTCTTTGTATACAAACTGTCTACTTAAAGTGACATTAAAGTCAATTACGTTTTTCCCTCCCCCCAATGTTAAGTAAAATACTTACCTTAAATGATGTCTCTTAATCCGATCTTCTTCTTCTTTCCTGTCCTTTTCAGCCTTCTCTCCAGCGCTGCTGCAAGTCTGCGATCCAGCGCTGACTTCTCTGTCCTTGCTGGCACTTCCTGTCCCACGGTGTCTGCATGCGTGTTCACGCGTCCATAGACTTACCTTGTAGTAGGACCGCACTATAAGAGGTGCCTTGGCGCGGCAGTGCGGCTTTCACATCCTCTGCAGAAGACGTGTATCCAAACCTCTGTTATTATCCTTAGTGGAGAGACAAGTTGTTTTACATGCTGGTTTGTGAGTGTGCCATGATGCCTTTCTACTGTTTTACTGTTCAAAGCCCATTTCGTGTGCACCTTACTGTATAACTGGTGACAAATTGTTGAGTGCGTTTGTCGTTTGTTTTGCTTCATAGACTTACCTTGTGTCTCTCCTCGTCTCCCGGCCAAAAATCCGAACTGCGCATGCACCCGCCCCAAGATGCTTTGCGGCCGCCCGAGCTTTGTATATATCTACTGCTTAATGGCCTGGATGGGAAGGGGGTTTAACACCGCGGATGTCAACTGGTTAACAAATAGTTCATGGAAATACTCATATTGCAGCAAAGTAAAAATATATAAACTCTAAGTAAAGGTTTAATCAATTAATTGGGCTTATGATGACATCTGGGATTGTAATTGTGGTCAGGAAAAACTACTCAACCATGTTTCAATCCTCTGTCCTTTAAGTTGGTGGAAAGTAATGGCAATATCCTAAACACTGAATTAGGAGTCGTATTTTCCTTTGCTTTGTCCACAAAAGACAAAGAACTAGCACTTAGTCAATAACGCCGGCTTAGAAAGTTTGCTGTGTCCAGACGTGTTGTGTCATTGGATACCAAACAATTCACAATTATAAAAAAAAAAAATACAGTAAATCCAGACTGATGTTGGTCAGGTAGTTGCACTGACCTGCCTATTAATTATTGTAGTTCTGGATGTCTTCAGTATATGATCCATAAGCTCCTTCTGCTTGTACAGCCAATCAAACCAGACTTCACATAATATAAGGCAGTTGATGGAAATACATAAAGTAGAACTAAACCCTTACAAAAAATGCTTAGAAGTCTATAAACATTGTGCAGAGCCCTTCACCTGTGAATGTGAACGTTCATTTTGGACGCATAATGCCAAAATAACTGTTCTGAATACACAAAAAAACACACACACACACACGCAAACAAAAAACAAAAGGAAACATGTTCAGATTTATAGCACAGATCAAGCCCAATGCATGGACCTTCAGACCTTAGGTAAACCCAATTTATGCACCTTTAGACCTCAGATCAGCTCCAGTGCATGCGCTTCAGACCTCAGATCAGCCCCAATGGATGAACTTCAGACCTTAGGTCAACATCAATTAATTCACCTTCAGATCTCAGATCAGCCCTAATTACTGCACCTTCAGACCTCAGATCAGCGCCAATTTCTGCACCTCCAGACCTCAGATCAACCCCAATTTATGCACCCTTAAACCTCAGATCAGCCCCAAATAGTGCACCTCCACACCTTAGTGCACCTCCAGCCCCAATTCATGTTCCTTCAGCCCCAGTTTATGCACCTTAAGACCTCAGATCAGCACCAATTCTTTCAACTTCAGACCTCAGATTAACCCAAATTCACACACACTTTCATACCTCAGATCAACCCCAATGGATGTATCTTCAGACCTTAGATCACCCTAAACCCTTTACCTTCGGAAATGCAGGGGTTTTACATACCCGCTGCAGAGTTCAAACCAGGGGCATAACTAGAAATTACAGGGCCCCATAGCAAAGTTTTTTATGGGCCCCGTCCCAAACCAGCCTCCACCAAAAAAAAAACCTAGCTCCAGAAAACGTTCCCGTGACTCCTGTATCTCCTTTTCTCCAGCTCTGCTCCTGCTGGCTCTTATGTCAGAGCCGAAGAACAGATCACTTTGCCGCTTAATGCTGCAGAGCCCACCATAGACCCTGCACCAGAGACACTGCAGAACCCACCAGACACCCCACAGAGCCCACCTGAGATCCCGCACAACCCACCATAGACCCCGAAGAGCCCAGCTGGGACCCTGCTGGAACCCCGCAGCGCCCACCATAGACCTCGCACAGCCTACCTGAGACCTAACATATACCAGAGACCCTGCAGAGCCCACCTGAAACCCTACACCTGAGAGTGACAGTGACCCTGAAGAGCCCACCATAGACCCCGCACCGCTCAGCATAGACCCCACAGCGCCCACCAGAGACCCTGCACAGCCCACCTTAGAGTGACCCTGCAGAGCCCACCTGAGACCCTGCAGAGCTCAGTTTAGACTCCACGCAGCCCACTATAGAACCTGCACAACCCACTATAGACCCTGTGGAACCCACCTGAGACCTTGCTGAGCCCACTTGAGATCCTGCATAGCTCACCAGAGACCCCGTACAGCCCACCTGAGAGTGACCTGCAGAGCCCACCATAGACTCTCTATGATGGGCTCTGTAGGGTCTCAGGTGGGCTGGTTGAGGTCCATTTGCCCACACACTGCGCTCCTCTTACCTGTTAACCCCAAGTCACCTCTACCACTGGACCCCAGCGTCCTCCACCGCTACCGCTGGGCCCCGGCCTCCTCAGCCCCCTCCACTTATGCCGCCACACCGGACTGGTGTAGCTGGTCCCCAGCCTCCTCCACCGCCAACGCTGGGCCTGGCCTCCTCCTTCTCCACCGCTACCAGGCCCCGGTCTCCTCCTTCTCCTAATTTTTGTACAGTTAGTCCATTGCTCCTAGATCTGCAAGTGCAATTTTGTTCTGAATATTACACTCATTAGCCCATTCGCTGCAGGCTTTCTTCTTTCTTATATATAAAACTTTTCCAACTTCCAAATAGTGAATATTTTAAGTGTGGGCATATTATGTTAAGACATTACACAGCTGGTAATCATAGCAGATTGTAATCTGTTTAATTCATGCACAAACATGTCTCAGATCAGTCTGCCAGTGGTTGAGGGAACTTATATATAAATGACATTAATAGAACATTTGTTTCAATTTTCAAGATAATTTGAGCTTTTCAGTGCCATCTTCTAGCATCTTGTCTGCTGTGAACTGGGGTGACTCCTTGCATTTGGTTTAGCATAATTCATTTTCAGGTGCTCCGCAGTGCCGGAAGTTTTTATATGAATGCACTTTTTTTGCCAGATGGAAACAGAAAATCGCTAATAGGCAGCACTGAATATTTACATTTTACAGAATACCAATGCAAGCCCTGTGGACTGTATTTATCACAAGGCAATTGCTTTTTTTTCTATTTTTCTAGACTTCTCTAGACATCTGTGGATTAATCTAGCTCATACCTAAGTGATTCACCAACCCTGGGCTCATCCGTCTCACCCCCAGTGCTCCCGTATGCCTACCTGGAGGACCCCCTGCTGTGTTTGTTCTCTTTAATAATTATTGCTTTTCCGGATATCTTAGGGCTGGTCACATAGCATGCAGAGTCTTCTTTTTACATATACAAACACATCATATGTTTATACAAGCTCTCAGCTAAGTCTTGGGCATGAAGTGCTAATCACACGTTATAAACAGAAATAGCAAATTCATGTATTATATTAAATTGCATTAAAGTAGAACTATGAGAACCCATTAAAAAATATCTGACGCAGCACTTAAAGACCGTTTCCACCTTTGTAAGTGACTAGCAATTATTGTGTTAATATGAAGAGGGGCAGTTACAATGTGTACATGTGCACATTTTAATGACTCACACTTTAGGCTTTCCTCATTTTTTTAATGACAGTTTTATTAGGCCTGAAGCCTAAAAATTAAACATTTTCTCCACAGGAAAATCAGACACCAGGGTCGGATTGTTATTAGGCTGAAAGCAGCGCTCCCCATCCCTTTTATTCATTGTAACATGATCAGTAAAAACCATCTTTGCCTTTGCACACAATACACTGTCCAGAGGGGGATGACACCATGAATACTAATGAATGAATGGGAGAGCTCCAAAAGAGCTTGCAAAACAGAGTTATTTCCATGAGAATATGAAGAGGAAAGCTAATAAAAAATTAAAGTTTCTGTTTTCATATACATTAACTGCATATGCTAACTTCATGTAGACTCATTGTTCATTGCTGACATGTTTGGTTTCTTAAATACCTCTGCAAAGGTAAAAATGGGTTTTAGAGCCTATCTCCAGAAAGAAAAAATTCTACCCTTCCAGCGGGACTACCCCACACTGCGAGGATTAACTGCTAATTTTTGTCTAGGGATATTGTGTAAAGAACTTTTACTTACCGATCCCCACTTCTGCAGTCCCCAAAACCTGCGCCGGCAGCCTCTTCCACCCTGTGCTTCAATGGTCAGAGGCTAGCTGACTCCATGACGTCTAGTGCATTGCCCATAGCCCTGCATTATATATGAGGATGTTGAGGAACAGTAAACCAGAGTAAAGGGGAGAGAGGTGAGCGATGAGTGCAGGGGGAGGAGAGACCAGGTTAGTAAAACTGCTTTACCCGATACCCTAGACCTAAACAAACAGTGAACTCCTAAAGTGTGGGGGCAGCACTACTGTAAGGATAGTCTTTCTTTCCCCTGGAGATAGGTAAAATGACCTAAAGGCAACAAAAGCTCTCCCCTAACATCAGGGCCGACCCTGAAGGCACACACACCCTTCTTCTTTCTGTGGGGTAAAAAAGTGCATTAAGTACTATAAAAATAAATAGGTGCTATATGCTATACAAGGCAGATCTTCCAGCCTAGATACAACATTGCCCGAAACCAGCCCAAAGGCCTGTCCAAGAAGCATAGTGCAGAATAAAGCTTGGAATGCTGTGATCTAGTGCAAGTGTCACACAGTGGGGTCCAAAACCCATAGTCAGAGGCGTCACTAGGGATGGTGTCACCCAGTGCAGTAACTCTTGGTGCCCCGCCCCCCCAAAAAAATAAGTTAGAAAAGAGAGAGCCAGGGCAGAGAGCGAGGAGAGAGAGAGTCAGGGGAGAGCCAGGAGAGAGAGCCAGAAGAGCTAGACGAGAGACAGCCAGGAGAGAGAGAGGAGAGGGAGAGAGGAGAGAAAGCGAGGAGAGACAGCCAGGAGAGAAAGAGGAGAGACAGTCAGGAGAGAGAGAGGAGAGACAGCCAGGAGAGAAAACCAGGGGAGAGAGAGGCGACAGCCAGGAGACACAGTGAGGAGAGACAGCTAGGAGGGAGAGCAAGGAGAGACAGCTAGGGGAGAGAGTGAGGAGACACAGCCTAGAGAGAGAGATAGGCAAGAGAGCCAGGAGAGAGAGCGTGGAGAAAAAGCCAGGAGAGAGAGAGCAAGGAGAGACAGCCGGGGAGAGAGTGAAAAGAGACAGCCAGGAGAGATGAGAGACAGCCAGGAGAGAAAGCGAGGAGAGACAGCCAGGCAGAGAGCAAGGAGAGACAGGAGAGATAGGAGAGACAGCCAGGGGAGAAAGAGGAGAGACAGCCAGGGGAGAGAGAGGAGAGGCAGCCAGGGGAGAGAGAGGCAGCCAGGGGAGAGAGAGAGAGGAGACAGTCAGGAGAGAGAATGAGGAGAGACAAACAGGAGAGAGAGCAAGGAGAGACAGCCAGGGGAGAGAGAGAGAGAGACAGCAGGAGAGAGACAGCAGGAGAGAGAGTGGGGAGTTACATCTTGTGTCCTTGGTTCAGGGCCATACACTGCAGAACTTATGCAGACCCTTTGCAGCCTTATGCTAGCTCTTTAGCCTTGAACTTGCCTGACAATAATGGTATATTGGTGGTGGTGAAAATCAGCAACCTACAGCACTAAGAAGTTCATGGGAAGGGCGGATGGAATTGATGTAGTAGAGTGTCAGAGCAAGATGGTGTTATTGTGAAAGAGTTTTAGGGGGATGGGTAGCATCATGCATTCACCCTTGCTATAGAATTGCACAATATTTTGATTCTCACCCTTTATTTGTATTATTAAAAGGTAGGGTAACTATCAGGCAGGCAGAACAGTGTCCAGAACAGCCTTGCGACATATATATATACAGTATATATACACACACACACACATTTATATGCAGATCAAGCTGTCTAGGAAAAGTGACCAGGACAGGGGTTGGAAAAAACTGAAACACATCCAGGGGATACTGGAGCAGTCACAGCATTAATATCTTTCAAAAAGTAGATTTACCCATTAGAAGAGGGCCATTATTATTCCCCATGTCAGTCTTATGGTTTGGCACAACTCCAGTCACTGTCACTTTTTAGGGACAGCTCGGTCTGTATGTAAATGGGGAGAAAAATTTAATTAAAAATATCATATTAATTGAACATTAATAAATACATCTTAATAAATAATTATAGCTAAATAAATAAGCGCTACTATGGCTGCAGAAAAAGCAATGCAAATCTGATTCATACCTCAAACACAACAATAAATATGTGCCGCGATAATAGCTCACGAAATTAACCAATATGCATATATCTTAAAAAACAGTGCCAATGCTCATATATGATGCAATATTTCTGAATAAAGTCTTTTTAAATATCACATTAGTGTGTATCTTCTGACAAATGTTTAAAAAGTCTTGTGCAAATAGAAGCAAACTTTCCACCAATTTGTGTTGAAATGATAAAACTCTTCAATCCACCACTTCACCTGTGGGGCCCCGACTATCAATCTGCTCACCTTGTTAATAGACCTCTTTTCCAAAAAGTCTAAATGCGCCTTGTAACATTTACAGCCACCTTAAAACCTTTATAAGAAAGCGATCCTCTTCTATTCCATGGTGCTCTTAAAAGGAAACAAACGGAGAACATAGTGCGTACCACTCGATATATGGTTTAAAAGGAATTTTTTAAACTACTCACATGTATAAAATCAATGACAAGCCAAACTAATAAAAAAAAAGTGTCTGTGGCCTCACACGGCAGGGATAACTCAATCCAGCTGATAGAACTGGCCCAGCTCACCCGCTCGTTCATCTCCCAGCGTGTAGTGTGCTCAGCTCAAGCAGTGACAGGTGATCGCACAACACAGCAGGTTCTCTAACAATCCTCTGATTCCACTGTCAGTCCCGTCCCGATAAATTTGTAATTTTTTTCATACCGCTCCCCTACCCTGTTCAATGCTAAAAAAAAAAACTTGCAGGATATTACATGTTTTCTGATGCTCACCATTTCTCTTACAGGAGAACACCAACCAAGAGACAGTCTGCTCTGATAAAAGAGCTTCCCCCACGCACCTCCCGCAGCCTCGCATAGCTCAGCACCTCTACACCGCCTGCCCACCTCAGGAGGAGAGCGGTGGGATATCTTTTAATCCAGCACCGGCCCTGCGTACGAGCAGTAACATGGCCCGGTACGTAGTTGCCCCCTATCTGCCTGATGTGAGGACTTGGAGGTGCACTGGTGTCACCCCCTGGCAGGTGTCACCCGGAGGCTCTCCACACCCCCCGCCCAGTGACGCCGCTGTCGAAACTAATTTTCTGGCACCCCTTGGACAACACCCTCAGGGGGCACAGTACCGCAGGCTCTCTACCTTCCCAGCTCATGGCCAAACCAGGTAGCCCTGCTCATATCACGAGGCACTGGGCCCCTCTAGATACCGGCATTAGGGAATTATTCCCGGCCTCCACCTTACACAGGTTTCGTTCCCACCGCCAGGTTCCTTCAGGATGATAACACCGCAATTCCTCTCCTGTACACTAATAAGAACGGATACTACACTTGATCTTAGCCAAGCGGCTGAGAAATGATTATAAATATTCAGCATGCGCTAGATAGAGAGTGCAACAGAATTACTATGCAACTATGCTATGTGATAGGCAATAAATAATGTAACAAAGGTTTGTTTAGTGAGAGAGATACAAAAATTCATTGCAATGGGTTGTTTGATGTTAGATTTATGCAATGTAAAGTAATATAAATGTTTGAGGGTTCTGCTTATTAGATTATTATTCTTCTCTGGTTGGTAATAATGATAACATAACTATGTCGTGCTATATAATTGTACTCGTAGTACATGTGATTAGCACTTGACAAAGACCATGGGATTTGGCCAACGCATGTGTAAAGCTGTTCTAGCAATAAAAACAGAGAAGTAGAATCTTATGGAATGCTTGCATGGATCTACATATTTTCTAATAACTTAGGGTGTGGGAAAACCTGCTAAATTATTTTAAAGGTCATCAAATTGAAATACTGTACCTGTATTTGTAAATGTTATGGGGTATGTAATACAAGATCATGTTTAGCTCAGTATGTTTGAATCTCCCCTCTCCTGTTCTGGACTCGGCACACATCAACATTTTTAACAAGTTAATACTTACATTGCAAAGAATTGCTCTGATCTCTTGATTTTGTTTCTTGTAATGACATAGTTAGCTGGGTTATATTTGCTTCACGAAATCCAGACTTTAATCACATTCTCGATATACCCGAGCGGCAGAGCTCTGTTGGGTAGTTTCTGAATCTTGAAATTTATATCAGGCACTCAACATTTATTTTTCCGAAGGACTTCTGCAGTTAAATCAGTTATAAGTTAAAACTGAACTCCAGGCAGATATAAAAGTCTGACATTAATGCAGTTCTGAATTCATTAATGCATCCATAAAGCCCAGTAGAAGCTTCATTTTATATTACCGTAATGCTGTTAGGCTGCAACTGAACTGTAATAAATCAAAGACATCTTATCCTAAGGCTGCGTTGCCATCTATCCTTGTCTGCTTTTTTCATTGCATTGTGCGTTCTATGTATTTAGCTAATCAGGATTAGTATTTTGCAGTGACATCATTGTTATTGACTTTTGAGGGATGTGCTTCCTGTATTTCTGTGAGGTGAGTTGGTGAATCTAAGCAATGGCTCAAGAGTGTGTCTTTTCAGCTAAGGTTTTCCCAAGCTCTGCTGCATCTCTTTCAGTCTTTGTAAACGTGATGGGAGGGGTCATATAGGAGGCTACGAACCTCACGGTTACAGAAAGACTGAGCTGCAGCCATATTGCTTGACATGTGGCAGGTGTCCAGGGGACAAGCTTGTTACTAGGGCCATCCCTATTGCCTCAGGGGGCACCTCTCTGGATCATGTGGGGGGATGGCAGGCAGAGTAACATGGACGCTCTGCTGCACAATGAGAAGTGGGCAGTGTGTCAGTGACTAAACTGTTCTAGCATGCAGGGGTTACTGCACACAGTGGTCATAGTCATTCCCTTGTTACCCTGCATGGGCTGTCGATGGTGAAAAAAGTGATTTAACATACGAAGCCTTTGAATTCAGACGAATACATTTATGGTATACTAGGGCATCAGAAATGTAAATATAATTTTATTAGGGTGGCTACAAATCAGCTGTTAGTAGTTAAGTCCCGTTAAGGGTGTATTGAAATCCAAAGTGTCTGTAGCCTAAACCGAGAAAGCATTTGTTTACTAACACATGGAATTTCAAAGAAACATAGGGGTCTATTCACGAAGCTGCCGAAGGATCTGGCCGTAGCTTCGGCCGACCCGAAGCCACTCGAAGCAAGCCGATGTACGGCTGATTTCAGCCGATGTACGGCTGAGATCAGCCGTACCAGCCTGAAGTGAATAGCCGAACAGTGTTTGGCTCACTTCACTTCAGATCGGTCGTTCACTCGGCTGCCCTCAGCAGCTTCGTGAATAGACCCCATAGACAATATGCTACCTGTAGATTTGCACTGAGAAAAGGGATGACGGGAAATCACTGTGTGGTGCTACCAGACTGCAACCTCACCACAACAGTTATGTAACTATAGCCATAGTAGTCCAACCAGCTGTTAAGGGGCCTGAGGGTAGTAGGGGACCCCGTTCAGGGGATGTGGAGGCACATTAAACATAGAACATCTGTATGCATGTTGACCCTGTGTGAAGTCTCCAGTCTAGAAGGGCTCACTTCAGACACATAGGAGCAGTTAACATTCGTAGTCATAGATACCTTTGCTTTATCATTGTAGTAAGGAGCATTTCTTTAGTAGGGTTGGTTTAATGCTCTCAGAACTGCTGCTACAGCCATCATCTCTGGAATGAACCCTGTAGTAGAAGATGCTGTAAACCAAATAAACATTTCTTAAATCTCTTAGAAATCCTACTGGGGAGATCTCTGTGCCTAAGTTCCAAGGACTGTACAACTGCTCTGACCTATATGAGGACTCTCAACGCCTGCTGACTTTAATTTATTTTATATTTTAGAATATCACAAATAATTATAGTAACACAGCATGTCTATGTAACTATTTTGTCAAATAAATCCTCCGATGAAGTCTAGGTGACGAAGTACGTCAGGTGGTGCTTGGAGACGCATTGGTACATGCCCAATAATGAGTGAGACATTGGAAATCGAGATCATGACTGTGACCTGTTACTAGATTCCTGAAGCTCTGTATACAAGTGCTCTGTATGTGTAAGTGTTCCCTGCTGTTTCAACCTTTTCTTTTTTTTTATAATAAACCTATCACTCTATGAGAAGCCTCTCATGAGCGTTGCACACTTATATACTGGTACAAGAACATGTTGATCTGTCAGTGGGATATCCATTCATATGAAGTTCCATAGAGGGAAACAAAATTGATTCCATGGGGATGAGATTATGAAGTGCATTTGACTTACCTTTAAACAGGTGGTCATTCTGATGCATTGAGTTCCAATCCAGTAGGTGTTGGGATTGCACCAACAGTATTGATTGATACACATGGATTTATTGATTATTCAAGATTGCACATCCAAGATACAAACTATTGTTTTATGATGTATATTTTATGATTTATACATTTTAAAGGAGAACTATGGGGTCAGGGCTTTTCCCCATAGTTCTCCTAAGGGTAACGGGAGGACACAAACTAGCGTCCTCCCGTGACCCAAAGCTCAGTATACCGCGAGCTACAACTTGCGGTATAGTGAGGCGCCGCAGCCGGGAGGAATCCCGACATTGCTGTAGAGAGTGAGTGACAGTCACGGCTCTCTGCAGGGATAGATCGAGAAGTGAGCAAGCGACGGTATGTGTTCGCTCACTTCCCGATCTTCTGAGCCGACCTGTGACAGTTTCATGATCACAGGTCGGGTCAGTTTATGAGGCTGAGTGAAACTCACTCGCCTCATAATTCTCCTTTAATGTTCACATGTTTTTATTATGTACACTGCCTATTTTTTTTTTTTCATTTGAATATTACAGAATATGTACATGGGACTGGAACACT
Source organism: Nanorana parkeri (assembly GCF_000935625.1). NCBI lineage: Eukaryota > Metazoa > Chordata > Amphibia > Anura > Dicroglossidae > Nanorana > Nanorana parkeri. Next base: position 261,374 of record NW_017306618.1, on the reverse strand, counting down.
CAAAGATGCAGGAACATTGAAAACTCCCAGGTGGACAGGAAAAAAGGAGGAAATTACAGCAGGGACATCTCGCTGTTGGAGCATCCAAGACATATAAGAAGTCAGGGGCTAACTTAGCCCACGAGGCCCAACCCAAAACTTAAATACTTTTGGGTGGACTGACCCTTTAAGGACGTAGCTGCTTAGTGCATATTAATTGTAATGCTTATATATACTGTGTTCCTTATGTAATGCATATTTCATGTTAATGCTTCATGCTGCTCTTACTGTTCCTTCACACCTATGACAGCCAAGTATGAATACAATTATGACTGTAGTTCTTCCTGGAAATTGTGATCAATATCAAATTAATTATTCTCACATTTCTCATTCTGTTCCCATGGAATGGAAAGAAATCTGTAGTGTGAGATTTTTTTCTATGTGTTATATATATGTTAATTTCTGAAAATGTCACATTTAAAAATATTTTTAATTCTTTTTAATCCATATTCTTTTTCATACATATGAAATATTACCTATACATATTTTATGTCTACCAAAGGGTTGCAAACGGAGCACTAAGTGAGTCTCAGGAATGTCAGGTAGGAGCTTTTTTGTAACACTATACCTAAATGAATCAGCTGAGGGGCATGTCCCTTTCTTCCGCTGTCGGAAGACATAGAAATATCTTAACAACTATACAACTTGCCAAAAAGTTTAGCAGCAGTGCTAGGCTTTCTGTTTAGAAGGTCCAGCATGCTTTGAAAACACATTGTCATGTGTATGCCTTTTAAGTGTCTTCCCAGATAGCAAGAAATTGTGTTGCAAGTTTGAAAATGACTTGCTAAACTCTTGCAGACTTGCCAAGCTTCACAATTTTGTTGCACGATTACAGCAAGTCTGCATTGCAAGTCTCCAGACCAGCGAGCTTGCAGAGCTCTTGCTAAGACCTGCAGGACTCTTGCGGTAGACTTGCCAAGCAAATTTGCTACAAATTAAAAAAGTGTCAACTAGAACTTGTGCTGCCAGTGTTCTGCAAGTCTACAACTTGCCAGGAACGTGTGCAGCAAGTTAACAAAATTACAATTTCACCCCGCCACAAGTTTGTAGCAAGTTATCCTTGCTATCTGGGTTTGTGCCTGAACTATGGACATAGAATTCCAGGGATACCAGTATCCCTAAGAATGATGATGCGTGGACCTATATGGGTTGGACTTGATGGACGTATGTCTTTATTCAACCCCAAATACTATGTAACTATGTAACTATTTACATATTCTTAACAAGTAGTAAAGAAGCATTAAAACAAGCCCTCAATTATCTCTCTAGTGACTTTAAGGGCTAGTTCACAGCAGCTACAGTGCGTTCCAGCCAGCTTTTGGCCGAAACGCACTGGATCGCAATGCGGCTGGCTCACTTTGTTGTGGGGCGGTAGGGGTGCGTGACGGTGCATTGAAGTGAATGGCACTGCAGCCATGCTCTCTGGTCGCAATGTGGTCGGCCACATGGGAAACGCAAGGGGTCCGGTCTGGTCAGAAAAAATGCTGCAAGCACTATTTTTTCTGACCGGACCGAGGCGTAGGCATTGATGTGTCTTGCTTTCCCATGAGGCCAATTGCATTGCGGTCAGAGGGCGTGGCTGTGGTGCCATTCACTTCAATGCAACGCCATGCTCCCTCCCACTCCACAACAAAGTGAGCCGGCCGCAATGCCATCCAGTGCGTTTCCGGCCTGAATTGGGCCGGAACGCACTGTGGCTGGTGTGAACTAGCCCTTAATGTAAAATGATTAATTCTCGATGAATAACTGCAACACAACTTTCAGTCTGCTCATTTATGTGCACCGGGTGTGATGGTCCCATGCTGTGAGTTTAAAAAATCAACTTCTGCTCTTCTCTTTTTGTGTAAGCATGATTGGGTTTACATTGGGCTAGAGAAGGCCAAGTGCTTTTTCTGTGGTTTAATCTGCTCACTGGAACCAGTATAGCTCCACTCATTGTGAAGCGATTCCTTCTCTTTGCCGGCAGCTGAAGCTTTAGAGAGTTTTGTCTACCAGTGTAAAAAAGAAGCTTTTACTGGGGAGGGTCCTTCCACAACCACCATTTTAAAAGGGCTCTTTTGTTAGCTGGGAGTTCCACTGACCACAAATATTAAGGGGGCTTTTATTAGAGATGCTGTTTCACTGACCACGATCTTACAGGGGGCGGAGGGTTTCTACTGACTTCAAATTTAAAAGGTGCTGTTTATTAAAGTGACACTAAACTCTGGAGTTAAACCTTAAAAGCGCATTTAAGTACCTTTTTTTTTTTAATATTTAATTTTTATTGATTTTTTGTTTCCACCAAAAAAGAAAAAAGACACTAATAAAGACAATACATTTAAGTACCTTAATTATTAACAAAATGCATCTGATTTGTGTATCACTCGGCTGTAGATCCTCAAATCATCTCTGAATTGGTGCTGACACTGTCCTTCCTTCTGGAGGCTGGCTACTTTTGTTCCCCATGGTCTCTGTGTGTACCTAAGTTTGCAGTAGGGGTTCCTCACCTGGTCAGGTGCCGCAGAGAAGTCACAGAGATCCATCAAACCTTTGATATCTGCCATAGTTACGGCCCTACACAAGGATATGCAGCCAATAAGATTCACTAAATTGTGTAAACACTTTTACATAAGGAGGAAGGCAAAGTTCATGATGGTATTTGTAAGAATTCCCTTTCCATATAATTGATTGGGAATCTACACACACATCGCCATCCTAAAGTTCACCAGTCAAATATTTATGTGCATACTTTATCTGAGCACAAAAGCTCTCTGGACAGACTTCAATTCTTCTGTATATAGAGACACACGCTAAAACTTTTCATCTTCACGCTATGCAAATCCCATCTTCGAACAAGTCACATATTTCTTTATCAATCGATATACAACACAGGCTTCCTACTAAATTATTCATCCTCATTATAACTATTATAAAATTAAGATGCTTTCTCCCATAATGCAATTTTCCCTCTAGGTCTGACGGAAAATATTTATTTGCCGGGTCCCAGGAATTTAACATCCTTGGTTTATGTCTACTCTGCACTCTAATTGTTCTTCATTTAACAAACCATTTTATATCTGGTTGAATATGAAGTAAGGTTACCTGAAAGTTCACCCTTTTCACACCTTTTGCCCGTAATATGTTTGCTAAGCATTTTTCAGGCACTTCACTTTTTTCTTGCTTTGCCTTTCTGGCCCTATCTTCTTTTAAAACTTTTTAACATTTTTTTACTGCCTGCCATGGGTGATCTGAAACAAATCCGCTTGTGTATACAGAAGAAATGGCTGCCGACATTACCCTAACCTGACTTTACCTATCAGGCATGTACAGTGTAGGTCACTGCAACCTCAACCCCCAGTATATACAGAGAAATCTAAATCCTGTTTTCTTTTCTTTTAATGCTAAAAAATATAATTGCTTAGTATATGCAACATGCTGCACAGTATACTACATTCTATTTGATGCAGTTACAGGGTCAGCTTATCTTTCATGTTTTTGAGGGGACCTAGGGGGAGTGGTCCACCCCAGGTACATCAAGGTTCTTGGGTTCAGGTTGTTCTTGGGTTTAGATTTCCTCTGACATCCAGTGCCCAGGTCTTCTGCCGTGCATGTACCAGTAGTAACAACCAAGCCAATCCGCTGACGGCTGCTCTGCATGCCTTGCCGGTCTCCAACCAGTTTTATTGCCATTGTCATTGATATCACCATGTCCATACTGCAATCAAAGCAGGGCAGCTTTCACACCATTAGGATTTGACATAGCCACTGCTAAAAGGTACCTGCCCAAATTCCAGAACTGAAAAATGTGGAACCACCATCAATGGGTCAGGAAGCAAAATTGACAAAATCTCTACCCTTCCCTGCTCTTTCCAAGACAAGATAAACATTGTGATTTCTCACATCTCTCAAGGACCCGCGGGTGAGATGTGCAACTTGGTTCCCAGTTCTGTGCATTTGCTGTACTCTTTTCGAGGCAGTTCCCCTATCTCTCTGATGGATATTTACTTTGAAATTATGAAGGCATTTACAGATGAGGTAAGCGAGGGAGGCCACTGGAATACCCAACAGATTATTAAAACTATTGGATGACTCAGCCAACTAGGCCTGTGGTGCAATGGCACTTCTATAATGATAGCTTATATATAAATAGGATTTTTTGTACTCATGGTAAAAAGGTTTTCTTTGCAAGATTGAAGGACACAGCAGGATCATTACGATCATAACTAGTGGGTAGAGGGCCACTTGCAGAAGTAGGACACTAGGGGTGTTCCTTGCTTTTGGCCAAACCTTCCATCAGTAACCAACAACTTTGGTGGCTAGCAGTACAGGAATAAACTCAAAAACCGATAACAACCATAATGTCAGATGGATGGTTGCTGTGTCCTAATAAACGCAAAGAAAAAGATTTTATGGTAAATACAAAAGTCTATGTTCTCTTCCAAGCTTTGAAGCACACAGCAAGATCATTAGGGTCATGATGATGAGACATCCCAAAGCAGTGTTGAAAGAGGGGGGCTTAGTGAAGAACAAGAAACAAAAAAGAACCAAGGACATAATCTAGTGTCCGTAAATGCAACATCAAAACGTGATAAAGGTATGACCACCGTACCACTGTAAAAACCTACATACAGAAGCCTGATGACAGAAGACCCAGGATGCACTCACCGCTGTTGTAGCATGAGCTGTAACTAGGAACTGAGGTTCTTATCAAGCAGTCACTATGACTGCTTGATAAATTAACTTTTTTTCATTTTTGGTTATTATTAGGCTGCTCCAAACTTAGGAACAGCTAATAATACTAAGGTTTCTGATCATGCCCAGATGATCAGAAGTGATACATTTAAGGCACAGTCATACATTGTAACATTCCTGTGCCTGAAATGTATCACACAGCTTCATAAACATTGGGCCAGTCTTTGGAGCAGTCAAAACAAATAGCATAGAGGTGACTCACTCTGCTACCTCTCTGCTATCTTCAGCTGTCAGATACCAGATCGCTATTTAGCGATCCAGGATTTTTTTTTACAGGCTTCATTCTTTCATTAATGAAAGAAAGAAGCTTTTATAAAAGCTTAACTATTTCATTAATGAATGCCTCAATACTGAGGCATTCATTAATGAATGGTAACCGCTGAGGTTACCAGCTTTACAGAGCCTTAAATGACTGGTCACGTACAGTGTACGTGACCAGTCATTTTAGCACTTTGTGGCGGCATGTACAGTGTACATCTCCCGTCACGAAGGGGTTAAATGCATGAGCCTAAACCAATAAATCAATAATAATTGATTATGAGAATAGTTGGCAACTTTTCTCATTATTGATTAGTTGGTTGGGGGGGGGGGAGAGAGCTTTTTTAATGCAACCAATCGATTAGTTGAAAAAAGTAATCGGGCAACTAATCGATTATAAAAATAATTGTTAGCTGCAGCCCTAGCCTAAACCATTGTATGCCCATTCCACCTAGAGATGATGGCAGAAGTAGTCTTACCCTTGTTGGGCCATCCATGATGTGATCTTTATAAAAGAACTAGGTAAATCCTAATAGCCCTGACAACATCTAGACAATGCAAGGTTATATCCTTAGGGATAAGCCGCACATACCCGGCTATTTCGAGCACGGTTCGCTCGAACATCCTAAAATAGTGTACATAGAACAAGCAATGATCTCTACCTTACTGATATCAGATTCCTTCACTAGAATGACCGTAGCATGGACTCCGGGGAATACACAATCTGTGGCACAATCCAGTTCTTACCAAATGCTTCCTCAAAGGGGTAATGGACCACAAAACATCTAGGCAGAATAAAGCAGCCAAGCCAGATGTTTCCATGTTATTTCTCTAAAGAAAGTATTGGCAAAGTCACATCTACCGTATTACATGCGTCATATACAGATATATAATTAACAAAAACATTAAAAGGCTGTTTTTTTTTTTTCTTTGCAAGCATTGATCAATTGCCTGCAATTTTTGCAAAAATTCAAAAGATTTTGGCTAAAGTTTGCTTCTTTAAAAAACTGCATTGTTGGGAATGGGAGAGGCAAAAATAAGGTGGTTTGTAAGGACGCAATGGGCTTTAAATGGCTCCTGAATGTTACAAAAGTTTCTTTAAACTATCCTGGACATCCTTTGTGCCACAAAATGACCCCTTATTAGCCTCTGAAAGAAAAAACATAGAAATAAAAAAGTAAAATGAAACAATTTCAAGCAACACAAATAGGATCAAACCTTTAAATCACTACCCTGTAGCACAATTGTTACTGATCTGCAATACATTCTGACTTCCAGATAATCAACAGCTACATTAGGATTGACCTAAGCATTCTCACTTGGCAATAAGATTCCAGGCACATTTAATCTCAGGAGTGGTCCCTTTCTCAGGGAAAATTATGGGCATTGGTCACTTTAGTGAATTCAAAACAAGAAATAGCACATTAAATTGCACATGGTAATATGAGAAGGAGGTTGAGATTTAGATCAAGATATTTCGAAAACATGCATGGTCTCAAACCACAGACTAGGCTCTAATCTCTTCTTAGGCTTTCATCCCTGACAAAATCTCGGTAGCTTCTGAACACAGACTATGATGGCTGGATACCCACAGTGTTCTGTTTCCTTGAAGATTAAAGTGACATTAAACCTCAAACATTGGAGTTAAACCTTAAAAAGTCAAGTCCCCTAACTATTAACAAAAATGTATCTTATTTGTATATCACTCAGCTGTAGATCCTCAAATCATCTCTGAATTGGTGCTGACGCTGTCCTTCCTTCTGGAGGGTGGCTACTTTTGTTCCCCATGGCCCCTGTGTGTATTGGGGAGATGTCTACTTTACAGCACACACAGGAACCATGGGGAATAAAAGTAGTCACCCTCCAGAAGGAAGGACAGTGTCAGCACCCCTTCGGAGATGATTTGAGGATCTACAGAGCAGAGATTGCAGGAAGTTAGCTCACAAGATTTCTGGCAGGATTAACATGTTTTTATTTTTATTTGCAGTTATCAAACAGATAAAACAAAACACTTTCAATGGTATATCTAATAACCAAAAGGGACCAAATAATATGTTTATTGCTTGGGTTTACAAGCCCTTGAAAAGTCTACCTGGTAGACCATGTTTCACATATAACAACATGCAACATGGTCACATCACCAAACCCCCACCCCTTCCATTCTTCCCTCCACTTACCTGAATAGCGGCATTCTTCCCCAGCAGGCTCCTCTAATAATTTTTGGCGTGACTGTGCGTGGCTACACCCACATATCCGTGTCATCCATTCATAGATCCTTTCACAGAATCCTAGGATCCTTTTCCCAGGAGGAATTAAAGGAGAACTATGAGGTGAGTGATTTTCACTCATCCTCATAGTTCAAGCCGACATGTGACAATGAAACTGGGCAGAGCTACCTGTCACTCACGCAGCTGGGTGGATCTCGAAAGTAATGTCGGGATCCGTCCCGGCTGCGGCAGCCTCAGTATACCGCAAGCTGTAGCTCACAATATACTGAGGGCTGCGGCGTTCTCAGTATACCGCAAGCTGTAGCTCACAATATACTGAGGGCTGCGGCGTTCTCAGTATACCGCAAGCTGTAGCTCACAATATACTGAGCTTTGGGTCATGGGAGGACGCTAGTATATGTCCTCCCGTGACTCTCAGGAGAATTATGGGGAAAAACACTTACTCTATAATTCTCCTTTAATTCCACTCAATCATAGGGTCTGAGGGGTGTGTGGTAAGGTTTGCTGCGGTGTTTTTTTATGCTCAGAATACACACATCTGACAAAGTTTCAGAATCTGACAACCAAAATCTTATTTAGCAGAAGGAAGTTACAATTTGTTGGACACCAAATATGTCCAAATATAGATCCTAGGCATATTTCTCTTAGGAGGTTCCTGGTGTCTTATGGACAGGAAAGTTTGGTGGCACTCGGAACACCTGGAGAAAGCGTGTTTGTTGAATGAGAAATGGTCATTGGCAGTCCCTCTAAGGGACCAAGCAGAACAGCTGAGCGGCATTCGGCCATTCACTCACTGCTGTTCGGCATCTATAAGAATAGGCCGAACAGCAGTGAGTAGCCTGCCGGAGGTTCGGCTCAGCCGGTCCAGATGTTGGATCGGCTAAGTCGAACTCCTTCTGCACTTCGGGTCAGCCGAACATGCTAAGCATGTTCGGCCAACCCGAAGCCATGCTAAGCAAGCCGATCAGCCGTACCAGCCCTCACTTCACTTCAGGTCGGTCTACGGCAGCTTAGTGAATAGACCCCTATGTATGTCCTGCTGGTGGTGCTCTCTTAAAGTAAGACTGCACAAACACAAAGGCGTCATGACACGGCCATGCAGCTTCTACATATATTTGCAAATTTACGAAACAGAAAGCTCTGCTTTTAAAGGGTAAAAAAAATATATGGAAAATGTTTTGCTCTATTACATTTTGCTTCTTTTACATCCTGATACTTTTTCACTTTACATATCAGTGTCAGAGTTTTGTGTTTTGCTTAGTATCCTCATTTAACACAATGATAAAAGCGAAATTGGGCGGATTAAAGGAATGTGTGTCTGCGACACTGGAAAGTAGAACTTTGGTAATAACGATGATACTTTGGCTCTAGTTATGAGCCAGTGTGCAGTTATGCGGGATAAATGATTTATACAAGAGCTTCAGCGGAAGTGAGGCATCATGGGAAGCTACGGCTACAACATACTGTGCAGTGGAAATAATGAGAGCCTTGAAGGGGTACGCGATAATTTTTTACGCGACAATAAATAATTTACTAAGAAGATTGTGTCCCAAGCTGGTCGATAGAAAAAATTAAATTGACATGATTTGAGAAGTGATTTAAATTGAGCGAGGATGGAAATGTGGTGTGAAAGTATGATTAGGGTGAAAGCAGGGTGGGAGTTAATTGTTTTTAATACTGCCATGCAAATTAGCTTGTTTAGCAAGGCAATGGGACATGCATACAGAATACTGGTGTCCAGGAAGAATCTTTCTTTTATTTTTTGACAATGTGCAGATTGTTATATGTTATGGCACTTCGACCCTATTCAAATAATCACTCCAGTCACCGTGTCATGAAACTGCAGTATTTACATTGACATAGTTGAATGTCATATGTTATAGTTGTAAGTCAATGTAAATAGGCCATTCACCAACTTAGTGAATGGCCCAAGCTGCCATTCTACTACCAGGAATTATCCCTGTTGTAATTATTATTATACAGGATTTATATAGCGCCAACAGTTCGCGCAGCGCTTTAAAACATAAGGAAGACATTACAATCACAATACAATTCAAGACAAGATGGTAAGGAGGGCCCTGCCCATGAGGGCTTACAATCTAAAATGTAAATAATGTAATGTAAATAAGTGATCTGCCCCACTTTCTAAAAAGGAATGAGGTTCACGTTTGCCTCTACCATGACTTTGTGACGAATGCCTGGGATTCACAGAATGCAAATGTGTGGCCTAAAACTTTGGAGATTTACCTCCATAAATAAGGAACAACCTATAATGGAGTGCATAGTCCTTGCCGTTGGGTCAGCTGAGTCTAGGGTTGCCACGCTCAGTTTGGGTTTCATGGCAGCAGAAACCCGGACACAAGATGTCAGGCAGAAAGGGGCAACCAAAATTAAGATAGCGGCTACTGGCCCCCCACTGAAAAAAGTCTGTGATATTTACATATGAATGGGTGGCGCTATTTACATATGAATAAGCCGCGACTCATTTTCCAAAAAAAATTTCAGTGTGTTGCTAGAGTGTTCGGGTTTTGCTTGAAAAAATGGTGGCAACCCTAGCTGAGTCACAAGAGCCAATAATTTTAATAAATGAATATGTAATGAATGGTATGACAATTATGCTCTCAGCTTCACCATGCGCAGAGATTTTCCATCTTGTGGGACTAAAATCTAAGTGCCAGCAGACTGAGAATGATTGGCACTGAGGCAGGTTAACTGAGCAGTTAACCCTGTATACACAACTGATAGCTGCCCCCACATGTTTTAACAGAAGCACAGGCACCATTCACAGCATTTGCAAATTTGGCCTTTAAGAAATGGTTGTATCACTTGCTGCCATGCCCAGATAGGAATGTGACAGAGTTTACAATATGCAAGCTCTTTACAGAGGCAAAGTTCTTTCATTTCTAATTTGAGCAGTCAAAGATTCAGCTTAACAGCTTTTAAATATATTTTAAATGAAAATAAACGAAAAATGAGAACTCAGAGGTGCAAATGCAGCCGCCTGTCCTTGTCTCTGGACTGCGTGGTAAGGTGTGATGGAGTGTTTTTTATTCTCAGCGGACACACTCGCCCACTATGCTGAAAACAGCTATATTTCCATCTGACAAGGTTTCACAGTTCAACAACCAGCATATTATTCAGCAGAATGAAATTATGATTTCTTACATACCAAATATGATATAGATATAATTATATAGTTACAAAGCTGGCAAGGTTGAATAAAAACACAGTTCCATCCAGTTCAACCTATATGTGTGTGTGCATGTGTATGAGTTGGTAAGTTCCATAGTGTAACCTTACAGTACACAGTTTATTAACAATACTACAGTCACATTTGATAAATTTGTATTATGATCTTATCCCCTCTTAGATACCTCTTCTTCACTGTGAATAAGTGTAATTTTTGCAATAGTTCCTCTAGCACCCTTATACATTTTGCTGCCCTTCTCTGAACTCACTGTAGTTCAAGAACATCTTTCCTGTGGAACAGTGACCAAAACTGAACAGCATACTCAAGCTCAGGCCGTGTCTTGTAAAGTGGTAGAATTATGGATTTGTCTCCTGAGTAAATACCCTTTTAAATGAATGTGACTAGTCTGCTGGCTTTGTAAGCTGCAATTTGGCATTGCATGCTATTGCTAAGTCTGAGGTGTACAAGGACCCCCAAATCTTTTTCCATCCCTGATTTCCCCAGAGGAACCCCTGCTAATGAGTAGCTTTTATTCATAATTTTTGAACCTAAATGCATAAATTAAAATTTTTCAATTGTGAACATCATCTGCTATGTAGCTGCCCCTCAGCTATATTTTATCAAGGTCTTTCTGCAACATTGCCATATCCTGTGATGAGTTTGTTACCCTGCATAGTTCGGTATCATCAGCAAAACCCTGAAATAGAAATATTAATACTGAACTCAGTGTCGTTAGTAAACAAGTTAAACCGTATCACATGAATATTTCTCTTAGTAGGCCGAACATATCTTGCTAGCCTGCTGGACCTTCTAATAGAGGGGTGTTTGGTGTCTGATTGGTATCTGATTGGTATCTTATTTTACATTAGTGTAGCCACTCTTTATAAACATAACTCCATTAGAGTAAGAGTTATGGAGATTGTGTTAGTTCAGAGTTATGGAGTTATGGAGATGGAGATTGTGTTAGTTCAGATGTATGAAAGTTCAGTGTTAGGTCAAAAACCAGACTCACAGATGTGTACTGCTCCGCTGCTCTCTTAGACTGACAGTGCTATATTAGAAGTCTTTTGATGACCTTGCTAGTGGAGGTGTATGACATTTCTCCATTCTCTCATAGGTGTCTTGTGTTTTGCCAAACATTTCCTAGGCTGGTTTAAGCGTGGCTGCTAAATCATAGACAGGAAATTGAAATCTGGCCATTTTTGCTACCAACTTGCAAATTATGGAGAAAGTGAGGGTGGCATGGTGTTCAGTATGGTGACCTCATTCTTTCCGCTTGGAGTTCATCAGACCTCATTATCTTTGCAAGCGGATTCACAGTAGCAATATTGTCAGTGTGTGCTGGAGCTATTAGAAAGAGCTGAAACTTCTGTGTAAGGATACAGGATCATTTATTTCAGGTTTTTTTTTTTTCATCTTGGCATTTGTACATTTCCTCTATGGCAGTACCTGACAATAATTGTGAAGTAAAATATACATATAGGTCCTCAGACTAATAGCTAGTCTATTCAGCAATAATAAAAATATTACATACAATGTAACCAAAAGGGAAATTGTGGTGTGTGTATAGTGGTAGTATAGAACTAAATAGGAACAACAAAACCTAATACTACAGGTGTGGCAAAATGCCTCATGCAGCCAGCTGGAAGGTAGGGGAGTTCAAATACAGCAACTGACTAGACAAAACCAGAGAGAAGTGTAATGAAGGCGTAGCAGCGTATATCATCATACATTTCCTAAAATTAAAGAACAATTATACTCACAAGTGGTAAAGTGTGAAAGGGAGAATTCTAATGTGAAAGGGGGGCTCTGATCGGACTGTTTGATTCTGATTTGAAGCAAGGACTTTGATGCAATGGGAGGAACCCCACTTTTTTGTGTGTTTTTGCATGGGGTCCCCCCTTACATTTTAGATTATAGTGCCTTGAGATTATGCATACTTTGCAAGGATGCATTGAGTGAAAAAAAAGGTTGGGAAAAGCTGACTTAACCCATAAGTGAATCTCTATTACTACATGCCTCCTATCTTACATACATCTGGCGCAGGGGGTTCCCTAGCCTTTTTGCCTGGGGGTGCTGGTGGTGCATGCAATCAGAACAGCGGGAGGAGGGTAGACAGTGGAGGAGACCAGACAAGAGCATGATGGCGCCCTCTGCGGGCTCTGCATGTCCTCCTCGCCCAGCTCTTAGCAATCTTGGACACTCTGGCTGGCATCCCACCCAGTTCCTGGCTACCAGTGACATCGCTGGTTGCCAGGGGCTGGACGCTATGCCTATCAGAGCGTCCCAGCTTGCTAACAGCTGGGTGGGGAGATATGCATTATATGCAGATATTACACATTTCCCCTGCTGGCTCTTAGCAACATGGGACACTCTGGCTGGAAAGGGACATTCTGACTATGCTTCTCTGCCTGCTGCCCCCACCATGTGACCCAAAGACATGCCGCCTGAGGCAACAAGCTGCCCTGATCTTGAGCCTGTCCCAATACCGAAACTACACCTGCAACAAGAACCTAGCAATAAAAACAATCAATCTTCTGCACCTTATTTTTTTCCCCTTTAAATGTGTATGACAGCAGCTACTGGTTCAGGTCTCCTCATTGCTGGACAAAAACTGCTATGGGCCTGGAAAGCAAAGATACCATTTCAAAAGAAGCAACTGGAAGTGAGCAAAAAGATTTTGGCACAATATAAATATTGAATAATCTTCTGGTGACTACACAGCTAAAATGTATATTGATAGAGAAAAATCAGAACTTGTCTAGAAGGGGAGCCGTCCTTAACAGTGTATTTCACATCCTCGTCGGGAACGAGACAAGAAGGTTATTATTCCAATTATGCTGGTGGAAATCAGAAATAGTATCTGCACTTGTACTAAACTCTAATGAAAATTATTTTCTAACAACATTGTCCAACCTGCATGATGTATTTGCATAGCATTGGAGGCGGAGAAAAAACAAAAAAACAAAAACAGACACCTGGGAATGTGATTCAATTACACGGGAAGCCGTGTGAGACGAACCGAGAGGAAATATTAACTGAAAGCAATTCACATATCATCGCAGTCACGCCGGTAGATTTATATGCTTGCTGAAAGCTTGCCGTATTAGCTGTGTAACACGTACAAATTATAAACCATTATTGGCAAGACCGGAAAGTGAAGGAAGTGCAAAGCTGACACCTCTTCTTTGCCATCATGGAAGCTTGCCGTATTGGCTGTGTAACACGTACAAATTATAAACCATTATTGGTAAAACCGGAAAGTGAAGGAAGTGTAAAGCTGACACCTCTTCTTTGCCATCATGGGCTCTAAATTGATATTGGGCCCCCTGCAGGAAAAAGTAGCACTGGCATTACTGAGGCTAGGTTCACACCTAGGCGATTGCCCTGGTGAGATGTTTTTGCGCGGTTGTCGCGCAGTTATGTTTGGGCAATTTTGCTTTGAAAACCGTGTGGTTGTCGCACAGTTTTTAATGCATAGAGATGTCTATGAGACCCAAACCATGTGACAACCGCCCAAACATAGCTCCTGAACATTTTTGTGCGACAGGTTATTTCTAACGAGCAACAAATCGCAAAGGTGTGAACAGCTTCCATAGACTTGGATGCAAATCTCTGTTTTGTGCGATAGCGGCGAGATACATCACTTAGGTGTGAACCTAGCCTTAAAGTGCAACTGAAGCAAAACGTTTTTTTTTAGTTTTGGAAAGAGTGGAGAGAGATTAGAACACCTTTCATGTTTTTATTGCTGTCTGTGTCCCCGTTTGGAGAATTAGCCTTTCTATTCCTCCTGGTTATGGTTATCACTAAAAGTGAACAAAAATCACAAATTTTTGGTTGTCATCAGAACAGGAATAGATGAGAAATCTTCCAGTGGGGGCCACTAATTCTGGTGGCCATGCTGACCACCAGGGATTTCCCTCTCTTTGGATGGATGTCCTCTCACTTCCTGTTGTGGCTATCAGACAGAAAGTGAAGGAAAATCTCTCCAATGGGACACAGATGGCAAAAAAAGCTGACAGGGGTTATTATCCTCCCTTACTCTACCTAAAACTTAGCTAGATGGCTACTTTTGTATTGTAAAGTAGTCACTGCTCCAAGCTCACTCCTGTGGTGGACCTCAATCTCACATTTAATTTACTAATTTGTATTGAGATTATAGTCCATCACGGGAGCGAGCTTGGAGTGGTGACTACTTTACAACACACACAGGGACCATGGGGAACAAACGTAGCCCCCCTCCAGAAGGAAGGACAGTGTCAGCACCAATTCAGAGATGATTTGAGGCTATAGAGCCAAGTGATACACAAATAAGTTACATTTTGGTTAATACTTAAGGTACTTACATTTATTTTTTAGATTTAAATCCTGAGTTTAATGTTTACTGTAAAATTAGGTGCCACCAGTATATTCTTACTCTGGATTTTCTGGGCTAAATAAGAAATTGCATATACACCGCAGTCTGCCATTAGTCTCCCACTAACATGGTTTTATTACTTGCTGATCCTTGCCTAGGCAAGGGTGATGGCACAACCTTCCAGTGAGCACCTGGGAAACATGATGATCAAAATCTCACAATAAGTCAATCCCACAGTGTGCTTGAGCATAACTCTGCAAAATTTGGGATTCTCATCAGTCGCCAGTAATTTTGCCTAAACAATAGTGAAAAGGTTAGACAAGTATACTGTATGTTCTAACCTTTTTCCCCCACAGGTTAATTTTGGTAGTACTATTATACAGTGATTTAGAAAGGAGGAGGAAACCTGATCTAATGACCTTGTATTCTCTTATGCTTTAAACTATATGCACTAGTAAAGCAGTAATATCTCTTTCTCTTATATTTAAAACAAAGCTTTTTTTTGTGTAAATTGATAATACCTCCAACATTACTCATTAACGTCCAGCATGTGTTGTGAAATTGAGAGTTAAAATGTTCTAGAAATGTTGGTAAAAATTGTGATTTTGGGAAATGTCATCATTTTTCTTTGTCATTTGCATTGGAGTTAAAAGGAAGCACAACATTAAGGTGTTTTTGTGTTTTTTATAAGGCTTCAATTGGCTCTAAGGGACTTCTGAGGATCACAGATGCTATTTTCAGAATTTTTTTATAGTGGGTTGTTATGGAATACGGAAGTTACACCAGATGCATTTTCCCGCACATAGTCTGTACGGGGCTTTGCATTCACCTGAGCACATTAATGAAGACTATCATGTGACTCTGGAGACTGTTACTGCATTTCATCTAGTTGTATCGTGTCAGGTCATTGTAAATTGTTTGTGTAGTATACATTCATATTTATGAAGGTGTAATAAATAATTGGCAGACCTGTCACTTTTAACTTTCTCTGTAGTAAACTAAACAGAGTATACACAAGAATGAGGCTGGAAATGAATGGCACGGAATAAAGGTTAATGTAGTGTTGTTTACCAGAAAAGCTGTCTTGTAAGTGTAGAAGCTGTTTTCTAAGTCTCTTTGCTATCATCAGTGCTCTGGGATATACTAAATTCAGGAGTTAAATCTTAAAAATGCATTCAAGTACTTTAAGTATTAACGATAATGTATCCTATTTGTGTATTATGAATTCATGCTTACACTGTCCTTCCTTCTGGAGGGAGGCTACTTTTGTCCCCCATGGTCCCTGTGTGCAGCAAAGTCACTCCCTCTGTTTTATGACAGTGCTTGGGCCTAACAGGCTTTCCAGCAAAAATGTCCCTCTCGTGATTTCCCTTTTAGTGCCCATGTGTGCCATTGCTCCGTTTATTCCAGTGGGTAAATTATACTTGTGGTGGCCTCCAGAGGTCCAGCAGAGTCCAACTTGCCCATAAGAACGAGAATGGATTCAATGGAAAAGCTGTGTGGTACTAGACAGGGTCAAACAAGGATAATCGCTGGATTGAAGAGGAAGGTAAGTATTTGAGCAGGTGCACTGCATTTAGGGGCCCATAGGGAACTGATTAAAGGACAATTGTACCAGAGGTGCAGTTGTCCTTCATAGCAAAGGTAGAGTTGGGCTTTCAGCAACATATTTAGCTGTACTAGAGATCCACTGTGCACTATCCAGACTGCTGATTCTAATTGTAACTGCATCAGTAATTTCCCAGTTCATAAAAATGTGAACGATGCCAGGAGCCATTGTAATTCTTACTTTGCTATTCTGCAATTACCTGCTCAGAAATAGAGTGGCTGTACGGATGGTTTTCTAGTATGTAATTAAAATACTGAATTAAATCACAGAAATCTACAATAATTTCCCATTTCAATCAAATTTTTTTACTTTAAATTCATTTTGCTTTCATGAAAGGTGTACTGCATGTGAAAGCCGTATGGAGTGTCTTCTGCATGAGGAGAGACCCAAAGAAGGACGCACACGACACGATCTGTCTTCATTTCGGTAAAATTTAGATTACTATATTGGTGACTATTTTTTTAAACTTTATTTTTAAAAGTTATATTTTTCACACTTAAGCATTAGATCTTGCAGAGCAAGGGTATCAACCTACCCACCATACCCTTTTGAAGGGTAGGTAAGTTGTACATACACACCAATTTTGAATACCCTTCCTGGTCACCAGGAATGTCAAAGACTCTGGTGCCTGTTAACACTCGGCACTGGTGCTTTCAGGGAAGTGTTAACTTTTTTCTAGAACCCTTCACCTTTGCTGTAGCACCACAATGTGTGCAAGATCAGGGCTTGGAGGGGAGTGGGTGTCACAAAAATTTCCTCGGAACTGTTACAGCATTTATGGCCAATGGGGTATGTGATGTCAACTATTGTTTGTGTATATAAGAGACGAATGCTATCAATCCGGAGGCCCTTAGGTTGTGGTCCCCTGAACTGCAAATCTCTGTGAAGGGTGAGGCTGAGCATGCCATCATCACAATCTGATGGCAGGGGTGGATTGTGACACTGCTGCTATCACACCTAACCATGCCTATCATAGTCCATGTGTCCCTAAAATATATCAAAGTCCAAACACAAAAATATAATATATTTAATCTTACCAATTCTTAAATGTGGTGGCTGCATTAGTTTCCATTTTTAGGATTTTTTTCCCTTTCATTTCACCTGGTGATCCATCCAGTAACACACTTCCTGCCTTAGTTTGGCTCTGAGGAGCCACCATTGGACAGCATCATTGTCACCCTGTGGGCAGAGTAGTGTTAGATGGACAGAAGGAATTTATGCCACCATAAAAAGCTTCTTGGTACCTGTCAGCAATTTTTTTCCCCCTGAACACTGAGCTGTGCATGTGCAGCTACATACACAGACCTGGCATGCTGAGATGTTACATCACATGTACGGGAGTTTTGTCATCGGGGCCTGGCCAATCAAGCGGCCAAAGATTCATAACCTGGAAGAAGACCGGTATGAAAAAAGCAGTGTCTGTGAGGGAGGAGCACAGCCCTCATCCTTACTACAGACCTATGAATTCAGATCAAGCCATTGTCACATATATGTATATGTTTATGCAGAGCATTATATTCATTCTTATTTAAGAAGGTGTAAAGAGTGATTGACAGACCTGTCACTCCACATATGCGTAGGAGTTTTGTCATTGCGCCAGTCAATCAAGTGGCCAAAGACTTGAAATCTGGAAGAAAACTAGAATGAAGATGGAAGCACAAGTGAGGGAGGGCTTCAGCACTGGAGGGGATTGCTTGGGCAGGTAAGTTTGCCATAATTTGCTACTTTACATTATGGCTCAAAGCACCTGAAGTTTTTTTTTGTCTTTTTTTTTGCAAAGCTTGCTTTATTTCCACTTTAAGGTGCAATATGCTACATTTTTGCTTTTGGGTTCAGATACACTTTAAGCATACAGGGAGTATTAGGTTTGTTCACCAAAGAAGTGGTGCTCAGACAAGGATGTTGGTTACATACATCCCACCTGCAGGTTGGTTGAGGGAAGGTAGACTATGACCTCTTAGTCATTTACCTATCTGTGAAGTAAACACAGTTTATAAATCTAAGGTAAACAAGGAAAAACAAATCCAACATCTCTACCTTCTTCTAGGCCCTGTTCCAGGTCTTCTCTTCTGACTGAACCCCAGCTGATCAATTATACCACTGTGCCTCTGCCTAAGAAAGTTGCTAATTGTTTTGATAGTCAAACAGCTATTTGTCTAATCCTTGTAGTAAGACCAAGGAATCTGACCCAGTGGTATTTTCTGTTAATATACGTTTACTATACAAAATGCTACATGCAGAAAACTACTTAGTTACAGGAAAAAAGCAATACAAAAATACATACAGGATGCTACAATTCATACATACACATGCATACACTATCTACCCTTTTCAAGCACAAGCAATGGTTTCTATAAGAGGATACACTAAACGTTACTTAACTTCAAGTAGCAAGGTTGACAAGATTCTGTAGTGAACAGGATTTCAGGCGATTAAAGAACAACTATGAGGTGAGTGAAAATCACTCATCCTCATAGTTTGAGCCGACGTGTGACAATGAAACTGTCACACGTTGGCTCAATAGATCGGGAAGTGAGAAAACGCATACCGTCGCTCGCTCACTTCTCGATCATCTCCCTGCAGGGATCGGTGACTGTCAGTCAACGCTCCCCGCAGGTATTCCCTCTCCCCGCTCCGATCCTCCAGCGCTGACTGGAGGAACGGACAGGGGAGTGGGCGGGTACAGCTGGCTCTGCCTCTAGATTGGCAGATCCAGTTGTCATTCACTCAGCTGGGTGGATCTCGACAGCATTGTAGGGATTGTGAAATTAATGATTACAGAAGTGAACTAATTAATATGTTTTAACTTGTACAAAAGTAACGTGTGTGCTTTTTCGAGTGAAACCAAGCTTTCAAAACTGCAAGATAAATTTAAGAAGATGGCCTAACCACAAAGCTACAGTTTCCTGCATACTAATTAAGCAAACGTACACGGAAAACAGAATTGAGGAAGTCCTCCTCGCCTCATGACTGAAGTGATTCAACAGAAGGTTGTCTTATGGAAGTGTATAAAGCCCCAAAAGACTGAGTGAAGGACAGTCCTGAGCTTGTCATTGTCTGTATTAAGTTTCCCGTGCACGAATAAAGCATTTGTTAATCTTTTCAAATATACCATCGCCTCGTCTCGATATATGCTGAGATTCCATCAACATTTTGGTCCTTCGAGCCAGAAACTCCAATCTCTGGGTGGATGATGAAGTCCGTCTACAGGGACCACAATCATCACACTAAGTCCCAAAAAAAACCCTGGAGTAAATTCTCTGTAAACAGGGGGCTAGACGGACAACCTCTTAAACCCCGGGGAGCGGCAGTTTCCTACGAACCGAGGTGATCGTGGAAAAGATTCTCATTTGCATAGGGTAAGAAGATATTTTTCTTCTCATTTATCAAACATTTAGGGTTAGTTGTTTATCATAAGTATATTGATATTTCTGTTTTGGTATGTTTTTTGTACTGTTGATGATTGAGAATTAAATTGTGGGAAAAATTAGGCATTCATATAAGCCATGATATCAAATGCCCTGTAGACTTCAGAGGATTGTAAGACCCATATAAGAGTCAAACTACAGCCTCATAAAAAGTCATAAAACAGGAGGAGGCACATAAATATGAATGACTAATTTAGGTCAGGAATTTGATAGAGTACTGTGTAATAGACCCCAATAGATATATATATATATTAGTGAAGACGTAGACAGTTGGAAGAGGTTCATAAGGGCCCCGTGGACTTACAGAGGACTGTACAAACCTCGCAAAGTCATAGAAATTCGGTGGGAACAACGACTGTCTATCTGACAAAGGTGAATCCAAGAACCAGGTGACACAGCCGTGTGTACGGTGAGAGGTAGAGAAGACCTTAAGAACCAAGTGATACAGGTGTGAACGGTGAGGGTTAGGGTCAGACAAGAACAACCAAAATCATGGGGAACACATGTACTAAATTGAATTTAACTGACGATGAAGTCATCATGAAGAGGAAGAATAGGGATAACATAAAATACAGAAATAAGTGGAGACAGATGTTTCACTTTAATGGACATCTACATCCTGAAAATTGTAAAACATTAGTAGCAAAAATTAAGACAGAAGCAAATGGAGACAGGAAAAAGGAAAAACAATCAGAGGAAGACCTAGAAACAAAGTTAATAACAGAACAGCCCCAGCCTCAGCCACAAATGCAACCACCAAATGAGGTGAATATACAACCCACTGGCACCCGCAGATGCAATCTTGCAAAACAGGGTGAACGAACTCACCGATAGGAATATTTTTATTCAAAAGAGACTCCAGGTGACACATAGAGGGACTTTGTCGGACCCTTGCATCCAAGACAGCCTCATAACTGTGTCTAAAGCTTAGTAAACCTGTGGAGAAGTCTCTGATGATAAAAATATACAAGGGCCTAGTAGACAAGAACAAGTACTTTATGTAACGAAGTATAGTTGACAGATTTGAAACTGTGAGTCACTAGGAGGTTTGAGAGTCGTAGAAAGTCAAGGACAGACTCTGTAACAAAAAATGTCCTTACTGTGCACATAAAAGAGGAAGAAATAATGGGAGATATTGTCACATTATTTGGGAATGGGAGATAATGGGAGATATTGCCACAAGGGCCCTAGATTCACTAATGATGAAACATACATGTATGATCTAGATCCAAGATTTACAAAACTGTGCAAATATTGGAAACAGCACTATGGGTTTTCTGGAAATCTTGACAAAAAGAAAAAAAAAGAGATAAACTAGGAGTTCCAATTTGCCAAAGATGAATAGAAGTAACATGTAAAAGAAATAGACAAGAAGAACTGTTATTATCATCTAAATAGATGGGGTTAATTTGCTGGCCTTATGGGCGTGCCACGGGCGGGTGTGCGCCTCTGTGGTGTGTTCCCTCCCAGCAAGATCTGTTGGTGGAGTCAGGACACCTTTGTGGTGTGTGCACGCCCAGCGGGTGTGTTGTGCGGGGCCCTGCGTGAATTGCAGGGTGATGTTGTGTGAGTTGGCTCTGTGTTGTGTTGCTTGCATTGAGGAGTGCAGGAATGTGTATGCATGGGCTGGCCATTTTTGTCTGAGCTGTGGAGCGGCATTGTATATGCGTCGTGTGCATGATTTTTCCATGTATGGCATTGGTGGAGGTATGCTTTTGGAGACTTTTTGGTTGATAAATACGTTTTGCTGTGTGAAGATCGCACGCACCTGGTGCGTGTGTGTGTTTGGGTTAGTGAGTCACGCCATATGTGTAAAATTGTGTAGAAATCAATGTATGTATACAGTATTATTGAGCCATGGGCAAAGCCATGTCTCAAGAGGAGGGATGGTACAGATAAATGAAAGACTGTTCACAGCATATGGCTTTGTATACTACTAAAAAACTTTTTTTTGTATGACATGCACCACATGTGCCAAATACCACGCACTGGGGGGGGGGCTGAAACCCCTACAGGTCAGTACTCACAAACCTTTATCCACACCAACGGCAGAACTAATAGCCCTGACACGAGCATGTATATTAGGTACAGGCAAGAAGGTAACAATATACACAGATAGCCAGTATGCCTTCTCCACGACACATACTTTTGCTGCACAATGGAAAAGGAGGGGGATGGTAGCAGCTACAGGCAAACCAGTCAAACACAGACAGTTACTAATTGATTTACTACAAAGTATATTTTAAGTCTTAAAATACAAGCAAAACATCATTGTTCCTATCACCCGCAATCAGCAGGCCTAGTGGAACTCCATAACGGCATTCTAAAGAATAAACTGGCTAAAATCGAAACAGGGAAAAATTGGATATGGGGACTACCTGCTGCATTACTTAGTATGAGAACTACAATAAATAAAACAGGATTAAGCCCGTATAAAATACTGTATGGCAGACAATTTAGAATACTTGACCTTGATGTTTCAGACAAAGATCCGGAGGAGTGGGAATTAGCAGAATACCTACGAGCAGCACTAGAGACCAGAGCAAAGTATCAGAGACCCCCAGCTATAACCACAGAGACAGACCTCGTCCTCAAGCCAGGAGATTGGGTATGGATAAAGGTAATTAAGCGAAAAGCATGGTGTGCCCCTAGATGGGAGGGCCCGTATCAAGTTCTAATATCCACTCCCACAGCTATACGAGTTAAGGAGAAGAAATCCTGGGTACATATTACACATTGTAAGATAGCCACCGTAAACGAAGGGCAAGAACAGGGGACATCCATTGAACCCCAACCAGCTGAAAGTCCGGCTACAAAGGGGAGTGGAACTCAATAGGAGCACTCGTCTCAAACCGGTGAACAAATCAACCCTGGGATAAAGGTTCATAGGGATGGCAAATTTAGACAGGGACAGGTGGGCTATACTCAAACCAGGATTCTTTAAAACCCAACTAGGACGAGCACTAATTGTGATATTACTGACGGTAACATTGGTATTCCTAGGAAAGGCTATATTTGATATTTACAACACACAACATGGAAAGGGCGAAGTATACCCAGCACCATATTCCCTATATAGAGATAAGAGATCACCTACATCTAGAGGTGTAGGATGGACCAGACACCCCCCACTACATTTACTACATCAGAATGTGATTGCACGATTTCATTTGTTTTTTCTATTTCTAGCGTTTTCGTTACAGGCCGCACAAGGTATGAAGACAATCACGTATATGCAGTAGATAATGATAAGTATTTCGCACACTGGTCAAATGTATGGTGGACTAGGGATCCACACGGGTGGGAGACGTCCAGTGCGGCAATCCCACCTGATGATATAGAACGATACAAGTCAATGACATTTTCAAAAACCAAAACAGGACAGATTGTGGTAACTTTAAAAAATCCCAAACAGACACACACACACACATATAAAATGGGAATAACTGTCAATGGGGAGGACCCTTGGGCTATGTTCTATATAAAAATAACGCCACCTATTAGTAATAATAGTAATGTCATGAACATCACTGTCACACCCAGTACCGAGAACACCATACAAGGCCATGAACTAACCACAGAGGATCTCTGGGCCATTGAAACGGGTTATACAGATAGGAACAAATGGTTACAATGGGTACATTATACTACTAGACAAGCTAACAAAACTGATTGTATTGTGTGTACAGGAACAAGACCAAATCTAGCTACATTGCCCATCCCAAGTAAATGTCACCAGTCAGTTAAAGATTATGCAAGGAGACAAAGGTAAAATGGTAGGGAAAATATATGAACATGGTAAGAAAACATCCACTAGAAGTAAAATATCGAGCCCTCAAGGACGTTTTGATAACCGAGTGTATATTGATGCTATTGGTGTACCACGGGGAGTGCCAGATGAGTTTAAAGCAAGAAATCAAATTCCTGCAGGGTTTGAGTCATTAATCCCTATGATTACAATTAACAAAAATATAGACTGGATTAACTATATATATATTATAATCAGCAGCGATTTGTCAACTATACCAGGGATGCGGTCAAGGGCCTCGCTGAACAGCTGGACGCCACGTCACTGGTAGCATGGCAGAATAGAATGGCTTTGGATATGCTTTTAGCAGAGAAAGGTGGAGCCTGCGCCATGTTCGGAACCTCATGTTGCACGTACATCCCCAATAACACTGCACCTGATAGCAGCGTCTCTCGAGCATTGAAGGGCTTAGAGGTGCTATCGTTGGAGTTGGCAGAAAACAGTGGCATCAGTAATCCGTGGACCTCCTGGATGGAAGGTATGTTTGGGCGCTGGGCAGGACACATAACCTCGTTCTTAATAGCCACTGTAGGGATCCTATCAGTACTGGTCTGTCTGGGCTGTTGCATTGTACCATGTATGAAGGGACTGGTATCCCGGGCAGTTGACAAGGCTACTGCTGATGCTATGTATCAGTTAATCCCACAAACTGAACCATATGATGAAGTAAATACATCCATATGACACATAGTCCCTTATTTTGATAAATTTATACGAAAGCCCGTCAGGGAGAATATAAATGTTGATGCTGTAAAACATTTTAAGTGTTCAACAGGAGGGAAATATGAAATTAATGATTACAGAAGTGAACTAATTAATATGTTTTAACTTGTACAAAAGTAACGTGTGTGCTTTCTCGAGTGAAACCAAGCTTTCAAAACTGCAAGATAAATTTAAGAAGATGGCCTAACCACAAAGCTACAGTTTCCTGTATACTAATTAAGCAAACGTACACGGAAAACAGAATTAAGGAAGTCCTCCCCGCCTCATGACTGAAGTGATTCAACAGAAGGTTGTCTTATGGAAGGGTATAAAGCCCCAAAAGAGGAAGAGGGGAATTGAGACTTATGCAAGACTGAGTGAAGGACAGTCCTGAGCTTGTCATTGGCTGTATTAAGTTTCCCGTGCACGAATAAAGCATTTGTTAATCTTTTCAAATATACCATCGCCTCGTCTCGATATATGCTGAGATTCCATCAACAGGATCCATCCCGGCTGCAGCGTTCTCAGTATACCGCGAGCTGTAGCGCGCGATATACTGAGCTTTGGGTCATGGGAGGAGGTTAGTATATGTCCTCCCGTGACCCTTAAGAGAACTATGGGGAAAAACACTTACCCCCTAGTTCTCTTTTAAGCATTTTCAGAAAACTGGCTTCTGATTCAAGTCTCTCTCGAAGTGTTGCCTTTAGTCATCCTTTGTTCCATTAAAGGTTCCCTTTGGTCAAAGTTCCATCATGAAGTGCCAAAGTAATGGCTTCTGCCTCTCTCTTTTTATTCTAATTTATCCAATTCACTCATATAAGGAATCCATGATTGCTTCAAAGAACACAATCATAGGTTTCTCATGACTGAAGTTTCTTTGAAGCTGACAAACAGGGGCCTAATTCTCTCTTAGAATAGTTATGAAATAAATATGATCTTCCTGAGTCAACATTCTCAGAGCACTACCTGTGCGTACAGCTTCTAGTATACCAGAGTGACCATTGATTTCTGGAAGACTTCTGTTTATCATGACAGTTGGCTTTAACATAGCCATGTGAACTCTTTTAATTGTACTGTTTACAGAGAAACCTTGTTTACAAATCTATCACACGTGGTGTTATTGACAACAATATTTGAGCTATACCAGTGCTTTTTCAAGCGCTACGTAATGTCACCAGGTGACATTAGGTAAACAGGGGAGGAAACACGTGGAGTTATTGACACAGGAGGAGTATTGATTACGTAGTCTATTTATATATTCTCATTATTTAGAGAACTCACACGTTCCAGTGTGTGGTGTTTTATTGCATGGCGGTTGAGGAATAGACATGGACAATATCCTTTTGAGGTTCAAGACATGAACTTGGCATATGTTTTGTTTTAATTTAACACTGTATTTTTTGATGGCATTGTATAAGTTACTACAGATGAATGCTAACAGTTGTTGCATTTTTGATAAATCCATTTGATTTAGACTATACTGCCAGCCATGTGCCTCTGGATTCTCCTATTCATCCTTGGTTTGTGAGCGCAAAATGTTTACTTTTTGTATTCAATAAATATCTTGTTCTTATTGTGCTACACACAAGCTCTCTGTTCTGTTCCTGCTGGTTTTTTTTAAATAAAGATTTCCTGCACTTGAAATAAAATTAACTCACTTTCTCCAGTACAGTCTCTATCTAATCAGTTCTAAAAAATAAAAATAAAATTTATACTGAGGTTCTGCAAGCTTTTTGAATTCATGTTCTTCTCGGCTATAAGGAACTCATTGGAGCTAACCTTCCACTTCTTATGATTGTTCTTTGACCTGTTTTCCCCAAAAAATAGTTAATTCAGCTGAGAAAAAAAGGGAATTAAAATTAAACTCAGAGAAAAGAACCATCACACCCCATTGTCTATAAGATTATCAAAATACATGCAGGTACTAATTCTATTCTCCATTGTTCCTTCCTAACCAGTCATGTCATGCATAGTACTATGATTCTCTATCAGTCTTATTAGTATGAAGAAGGGGTTTGCTGGCCATACCTCTGGGGAAGAGCACAGCACGCATTAAATTGTATTACAGTTCTCATCATGCTTTGTGAGCATACCATGATGTGAGTTGCTCCTGAGAAACATCTAAAGACAGTGCTCTGCGTGGTGACAGATGCATTGTGACCTGGCATTATCAATTCAGCATTGTGATTGGCACTCAAACTAGCTGGATGAAGTTAGGCAGACATGAGGCAGGTTGCTTAGCAGCAGTGGCTGGCCCACCTAACAGAAAGAAGTGGGGCAGAGAGCCTTGTAGCCCAGGAAGGAATGAAGTTAAGGCCTCCACAAATCATTAGTTTCAACTAACATAATATTATCATGGCTGGTCTTCTACTTTAGCAATGTGATTTTTTCTTCAGTGAATACTTGGCAGAATAACCATGCATCTGTTCCTAAAAACATTTTACTAAAGGCCAGTCCCATAAATTATGGTAAAGGTTGTCTACTAGCTTGTTTCCTTTCAGTCAGCTATGGGAGTTTCATTAGGTAGGATTTATGTAGTGACATATAAGACACCTGAAAAGCATTAGAAGATAATTACTGAATGTTGATGCAAAATGCAGCTTCTAACCAGAGCTAGATGTACACCTTCTGCCCCCCAAAACCAACTTTGTTTGTGCTGTCCCCACCAAGGCTGGATTTCCCATCTCTGTTGCCCCAATGCCAGGTTCCTCAATGCTCCCCCCTGTATGCAGGCTACATAGAAATGATCCCGACGACATTGGTAGGAATTAGGGGGGACCCCACACTTTTTTTTAAATTATTGTTTCTGTGGACTGTCAAAAGTGAAAAATAAAAATTTAACTTTTTTTTTCTTTAATGTCACTTTACTGCAACGAAAATGTGTTGTAAATATAATTTAACTCCTCCAAAAATAAGCGAAAATTGTGGATTCACGCCAATCCGTATAACGAAACAAATTGACTTTTGGACCCCAATACTAAAAAAATAAATAATGAAAAAAAAGAAACAAAACCACTTTTTTTGGCACACATGTCTACACAGTACTTTTCTGATGATGTTTGGTCTCCCCTATTGTTGTCCAGCACCCACAATTGCCTAGGGTCCCACATGGAAGCACAAACAACAAGCCATTGGTTCTCTGTGCTTCTCTAGCTCAGCTTTAATGTTGTATTTTAGTCTTGCCATTTAGATTGTTGGCAGCAAGCCTCAGGCCAATAAATCCTTTTTTAGTAGAAACCCCATGACTGTACATTTCAGTACATAAAAACCTTCAAGGGAAAAAAAAAGCCTTTGCATTATGTGTTCTACTTCAGAATGATGCACTGTACATCTGCAAGAAATCCACATAAAAATCTAAAAATGCACAAAATAGGCATAATTATTGCTGCTTTTATTGTAAGGGCCTACGGATTTTGACTGAATCCTAAGTAATTCCTGCAATTTGTGTTTTGCTTCTCTTCGGAAACATCTTTCAAATTTTGATGTAATAATAAGTTGAGTGCATATTTGTGTGTATGCAAAAATTCAAACGTATGTGCCCAGAGGGTAATAGACGATGGAGACTGTAATTTTACCCAACGTTAATGGAAGATGTAGACCTGAATGTGTTTGTTCTATTAAAATTATATTCCCTGACCATTGCTTTTATCTATTCTGTACTCTATGCATACAAATTATAGCTATCACAAGCTAATTTTAAACTCAGTTGCTGCATAAGTAATAGTATAAACTATCTTTACTCACAACCACTATGCTGGGCTGTAGAAATACATTTACAGGGTTATTCACAAAAGGGTGAAGAGTTTGGAGGAGGCAGGAGAAGTGAACAATCTAGGACAACACAGCTGAACTGGAAACATTTTCCAAATCAGTTATGTTGTCCTAGATCAGGGGTAGCCAAACTCCGGCGCTCCAGCTGTGGTGGAACTACAAATCCCATGAGGCATTGCAAGATTCTCACAGCCACAGACATGACTCCCAGAGAGAGATGTCTCATGGGATTTGTAGTTTCACCACAGCTGGAGGGCCGGAGTTTGGCTACCCCTGTCCTAGATCATTCAATTAGTCTGCCTTCTCTAAACTCCTCACCCTTTTGTGAATAACCCCCTAAGTGTTTCTTTAAGGGTAACCTGTCATGGCAAGATGGCTGGTATTGCTCACAGTTAAGGCTTCCATTTCATGCCATTTACACCTTAAAGTAGAATTAAAGTCTGGGTTTTTTTGGCATATATCTACTGCGAGTAAGCAGTAGATATCCCCCAACATTAAAAAAAAAAAGTTGGACTCAACATTAAAAAAGTTGGACAACACCAACAAACTTATATGTGTCAGTACTGCTTGCTCCCGGCAGCAGAAGTCCCGGCTCCCGAACGCTGCATGCACAGACCCAGGTCGTCGGAGGGGGAGAGGAGGGGAGCAATGCTGAAGCTGCATGGATGCCAGTCGGGCAGTTGGGAGCATGCACATCGGACAGACACCGTGAGACCCAAGGAGTCTGCGGTGGATCTTCTTTCTCAACCGGTCGTTAATTGGTCCTGGATGATGCAGAGAGCATTACATTGTATTATCATTATACAATGAATGCCGATATAATTCTCAAAGGATGGGGCCATGATGTCCTGCAATCACAGTCTTTCCTCAGTCTTCTGGTTTGAGTAAGGCTGCCATTCAACCTTGAGGACTGATGACATAGTTCCAGTTTCATGTTAAACTTCCAGGGTGACAATTAAAAAAAGCCTGAAATTTGGCTATTACGTGAACTTTGTAGCAACTTTACAATTCTGTATGAATATATTCCTGATTTGTCACAATATATAAATAATATAATTTTAAAAATAAGGTTCCACCTTTTTCCTTTAAATGCAGTCCTTCAAACTCTTTGTTGTGTTCCTCAAACTATTTTTGAACCATATTTGCAGTGTGGCAGGGAGCATTATCCTGCTGGTCAGCAACATTGTCTAGGTAGGTGGTACATGTCAAAGTAACATCTACATGAATGGCAGGACCCAAGGTTTCCCAGCAGGACATTGACCAAAGCATCACACCGGCTTGCCTTCTTCCCATAGTACATCCTGGTGCCATCTCTTCCCCAGGTAAACAACACACACGCACCCAGCCATCCACATGGTGTAAAAGAAAACATGATTCTTTAGACCAGGCCACCTTCTTCCATTGCTCCGTGGCCCAGTTATAATGCTCACATAACTTTTGTAGGGGCTTTTTGTGGTTGTGATGCCCTGTGTGTTCAGACACCTTTCTATCAGACTCAGCATTAACGTTTTCAGCTATTTGAGCTACGGTAGCTCTTCTATTGGATCAGACTACATGGGTCAACCCATGACTCAGTTGGTGGTTCGCCCATTTTCCTTCCTTGGAGCAGTTTTGGTAGTAGACATGTATGCTGGCAAAACATTTGTTTAGTTTAGTTTCATTTTGTTTCGGATTTTTCATTATTTAATTTTTCGGGATTCAAGTATGAAAATCAATTCATTTCGGCATTTGGATTCGGTTAAATGATCATTACGAACTAAAATTTGTTGCAGAAAAGTGACATTACCTGTTTACTTTGTTTCTTTTTTAATTTCTGACCCCACAAACGTAAACAAAAAACAGTGTGGGATCCCCCAACCTATCATACCAGACCCTTTAGTGTGACCCCTGATGTAACAAAAAAAAAAAACCACAGTGCAGTTCCCTGGAAATGAATACCAAACCCTTTAGGTCTGGTAGGAATTTTAAGTGGGAACCCCCAACACCCAAAAAAGTGGGGTCCCCATCAAATCACTTACCAGACCCTCAATCCAGGCAGCAGCCAGGCAGGGCGGGAAAGGGGGGGATGAGCGAGCACCGCCCCTTCCTCTACCATACCAGGCCACATGCTCTCGGCATTGGGAGAGTGCTTTTCCAAGGGGACCCCCTGGAAAAATACCTTGTCCCCATGCCGATGGGGACAAGGGCCTCCTCCCCACAACTCTGACACTGGAAAAGCACCCTCCCAATGGCATGTGGCCTGGTATGGTGGAGGGAGGGGAGCCGCTTGCTCTTCCCCCCCCCCCTTTCCTGTCCTGCCAGGCTGCTGCCTGGATTAAGGGTCTGGTATGGGTTTTTAGGGGGGACCCAATTTTTTTTTGGGGGTGTTGGGTTTCCCCTTAAAATTCCTACCAGACCTAAAGGGTCTAGTATGAATTGCCGGTGAACTGCACGTTGTTTTTTTTTTTATTACATTCCTACCAGACCAAAAGGGTCTGGCATGAATTGGAGTGGCACGCTGTTTAAAAAAAAATTACAATTATTATTATTTCTGTGAACAGTTAATCACTTTTGTGTATTCTGTGGCAGCTGTCAGATTCTTTGCATTGGGGATGGAAGTGCCCTTCAAGAAGCAGAAGCTGTTACAGAATAACTGGGATCTCTCAGCTTCTTTCATTATTTTAATTTTCTAACAGTATTGTGTTACTTTGTTTTCATTTGAGATACAAGTTCAGAGAAGCCAAAGCACAGAGAAAACAGAGCAGAAATTCACACCGCGCACCCTCCTCTTGTTCATGTCGTGGTACTCACCACCAATTAAGTGATTTCAGGACATGCTGAGACTTGTAGTCATCACCTGCTGTGCCACGAGTTTCTCATGTCTAAAATAATGTTTATGAAGTTGTTGTTATCGCTCCACAGCTCGCCTATTTACCCTCTAATTTATTTGTTGAAAGTTTTTAGATTTATCTACCTGCTCATAACGTCTTTGATGCTCGGCCTTAATTAACCTAATTTAGGTTTACAGATTGCATTAAAATCCCTGTGGTTAGTAAACAAGATTGTAATCTCTTCATTTAAACCATCTCAACGCCCTCGTCTTTTCACTTCTATTTCCTTTTAAAAGTCTTTTCATTTCGCCATGGGACCGAAGAAGCTCAGATTTATGCAAAGAATTTCATGCAGCTGATTTGGCCAGTTAAGAGCTTATTTAACAGGAGCGACGATGTGCAGCAATCCACGACAACCTAGCAGAGCCCGACCGCAATCTGTTCACGGCAGTCAGGACAATGAATGTTGATTTCTGATTGGCTGCAATGGTTTAATGCTCTTGGCACTTTGCTTTAGATTTTGATAAATGAAGCATACAACAATGGTATAAAGAACCAAAAAATAAAAAGATCACGACAGGCGAATGGGAAGCGAAATATGTGTAGCGATACCAAATATATTATACTACAAAATCTTTAAAAAAGATATATTAAAATCAGTTTTATTGATTAGCGTTTGAATAATAATACTGATAACTTAAAGGAGAAGCATCGGGAGAGTAAAATGCACTCTGCAGGTGTCACATGCCGACTCACCTGACGGTCTTCTCCATGACTGTCAGTTACTGATCCCCGCAGTGATTCCCCCCTCCCCTCTTTGTTCCTCCAGCACTCATTGGAGGGACAGACAGGGGAGGGGGCGGGCACAGCTGGCCCTGGATCTAGGGAGGCAGAGACGGCTGTCAATCAGGCAGCAGGGTGGAGGCCCACAATATTGTTGGGATCTTTTCCAGCTGTAGCACGGCTCTACACTGTCAGCAAATAGTGGGCACTAGCCCAATCCTGTGACAGGTGAGAGGAAGAGCACAGCTCTCCCCTCTCACTGTCTGCAGTCTACACGGAGTGGCAGGGTTACTTATAACCCGGCCGCCCTGCTCACTGCAGTCAGAGACTCAGGACTGGGCGGCGGAGGACGGAACCAAAGGAGAGAGGTAAGTGCAGGGGGTAGGGGAGGAGGCTGCACACTGTTTACATGTGAAATCGACGACATTTGCTGAGCATGTTCGGCCGACCCGAAGCCACGCGAAGCAAGCTGATTTACGGCTGATTTCAGCCGATGTACGGCTAAATTCAGCCGTACCAGCCTGAAGTGAATAGCCAAACAGTGTTCGGCTCACTTCAGATGGGTCATTCACTCGGCTGCCCTCGGCAGCTTAGTGAATAGACCCCTTAGTCCTGCTTGTGCAAAGCAGGACTGAATGTAGAGACTTCCCCACAAGGACACCGCTGCCGCCCCTCTGCGCCCTGCCGCCCCGAGGCCGGGTCTCGGTGGCCTTGTGGGGAATTTGGGCCTGCTCGCCACTCTCCCCAGGCCCCACGTGCGGTGCGGCTGCACACTTCCAAACTACACTATACAGCTTCGTAGGCTGTGCAGCATCCTAATGCTGACAATGACAAGTGGCCATAGGAATCTCTTCTGAGGCACCCCAGATGAAAGAAGAGATTCTCGTAGTGGGAACTCATTCAAGACGTCTGTCCTAAGAAATGGGATGCATTTGGCGCACTCTTCATAATGTAAAATAAATGAAAGCTAAACATCATGTTGATATAAAAACACCAATGAATGCTGTTGTGTATTCATTAAATAAATCATTGAACATTTTTGAATTGCAATTATCACCTGAGTTTGAATTGCTATCATCAGCCTCATGTAGTCGCCTATATGTCAGCACTATGGGAAGGTGGTTGAGCATTAGCAGTCAATCATGTGTGCTGCATGCATATGTGCTATCAAGGCTTACAATGATTAAAGTCACATTAAACTCAGGAGTTAGGCTCCATTCACACCTTTATTTTAGGTGCAATTAGGGATTACTGAGTCAGGAAATTGTGATTTCTTGCAGCAGGAATCCCTAATCTGCCATTTTCAAGTGGCAGCTGTCACCCGTTCAAGTTAATGATCGGGTGACGGCCACTGCATTTATATGCTGGCACACCACATGTAATGTCAGCTGTCAATCAACAGAGGTGGACCTGATAGAAAACTTCAGGTCCCTCCTCTCCTGATTGACAGCAGGCAGTGGGTGGGGGCAGTAGCCAGCCTGTTATTGGCTATTGCAATTTGAAAGTAAAAAAAAAGAAAAGTTTAAAAAAATAAAATAAACTATGATAAAAAAAGTAAAAAAAAAAGTTAAACTAATAAGAAGTAAAAAATATGTAAAAAAAATAAAGTGAAATAAATAAAAATGTAAAAAAAAAGTGAACCAAATAAAAAATAAAATAAATAAAGTTAAATAAATAAAAGGTAAAAATGTAAAATTAAAAAAAATTAAGTTTAATAAAAAAATAAAACAAGAAAGGTTTTTAAAAAATAAGATTTTTAAGGAGATCCAGCCTGAAGTGAATAGCCGAACAGTGTTCGGCTCACTTCACTTATGATCGGTCATTCACTCGGCTGCTCTCGGCAGCATTTGCAACAGAAACTGGGTCCCAGCTCCTGAAGAGCTCAGTTCTCTTCTACCGCAAATCTTCTTTGGATGAAGAGTGTGCCAAGCAGGGAGGTCGTGATACCATAAACATGGGACCCTTCCCACGCACCACCAAATTTTTATCATGTGGTCTGATGTCACATGACATAAAGGGGATGCATGAAAGGTGTCAAAGCATGCTGTATGAGTCCAAACCAGCTTTCCTGTGATGCCTTGCTTCACAGTATGTCAAAAGCAAATCTCTGTTCAGTCTACTTCAGCCAAAAGGGTTCCTGGTAGGTTGGAATAAACACTTGCAACAGGTCTATTCACAAAAGGGTGAAGAGTTTGGAGAAAGCAGGAGAAGTGAACAATCTAAGACAACATCGCTGAACTGGAAAGTGAGCTGAATTGGAGAATGTTTCCAAATCATCTATGTGGTCCAAGAGTGTTCACTTCTCCTACCTTCTCCAAAGCCTTCACCCTTTTGTGAATAGACCTGTTGGACTCTGACTTTAGAAGCTACACCACTGACAACCAGCTCTCCCACCCTTCATTCTCCTGGCTGGATCAAATATAGCAGTAACCACTTGACAATCTAGACTTTCACTGAGACTAAGACACAAAACCTGTGCCCTAGGACTTCTACTGAGTGCTCCAGGTGTCCTAAGCCTTCATCACAAGTATGATGCTTTTATTTTGGTCATCCATTTTTACCGCGACTGGTAAACTGGTAACTGGTAAAAACAACGGCCACTATTCCTTACTCTTGCTATTAGACCTCTCTGCTGCTTTTGACACTGTTGACCACCCGCTGCTCCTCAAAAAACTCCACTTGCTTGGCCTACAAGACTCTGCTCTCTCGTGGTTCTCCTCCTACTTATCTATGCGCTCCTTTAGTGTTACCTACAATTCTAACTCCTCCCCTCCTCTTCCTCTTTCTGTAGGGGTCCCCCAAGGCTCTGTCCTTGGACCCCTTCTCTTCTCTATCTACACTTCCTCCCTTGGTCAACTAATAACCTCACATGGCTTCCAATACCATCTCTATGCCGATGACACTCAAATTTATCTTTCCACTCCACAACTCTCCCCCTCTGTGTCCTCTCGTGTCACTAATCTACTAACTGACATATCCGTCTGGATGTCACAACATTTCTTAAAACTCAATCTTTCAAAAACTGAGCTCTTGATATTTCCTCCTACCCGTGCACCTTCCCCCAACATTTCAGTTGAGATTGATAACACAACTATCCACCCCTCCTCCAATGCCAAGGTCCTAGGTGTCATCCTTGACTCGGACCTCACCTTTCTTCCGCACATCCAATCACTATCCAAATCCTGCCACCTTCCCCTTTGTAACATCTCCAAAATACGCCCCTTCCTCACCAATGACACCGCAAAACTACTCATACACTCACTTGTTATCTCTCATCTTCCCTACTGCAACTCCCTCCTCATTGGCCTTCCACTACACAGGCTCCTCCCCCCTTCAGTCTATCATGAATGCAGCTGCCAGACTCATCCACTTGACCAACCGCTCAGTGTCTGCAACCCCCCTCTGCCAATCCCTGCACTGGCTTCCACTCGCCCAGAGGATAAAATTCAAAATATTAACAGTCACTTATAAAGCCATCCACAACTCTGCCCCCGGATATATCTCAGACCTTGTCTCAAAATATCACCCTAACTGTCCA
The DNA here is from genome assembly GCF_000935625.1 of Nanorana parkeri. Taxonomy (NCBI): domain Eukaryota; kingdom Metazoa; phylum Chordata; class Amphibia; order Anura; family Dicroglossidae; genus Nanorana; species Nanorana parkeri. The sequence continues at coordinate 226,122 of NW_017306618.1, read as the reverse complement.
CTCCGCTCTTCCCTAGACCTCCTGCTTTCCAGCTCCCTAGTCAACTCCTCCCATACTCGCCTCCAGGACTTCTCTAGAGTCTCTCCCATCCTCTGGAACTCTTTACCCCAACCTGTCCGTCTATCTCCCACCCTGACTGTCTTTAGGCGTTCCCTGAAGACTCTTCTCTTCAGGGAAGCCTATCCCACCTCAACCTAACCACTGAACCATCACATTCTCAAACAATTCATCCCCACACAGCTACCTCCTCATGTATCATTTCCCCCTCCTCTTTCAGATTGTAAGCCCTCAGGGGCAGGGCCCTCCTTACCATCCTGTCTTGAATTGTATTGTAATTGTAATGTCTTCCTTGCATTGTAAAGCGCTGCACAAACTGTTGGCGCTAAATAAATAGTATGTAATAATAATAATAATAAACTGCATTTTGCCTTCACAATTGCTAGAATAATGTTTAGTAGATAATTATAGAACCTGGCATCTTTAATTATGTACTAGGTTTCTAAATTTACCTGAACCTCACAATGCATTTTACTTTTTCACTAAACAATATGAATAACTTAATAGGTAATTATTATTATTAATGATATATATTATACACACATTTTGCTTTTGAAACATTTCTTTATTCTGACACGGAGCGATGTCAGAATAGAGAAAAAAAATTCCCATTGAAATACATTGCTACATTACTATTGGCTATTTCAATTTGCAATAGCCTATAGTAAACTAGCATTGTACCCGCCCTCTGCTGATGGACCTGATGGAGAACTGCAGCAGAGGGCGGGTACAATGCTAGTGTCAGAATAAAGAAAAAGAAAGACACAGCAGTGTTTCTCTCCTTGGCGGCCGGGAGCAGGAGACTCCCGGGGCGCCAGCCAGAGTTAGCTGTTTGGAGATCAGTGTCCCTGGTTAGCAGGACACTGAGCTCTCTGCAAGTGGCCGGAGCCAGCCGTAAGATCACAGCTGGCTCCGCCCAGCTGTCAGAAGCAGGCTGTCGGCCGGCCAATTTCGTTTATCAACTCTTTCATTATTATTTCTTTTTTTTTAAGAACTATTATACATTTGATTTTTCTGTTCAGTCATATTGAATGGGAAAATTATTTCAGCAACTCAAGGTAGACTACAAACCCTTAAGCATTTAGTCTTTGTGCTCAGGGGTTCCTTTTTTTAAGTAGAAAAAAATGAATTACATTATATAGGATTTAATGTTTTTTGGACTTGGTTTGTTTTATGCTTCCCATATACATGTGAAGATTGTCATGTACGCAAGGACCTGCATGCAAGCATCTCCATTCTTCTGCTTCTCCACCTTTTCTGCTGCTTCTTGAATATTCTCCCCACCAGTCATCAGCTTACCAATTAACAGGGGAACAGCTCTGATATGAGCAAGCAAAGCCCTGCACCTCTACCAAGATGGCCTCCTCTACACAAAGAAATAATGGAGAACAAGACATGATTAGTCATGAAAAAGATCACTTGCAGAGAGACAACATACAATACTGGTGCCCAATCATTTGTTATTTTTCGGCACAGCTTCCACAGTATGGGTCCACTTTAAGATGAACGCTGGCAAAAAAAAGCTCACTAACTTCAGCAGTACTTCCAAAAAAATGCCAATTGCCATATAGAGCCTACAAAAATGAAAGAACACTCTGCTAGATGTCTTGTAAATGGTGCCCTACTCCTAACTGTTGACTTTTGGAATGTAAGATGCCATGATTTCCACTGGTGTGCTTTTATTTTATAAGTTAAAGTGTACAGTATATTCTGGAAACACCAGTTGCTGAGCCATGTGGATATGCAAGTGTAACATTCTCAGTGATGACCACTAAAGGTGCCTTACTATCTCATAGAAAGGGAAAAAATAAACTACATTGCACAAAAATGTGTAACAAGATCCAGCCATTGGGTGCTCACATATCACTCAGATGAAGGTTAATGGAGTGTAACATTAGCCCCGTTGTGGTATTTCCTTGGTGTTTCAGCGTCTATTTTCTCTTACAAAGGAACAGATTGTTTCCGCAGTGGGCTGTGCAAGGACCCAGTGGGGAGAGAAAAGGGGGCTTTTTAGAAACCAGTCCAGACCTCGTATATAAAAGTCTTAGAAAAACATTTATTCACTAAATTGTTGTATACATAGTTTAGAACCAAGAAATAAAGTACAAAATCATGTCATCAATAAAAATATATATCATTAATAAAAGTACATATTGAATATGCAAGTTCACCGTTAGGTGACAGTACCGTGTGGTTACGAGATATACGGTAACTTATTTTCAGATGATGTAAACGCTCCTATAGGTCCCTACATGTTTCGCCCCCAGAAGGGGCTTCTTCAGGGGAAAGAAGGCAGATCTCCGGGAGAACTGTATTCATGTATGTCCTCGCCAGATGTATAATCAAAGCAACAAAAACTAGATGACATGAAGCAGCTGCAACGAAATCATATAGGAGGTTGATTCTGTCGAAGGTAAACCGCCACGAACAACAATAGATGGAGGGATCGCGTCGGAGAACAGCACGCTATACTCCTCAGGGATCACGGGCAGCCGGTGAGGTACACTTAGGGGTCATGAAGTTCTATTAAGGGGACATATATAGACCAGATCTCTTGCCGCGTGTGAAGTTACTGTTTGTATCCCTGGAATCAGGACTGATTCAGGGATACAAATTCCAGGGATTCCAGGGAACTTCATGACCCCTAAGTGTACCTCACCGGCTGCCCGTGATCCCTGAGGAGTATAGCGTGCTGTTCTCCGACGCGATCCCTCCATCTATATGTCCCTCCATCATCTGAAAATAAGTTACCGTATATCTCGTAACTGCACGGTACTGTCACCTAACGGTGAACTTGCATATTCAATATGTACTTTTATTAATGATATATATTTTTATTGATGACATGATTTTGTACTTTATTTCTTGGTTCTAAACTATGTATACAACAATTTAGTGAATAAATGTTTTTCTAAGACTTTTATATACGAGGTCTGGACTGGTTTCTAAAAAGCCCCCTTTTCTCTCCCCACTGGGTCCTTGCACAGCCCACTGTGGAAACAATCTGTTCCTTTGTATCCATAACCTGGGGTGTGAAACCTCCAGCTCCTCTAGATGCTATTTGCAACACACGCCTGCCAATATTATCCCTTAAGTCTATTTTCTCTTGTTTACCAGAGCTGCACTTTAAGAGGCAATTTAGGTAATTTCTGTTAAAAAAAAAAATTATCACAGTGCATTAGCATTATTATTCTCCTGAAACCCACAAAACCCCAGGTAAACTAATGAAAGAAAATAATTTTGCATTTTTGAGCAACCCGCATAGTCATGCTGCGCTTTCCTTGCTGAGAAATTGCTGAGTAATAACAGATTGTGTGCCTAATTTCCTGTGCATTATACTGAGAAACAAGCACGGTGTTCTCGGAATATCCAGTATTGTGATTTTATTTTTCAGTCAGTTAAACAGAGACAAGATGAACAATGGGCTCTTCAGACATCGGCACGGGGAGAGATACCGGAGAATCCTGTCCTTGGCTAAATCTCAGCCCAGCAGGAAAGTAATTTTTTATATGCCAGCATTTAGCACATGCGTCTACATCGGAGGCTTACTTTAGCAGGACTGTCTGTATTACCACACAGATTAAAACACCATCATGGAAGAAAATATGTCTGTTGATATTAGAGATCTTCACGTATATATACTGAGAGAAATATCATTGTTGGCCTATCCTTCTGAAAATTATGGTTGTCTGACTGTGATACCAATTTATTGATTTAATGTTTTCTATGTCATTGATCTGGAACATAATGCAGATCATGTTTATTCCAGGCTGCATTGATGACAGAGGTGCCCAGACAACTAGCACCTTTAAAAGAAGGCCAGCAATGGCAGTCTCCATCTTTATCTCAGTACAGGGTTCCTTTAACCTGTTGCCGTCCGCCCATCGTAATGGAACGGTCAGATGGCTGACAGCTCCCAGTGGGTTCACGTATATACACGTAACTTTTCTTACTTGCTCCTGTGCCCCCTCCCCCCCAGCGTGCGCACGCGCAAGCAAGTTTAAACACCCTGTCCAATTGGACAGTGTAGTTTAAACAACTCGGTGCAGACTCATCCACCTTACCAACCGTTCGGTGTCTGCCACCCTCTCTGCCAATCCCTCCACTGGCTCCCAATTGCCCAACGAATAAAATTCAAAATACTAACAACAACATACAAAGCCATCCACAACTCCGCCCCAACTTACATCACTGACCTCAGCTCAAAAAATCACCCAACCGTCATCCTCTTCGCTCCTCTCAAGACCTCCTGCTCTCTAATTACCTCCTCTCATGCTCGCCTCCAGGACTTCTCCAGAGTGTCCCCCATCCTCTGGAACTCCTTACCCCATTCTGTCCACCTATCTCCTATGCTGCCCACCTTTAGGCGATCCTTAAAACCTCATCTCTTCAGGGAAGCCCATCTCATCTCAACATAACTGCCTTTTACTTCCTTCAATAACTCAATCCAAACAATTACCTTTTGTATCACTTGCCCCTCCTACTAGATTGTAAGCTCTCACGAGCAGGGCCCTCCCAACCCTATTGTTCTGAAACTGTATTGTACTGTACATTGTATTGTAACTGTACTGTCTCCACTATTTTGTAAAGCGCAAATATGTAATATGTAATTTTTCCTTAATATACTAAAAAATTAAAAACCCAGCAGTGATTCAATACCACCAAAAGAAAGCTCTGTGTGTCCCAAAAAATGATACAAAATTAATTTTTGTTTGGCGTTGCATGGCTGAATAATTATTAGTCAAAGTACAACAGCGCTGAATACTGAGAAATGTCCTAGACAGGAAGGGGCCTGGACATCGCGTTCATCAAGTGGTTAAAGTCCATCTCTGAGCTGTTTTGTTTGTTTGTTTTTTCATTATTATCTAGGTGATCTAGCTGAGAATAAGAAGCTTCTTTGGAGGTCAGTTGTAAGGATTCAGAGTTCGGGGTTGCTGCCACTGTGGCTTCACACCAAATCCCGGGGATTTGCAAAGTTTGCAATTCAAGAACTTTTGAACAAAAACTTTGCTACCAGAGTTACAAAACAACCTATACCACAGTGCATCAGCTTTACCCATGGCCACAAGAGCCAATAACGTGTAGGATTTAAAGCAGCCATATTGTCAGTATATCATTTTTTTTTTAATTTGTAATTTTGGCATTGGTACATGTATTCTATGACAGTGCCCAGTTTCCTATGCCTTATTCGTTGACAATATATTTCTTATTAGTCCTATGAATGGACCAAGATGTATGGTCATGCTAAATGACCTACGCTCCACAGTTCTATAGACATGGACACGTTTCACGTTTGATCTTAACTGAGGATCATAACGAAATCTTGTAGCAAATATGTAAACAGAATGACAAATCTGCTATAAGAATCAATTTCTCACGAATACTAGTGTAGCACCCCCCTGACCCCCTGAAGGCTTGTGGTGGACCCTCAAAGGCAGGGAGGGCTGACATTTCACTCTCTGGTTGTTGAGTACAATACAAACAGTTTTCGTTCAGACACTTTGATAAATGAGGCCTAATGTGTCTCTTTGCTGTGTTGTTCCTCAGACATATTCTTTATATAGACGCTCATGTACCTATTCATTAGCATTCTTCGGGAATACGAAGTATAAGACAAATATTGTCACGTCAACCAATACCAGATTGAATGCTGCTACCAGTACTAATTCTACCACAGGAAAAAGCCAATATTTTCAAGTTTAATAGCAATTAAATTAGCATTTTTTTAAATGTATTCACTGGACCCTGCTGCCCCAGAGCCTGCTGCCTGACAGAGCGTACACCATCATCCTCATTATAGGCAAATCCCTGCTTGCACTGTAATTATTCATTTTAAAACCTTAATTACGCACAGAATTAATTGTTTTGTTTTCAGTGGCTTTCAGTGGGTGAGAGAAAAAAATTAATAGATGCTACTTAGTTAGAAAGCAGCGACCCGTGATGCTCTCAATGTCAAGCCGGGGTTACCTGGGGCACAGAGTTGTGAGTGTGAACAAATCTGTGCAGCTCTTTCCAATGCAGGTGAGTATATAGACGGGTCAGTTTAGGGGGCATAAAAGATTAGTGTTAGGGTCAGGGATTAGAGGGTTTACTTTAAAGTATATATGAAGCCATTTTTTTTAATTAGAGAAGGGTTAAAGCTGAGCGCCGCAATAAGCAAATATTGTCTACATACAAGAGGCAAGAGTGTTCCTTCTTGAATCTTGATGCTTTGTGTATTTCTTCCAGATCTGTGCAGTAATCCAGTGTGAAACCTTACCTCTGTGCAGGAGCTTCCTGTAATTTAGACCAGGGTTGATTTAGTGAAGGCAAATCGGCTGTTCACTTTGCAAGAGAATTTGAACTTCGCAGGGGAAGTTTCCCCTAGCTTGATGAATGCGTTGAATTTCACTTTGCAAAGAATATCATGTGCAAGGAGAATTTCTGCTTGCACATGATTGGGTAATTGAAGTCAGCAGACCTTTACCTCATTCACAAAACTAAGGGGAGACTTCTCCTGAAGAGTGAAAATTCCCTAGCAAAGTGAACAGCCTATTTGCCTTTAGTAAATCAAGACCAAAGTGTTCAAAGTGGATTAACATTTTCATGCCTGGAGTTCAGCTTTCAAAGCCCATTTTTTTGCAGTGTCCCATTGGGGAGATTTCCTATAACTTTCTGTCTGTGACACAACAGTAAGTGAAAAGAGTCTCTCCAAAGTTACAAGAAATCCCATTTTAGACAGTTTGGGTGCAGACACCATTAAAAGTTAGGAGCCACTCTTTACAGGGGTGCCTTGCCATTTCTGCTTCAAATTTCAAAGAACTGAGATGATCCAAAACTACCTCGGCATAGTCCAAGTGGTAGAATGTTCTAGGCTTGCTGAGAGCTATGTTCCATCTATTCTTTTTCTGGGCCTGCCCCAGAGCCAACTGACAGTTGGACACAGCTGGATTCATTCCCAAGGGGTTCCACCTACTGTCTGTTGTCTGAGCAGCTCCAGACAACTCTGGCACCTTCCTCACCCTCTCATTAAGAGCAAGCCTAGCAACCCTGCAGAGAAATATATTTTCTACCACTTTCATTTACAGCCTTGTTCTTATAGGCATCACTTTTAATACCACATGACTCCAAAAAAAGATAGTTCAAGGGGGCTTTGTTTGGAGTACATTAAGGACAAGGATTGGAAGAAATAAGCACCAAGACACATGTTTTATTTTTCAGAGTGACAACAAAGTGGGATCTCCAGGGCCAACCGCTTCTAGCACTAGTCGGTATCTCCCTCCAAAGAAACAATGGAGCGTGCCGCATTTCTATTGTGTTTTATTCCATATTACCACAGCTGAGAATACAAACTGAGACATGTAAACAGCAATCTCATCAATTGCAAACACTTTTAGTACAGTAAGACTTTTTTTTCTAAAGAGTTCCTGTCCTAATCTTTATTTATGACTGTCTTTTTTAGTGGGTTTATA
>NW_017306618.1:209742-218526 GCF_000935625.1 Nanorana parkeri | reverse complement strand
TTTAAAGCCTAACTCCAGACAAAATATCTTTTACATTTTTAAAAACCTTTGAATATTTTCTGAGACTTGTTAAATTTATAACCATTTTCTTAATTATATTGCTGTTTCTAAGCCCCACTGAGATGGTGCCAGAAAGTACAGTGGGAGCCCTACTTCTGGCTTCCCGCTGCATCGAAACGCTGTGCCATTCACAATGCAGAGCACAGTGATGACAATGCGGCTGTGCTTTGTAAATAGTAGCGCAGAGGAAGGGGGGGTGGTGGAGGCACAAAACTGGAATTGGTGTCTATAATAGACACCCTACCCATGCAACAGGAAGGCTCCCGCTGTACTCTCTGGTACCAGCTCAGTGGGACTTAGAAAGAGCTATGTAAGTAAAAAATCAGTTATGGATTTAAAGAGTCATAATTTAATGGTTTAAAAATGTACATACAAGTTCCTGTAGTTGGGATGGAACAGGAAAGTAGAAGAAAAGGAAAAATATAAAAATAAAGTTAAATAGCCCGCTCTTTCAGTTGTTCGCATGCCACTCTGTCAATTGTTCATATGCTCATTAAACTCGGCTCAGGTCTCTAAATTCATGTCACAGCCTCTCAGTTGGTGGCTCTTCAAGATAATCTGCAATGCTAACGGCAACTGCCACGTGCTGCTCTTCCAACTTCTGGCTCTTGAATACACCCACCGGCAGACAGAATTACAGCCTTAATTCACGTGGGACTTTCCACCTCCTCCTGCCTCTATTAGGAAAATTAATTCTAGCACATCGGATAGAAACAGATACGCAGTCCCGGACTTAGAACAAATGAAATGAAGAAAAAAAAAACAAGATAGTGTAAATCCGGTTTATCAAAAAATAATAAAATCCTCCAAATTAAAAATGCTAGCTCCAGTGTGGCTGACCCATTTTGTTGATTTACTTCATCAACGTGTGAAGTGTTCAGGCATATCAGCATGCAGAGCTGAGCTCTTTCCCGTCATAAACTATAACTTCAATACAAATTGACTAACTAAAGGTGAGATTGTAGTCCATCTCGAGAGCAAGCATGGAGCGGTGTCTACTTTACAACAGTCACAAGGACCATGGGAAATAAAAGGACAGTGTTAGCACCAATTCAGACACATTTTGTTAAAGAGGAACTTTACCCATATCTTCAAAACAACAACAAACACACCTTTAGAAATGTTTTGTAATTATATCTACAAACACCTACTGATAAATAATTGCTGGCTTTTTATTCTTTGCATACCTTGTTCTTCTTTGTCTCTCCATTCTTCTCACAGTGGCCATTTTTACTAAGGGCAGGCTACTAGATCTCCATTTACTTCCTGGAATTCTGGCACATGTGACTAGGACATGTGACCATGCCCATCATCTCAGGGGAGGAAAATGCCTTTCCCTGAGATCTCATGAGATCACAGATGCAATTTCCCAGCAATGCTGTGCTAATGTAACCTTCCCAGGATACCTGGAACACCTGGGCACATTACATCACTTTTGTCAAAGATAATGAGGTGGAAAAATTGGTTTAGCTAAAGAATCCATCTTGATATTCGAGACTCCATCTAGTTATACATAAGTGCAAAGGTTTGTAGAAATCAACAGTTTTATTTTTGCAAGGTTTGCAATGAATTTCCTTTTATTGGCAGCATATGTGAGTGGGTAGCTGATAAGGGGACCAATACTCCAAAAATATGGTATAATGATGGACACCAGATCAAGTTGGCCCACAATGAAAGAACTATTAGTCCTTCAATTACTGTTATACAAGTATGGGAGGGACCCTGTGTGAGCCTGAGAGAGTTAACCGTTTCAAAGCTGTGATAAATAATCAAATATTATTGGATGATTTATATTTCCGTGACGGCCCTGTGTGGGATGCCACTGGGATGTGCTAATGTGCCTTTGCTTCAAAATTAATGTAATTCCTCTTTTTGGGTGTAGTACGCTGGTTATCGTGCTGCCCAGCATATGTTACATAAAACTTAATCATGTCAAGGACACAAATCTCTGTTCCTGGTTGTTTGCGAAGTCTGGTATTCCTGCCTGGACAATAACCAGGAAGTAGAAAAGAAGAAATTGTAAGCAAAATGAAAACATGTTTGTTTAACCGCTTGCCCAGGCCATTTTTCAGTATTCAGCGCTGCAGTTCTTTGACTGACATTTATTCCGTCATGCAACGCTGTACTGAAATAAATTTTATACCATTTTTTGGGGACAGATAGAGCTTTCTTTTGGTGGTATTTAATCACCACTGGGGTTTTTATTTTTTACTATATTAAGGAAAAATTACTGGAAATTTTGGAATTTTTTTTTTTTTTTACATTATGTTATAATACAATTATTATTATCCAATTTTTTGGTAAACTATAAAAGACGGGGTCACGTCGGCTAAATAGACACCAAACATGTCAAGCTTTAAAATTGTGCGCACCCGCGAAATCGCAAAGAAACCGACCATACCCAAAATTGACCATAGGCGACGCTTTAAAAGCTTTTACCGCTCATCAGTTTGGTGTTATCAGTGATTGATGGCCCTAGACTTATTGCTCTCACTGCGACGTTAGCGGCGATATGTAACATGTGTGGCGTAATGGGCGCAATCACCGTTTTCGCACGTATGCGCAGCCGATGCATGTTTGCACGCGTGTATGAATGGGTGGGGACTTTAAAAAAAAAACATTTTTTTTTAATTCTTTTTCATGTGTAACTTTAAACATTTTTGGGGAACCTTATTTTTTTTTTTACTTTTTTTTTCCACTTAACTTTATTGCTATCACATAGGAGGCTAAGAAGCCCCCTTATGTGATAGCAAAGATGATATGACAGGTCCTCTTTATGGAGACATCAGGGGTCTCCAAGACCCCTAATGTCACCTAGGACCCCCCACAGAAGCTAATGAACCAGAGATCTGCTTCATCAGCTTCTCTCCAGCGTCTGAAGCTGGAGAGTGACACAAGAATGCGGAGAGGGGACCAGAGGGAGATCGTGTACCGATCTCCCTCTGATCCCCTGTTACAGAGGCACTATGCTGGTCACGGGCTCGCACCGGGCACATCGGAGCCCGGGACCAGCATGACAGCGGGAGGGGGGCCGCGGCTGGGGGGGAGGGGTTACGGACCGGCAGCTAATACAAGCGATCCGTTGGCTCTATAGCCGGCGGATCGCTTGTATGTTGACAGGCGGTTAACTAATGAATGTAAAATGCTTTCATATCAGCATGCAGAGCTGAGCACTGATGTGATTTTTAGTCAAAGGGTTAAAGGTCGACTTTAATGGTTAAGGTACTTGAATGCATTTTTTAACATTACCTCCTGAGTATAGTGTCACTTTAAGAGACTAGTAATTAATGATTCATACTCTGAATGGTCTAGGGTTGTTAGTGGTGTGCCCCAAGGTTCAGTGTTGGGGCCCTTACTTACTTTTTTAATCTAATTATAAATTATATAGAGTTTGGGGTAAAAAGTACAATTTCTGTGTTTGCAAATGACAGCAAGCTATGTAGTGGAATAACATTACAAGATGTCTCCAGCTTACAAGCAGACGTGAATGTTCTGTTTGTTTCGGCAACTACGTGGCAAATTAAATTTAATGTTAATACATCTTATGTTATGCACTTGGGTACTAAAGCATGCATACGTCATGCATTCTAGGGGGAGTACTACTAGGGGAGCCAATGATCGAGAAGGATCTGGGTGTTCTGGTAGGTTATAGACTTAATAATAGCATGCAATGCAAAGCAAACCAGCTATTTGTTTAGTTTTAAAAGAGATATAGACTCCAGGGAGAAAAATAATCTTGTCCCTGTACAAATCATTAGTAAGACCTCGCATGGAATATGCAGTTCAGTTTCGGGCACCAGTTCACATAAAGCATGTTGGGGGAACTAGAGAGTGCAGAGAAGAGCAACTGAACTAATAGGATGCATGGAAGAGCTCAACTACGTGGAAAGATTACCTCAACTGAAGTTATTCTCGCTTGAGGTTCAAGGGGGATATGAACAGCATGTATAAATACATAAATGGCCTATAAAGTGAACTTTGTACAAATGTATTCACTTTAAGGTTATTGCAAAGAACAAGAAGGCACTCTTGAGGAAAAGAGGTTAAATCTCTGCATATGGAAAGCTTCTTCGCAGTAAAAAACTGTGGACATGTGGAACAGGCTACCACAGAAACTAGTTCTAGTCAGCTCAGATAATTGTTTAAAAAAAGCTGAATGCATTACTAAATGCACAGAATCTATCTGAAGATTATTATTTAAAAGCTATCATGTCAATTTAAAAGCAATAATTTAAATTTAATAGAGATTGTTAATCTAGGGAATATATGATTGCCTTAGGGGATCAGGAAGGATTATTTCCACCTGTTGGAGCAAATTTGACCATGCTATATACAGGTATTTATTGCCTTCCTCTGGATAAGTATAATGTCCCACGGGTTCCTGGCTCCTCCCGACTGCGTTCCAGGCTGGGGCGCATCGGCCGCGGTGACCGCCGCACTCCTCCTCCCCCTTGACGGAAGTACTATACGTTCCAAGCTGGAACGCGGAAGTAGCCCACGGCCGCGTGACGTCACGGCCGCGGGCTATTTAAACCTGCCAAAGATGCTGTGGGGTGTTCGATGATTGGGATCATAGCCCAAACACCCCCAGGAACCTCACCAGCCGCCTCGAACCTCTCCTCACGGATCCAAACAGCTCCCCAGCAGCCAGCATCCACTGGACTTCTCTTGGAGGAACCTGATCGCTCATTCCACCAAACCGCAAGTATCTGATAGATCTACCTTGCAAGTATCTCGGCTCATATACGCTGCCCTCTGGTGGAGACTTTGGGTATCACCTCTCTCATTTTGCAATACTATTACCATTTATGCTGTGTGAAGGGGAGATCTGCTGTTATCTGTCATAGAGACTTTACCATCCACTTATACCACTATTCCAGATAGGATTGCCAACATCAGGGATAAGAGTTAATATTCTTTATTACCTCGACGGTTATTGCCGATTGCTATCTAGCGGTCCATGATGACTAAATCCCCAACTCTCCGTTTATGATTGAGAGAGCCGCCGGGGATTTTAGCCTGACAACCGTACTACACACCCAGTTGGAACCGCAGCTGTGATCCACCATACACTTCCAAGGCCGGGCCCTGACAATAAGCTGTGACATAGGGTTTTGTTTATGGAGGGTATTTATTTAATTATTTACCTATCCATTCATCTTTTTTTTTCTCATTTGGTGGAACTCAATGGACTTGTGTCTTTTTTCAACCTGATTAACTATGTAACAAACTATTTAACTATGTGAGGATTGTGTTGGATTTTTTCCAATTGCTAGTAAGTCCACCTAGTAAAAGATATACAGCAAAATGTCTCACAAAACGTTGCTTGAGTCTTTTAATAAAAAGATTAGCAAAATGTCTCACAGCTTTATTGGAAAACTGGGAACAGGGATGTTGCAGTCATGAAAAATACCTCCTTTTCAAGAAGGAAGAGGCGGTTAAAGAACTTACTAAACCAATTTCGGATTAACTTAGCCCAATGGCTTCCTTTACTATAAAATATCACAAGATTATTGTAAATACCATCACCAAAAAACTCCTTCTAAAAATTGACAACGTTGTCAACCACCTCACACTTATAAAACTTACTTTGGGCAGAACTGTACAATATTCCTTGTCAGAGTATTTTTCCTGCCATTAGTAGCAATGACCATCAGCTTATTTATGTGAGAAGGAGATGAGTGGATGGTGAGCTGCCCAAAGTTAGTTGGACTACAGAAACTCTATTGATCTTGTAACTTTCTTTACATTCTGCCTCTGCTGCACTGTTACCAGTTAGCATTATTATAAGCTCTGCCCAGTTTTTTTCTTTGGACTTTAGTAACCCGCCCCTCTATCTTATATTATCCATAGATACCGTACATTGGGGGAGTGTTGTCACTCTAAGGCACAAATTGTGTTGCAGTTAGGATCGCCAGTTGAAAATAAAGGGAAAAAAAGTGGACACCACACATAAGGAACTGTAACTAGAACATATTACTTTTTGTTCTTGGGTTTAGATATGCTTTAAAGGCAAAGTTTACATTTCAGACCATGTGTCACGTTATGGGTAGGGTTTAACATTACACTAGGTCACATCAACAGACCTCCAACACGCCTCCCCACTTACCTGAATCACGGGGTTCTTCCCCCTGCCTTCCACTGCAACAGAGGGACAGGCAGTTCTTAATGGAGTACAAGTTTGGTGACATCACCTCACTTTCTTTTAGTCCATTGACACTTCCTCCTTCAACTGAAAGTCTCAGTAAGGACAGGGCGTGGAAGGAATAGTCTGCAGGAGACAGGGCAATATACAAACAAAAAAAATGCACATTTTCCTTTTATAAATGTGTGTATTGATCTATTTATTTATTTTTTATAAAAGATGGACTATGCCGTTAATACAAAAAATGGGCATGGCTTGCATTAATATCCATAGCTTTGGGTAGGTCTGAGCAGCACAGTGGCATAGTGGTTAGTACTCCTGCCTTGCAGAACTTGGGGTCCCCAGTTCAATTCTTGGTTAGGACACCATTTGCATGTTCTCCCTGTGCTTGTGTGGGTTTCCTGCCTCACTCCAAAGGCATGCTGGAGGGTTAATTGGCCCTGTATGCATGTTAGATTGTAAGCTACTTGAGGGTGGGGACTGATGTGAATGTTCAGTACGCAAAGCACTGCACAAATTGTTGGCACTATATAAATACCTGTACAGGCAGTCCCCAAGTTACAAACATACGACTCTTACTTACAAACGGAGGCTATTACTGTACAGCAGGGGTAGTTGTAATGCTACCGTACTCATGCTGACGAGGAGTGCCCGCCTTTTTGGGTCTGGTTCGTACATTATAGGAAGTTGGCTCTTGTTAGACGGGGAGTGCCCACCTCTTCTTCTGGGTCACTGTGAAGTTTTTACTGCTGTCTGTATCCTCATTAGAAATATTTAATCTCACTTCCTGTCCTTGACACAACAGGAAGTGAAAGGAAATCTACCCCTAGGAAGGGAAACTCACTCCTGTAAGAGTGATCATGGGAAAAAGGTGTCTCCACTGAAGCTTCATCACCAATCCTTGTTTCCACGACAACCTACAATTTTAAAAATCCAATTGTCACAGGGACAGAAAGTGTGGTGAAATTTTCTGTACAGGGGGCACACACAGCAAAACAAACTTTACAGGGGTTAACCTTTCCCTATGCTATCCAAAACTAAAAAAAAACATTTTGGGGGCTGGAGTTACACTTAAAAAGTGTACCTGTTCCAACTTACATACAAATTCATCTTAAGAAGAAACCTACAGCACCCATCTTGTTCATAACCCAGGGACTGCCTGTATTTAAGTCTGAGCTAGATGTTGGCCATAAGTATTGCCCTTCAACTTAAACCAGGATTCTGCTTCTTGTAGGCAACATCTCCACTCTTTCTCTTCTTTAAAAACTTTCTTCAACATCTGATGGAAGTTTGAAAAGTACGTGGATTCTTGCCCCTTAGCAAATGACCCTTCACTTTTTCTGTACCAACCTGGCTCTTGATGTAAAAAAAAAATAATTGCAGCCACTCAGCAATTATGTATCAAAATGACAGTGCCTGGCAATTATGTTTTTAACTCTGAGCAATTATGTATAAAGAACATGCTTAATCTCAAGATAATTGCTTGGTATTAAATCTGTTTTTTTTTAAATTGTAGAATGGTGGTAATCACAATAGTTACACAATCAACCTAAAATGGCCAGAGAGGGAAACATCAATCTGTGAACTACAATAAAGCAAAATGTGAACGAGGTGTAAGGGGACGGCGTTGACAGGAAACAACTATTATCCAAACAGGAAAATATATTTCCCCACAATTTGAGTTATTGACTGAGATTCCATTATGGCAGAATGTCCCCTGCAGGATCATACAGTTCTCAATTTAACCCTCTGCCGATCTGTTGATGCACAAGAAACAATTTAGAGGCTTTCAAACCTGTCACAATGCAGGTTGGCATTTGTCCTAGCCGGTTTGGTTAATGAGCGTAAAAATCTCTCTGAACACTTCAGTACTTAGTCTGAGATGTCCTTTATTTTATTTATTTCCAGATATGTGCCAGCGAGTTACAGGGCCGCAATGACAGTTCTTGCTGATGGCTAAAGATTGATTTAATATATGATGCAAGCCGTAAGAAACAGAATCGGTGTAGAGAGAGAGAGCATCACATTAATGTCTAGCTACGTTCAAAGGCAGTGCTATCATTTCTTGTGGCAAGGTTGAAATGCCCATGTGGAGGAGATGGGTACCTTGATCAGCCCATATTATTGTTTACCTGCATAGGATGTAAGGCTGAAACAGACTTTGGTTGTGTGGTACATTGCGTGTATTAATAAGTTGTAGTGCTGCTCATTTACAATGCCACCCCAAACACTGAGCCTGGCTTCATACCTATGTGCATCTGTTTTCATGCATTTTTTCTATGTGCCTTGTCATATTCTTGAAGTAGGTGCTCAGTACGAGAATATACCCAAGCGGTAGGCCAGCTCCCTCAAGTGTCAGGACTTCGGAACTAAACTTCATTCCATGATCTGCCCAGTTGCAAATTGCCCAAAACCCTTAAAGCGACACTAAACTCACTAACATTGCATTCAAGTACCTGAACCATTAACAACAATGTATCTTATTTGTGTATCACTCGGCTGTAGATCCTCAAATCATCTCTGAATTTACACTGACACTGTCCTTCCTTCTGGGGGGGGGGAGGGCTACTTTTGTTCCC
>NW_017306618.1:196419-209431 GCF_000935625.1 Nanorana parkeri | reverse complement strand
CTGTAATGTCCCACGGGTTCCTGGCTCCTCCCGACTGCGTTCCAGGCTGGGGCGCATCGGCCGCGGTGACCGCCGCACTCCTCCTCCCCCTTGACGGAAGTACTATACGTTCCAAGCTGGAACGCGGAAGTAGCCCACGGCCGCGTGACGTCACGGCCGCGGGCTATTTAAACCTGCCAAAGATGCTGTGGGGTGTTCGATGATTGGGATCATAGCCCAAACACCCCCAGGAACCTCACCAGCCGCCTCGAACCTCTCCTCACGGATCCAAACAGCTCCCCAGCAGCCAACATCCACTGGACTTCTCTTGGAGGAACCTGATCGCTCATACCACCAAACCGCAAGTATCTGATAGATCTACCTTGCAAGTATCTCGGCTCATATGCGCTGCCCTCTGGTGGAGACTTTGGGTATCACCTCTCTCATTTTGCAATACTATTACCATTTATGCTGTGTGAAGGGGAGATCTGCTGTTATCTGTCATAGAGACTTTACCATCCACTTATACCACTATTCCAGATAGGATTGCCAACATCAGGGATAAGAGTTAATATTCTTTATTACCTCGACGGTTATTGCCGATTGCTATCTAGCGGTCCATGATGACTAAATCCCCAACTCTCCGTTTATGATTGAGAGAGCCGCCGGGGATTTTAGCCTGACAACCGTACTACACACCCAGTTGGAACCGCAGCTGTGATCCACCATACACTTCCAAGGCCGGGCCCTGACAATAAGCTGTGACATAGGGTTTTGTTTATGGAGGGTATTTATTTAATTATTTACCTATCCATTCATCTTTTTTTTTCTCATTTGGTGGAACTCAATGGACTTGTGTCTTTTTTCAACCTGATTAACTATGTAACAAACTATTTAACTATGTGAGGATTGTGTTGGATTTTTTCCAATTGCTAGTAAGTCCACCTAGTAAAAGATATACAGCAAAATGTCTCACAAAACGTTGCTTGAGTCTTTTAATAAAAAGATTAGCAAAATGTCTCACAGCTTTATTGGAAAACTGGGAACAGGGATGTTGCAGTCATGAAAAATACCTCCTTTTCAAGAAGGAAGAGGCGGTTAAAGAACTTACTAAACCAATTTCGGATTAACTTAGCCCAATGGCTTCCTTTACTATAAAATATCACAAGATTATTGTAAATACCATCACCAAAAAACTCCTTCTAAAAATTGACAACGTTGTCAACCACCTCACACTTATAAAACTTACTTTGGGCAGAACTGTACAATATTCCTTGTCAGAGTATTTTTCCTGCCATTAGTAGCAATGACCATCAGCTTATTTATGTGAGAAGGAGATGAGTGGATGGTGAGCTGCCCAAAGTTAGTTGGACTACAGAAACTCTATTGATCTTGTAACTTTCTTTACATTCTGCCTCTGCTGCACTGTTACCAGTTAGCATTATTATAAGCTCTGCCCAGTTTTTTTCTTTGGACTTTAGTAACCCGCCCCTCTATCTTATATTATCCATAGATACCGTACATTGGGGGAGTGTTGTCACTCTAAGGCACAAATTGTGTTGCAGTTAGGATCGCCAGTTGAAAATAAAGGGAAAAAAAGTGGACACCACACATAAGGAACTGTAACTAGAACATATTACTTTTTGTTCTTGGGTTTAGATATGCTTTAAAGGCAAAGTTTACATTTCAGACCATGTGTCACGTTATGGGTAGGGTTTAACATTACACTAGGTCACATCAACAGACCTCCAACACGCCTCCCCACTTACCTGAATCACGGGGTTCTTCCCCCTGCCTTCCACTGCAACAGAGGGACAGGCAGTTCTTAATGGAGTACAAGTTTGGTGACATCACCTCACTTTCTTTTAGTCCATTGACACTTCCTCCTTCAACTGAAAGTCTCAGTAAGGACAGGGCGTGGAAGGAATAGTCTGCAGGAGACAGGGCAATATACAAACAAAAAAAATGCACATTTTCCTTTTATAAATGTGTGTATTGATCTATTTATTTATTTTTTATAAAAGATGGACTATGCCGTTAATACAAAAAATGGGCATGGCTTGCATTAATATCCATAGCTTTGGGTAGGTCTGAGCAGCACAGTGGCATAGTGGTTAGTACTCCTGCCTTGCAGAACTTGGGGTCCCCAGTTCAATTCTTGGTTAGGACACCATTTGCATGTTCTCCCTGTGCTTGTGTGGGTTTCCTGCCTCACTCCAAAGGCATGCTGGAGGGTTAATTGGCCCTGTATGCATGTTAGATTGTAAGCTACTTGAGGGTGGGGACTGATGTGAATGTTCAGTACGCAAAGCACTGCACAAATTGTTGGCACTATATAAATACCTGTACAGGCAGTCCCCAAGTTACAAACATACGACTCTTACTTACAAACGGAGGCTATTACTGTACAGCAGGGGTAGTTGTAATGCTACCGTACTCATGCTGACGAGGAGTGCCCGCCTTTTTGGGTCTGGTTCGTACATTATAGGAAGTTGGCTCTTGTTAGACGGGGAGTGCCCACCTCTTCTTCTGGGTCACTGTGAAGTTTTTACTGCTGTCTGTATCCTCATTAGAAATATTTAATCTCACTTCCTGTCCTTGACACAACAGGAAGTGAAAGGAAATCTACCCCTAGGAAGGGAAACTCACTCCTGTAAGAGTGATCATGGGAAAAAGGTGTCTCCACTGAAGCTTCATCACCAATCCTTGTTTCCACGACAACCTACAATTTTAAAAATCCAATTGTCACAGGGACAGAAAGTGTGGTGAAATTTTCTGTACAGGGGGCACACACAGCAAAACAAACTTTACAGGGGTTAACCTTTCCCTATGCTATCCAAAACTAAAAAAAAACATTTTGGGGGCTGGAGTTACACTTAAAAAGTGTACCTGTTCCAACTTACATACAAATTCATCTTAAGAAGAAACCTACAGCACCCATCTTGTTCATAACCCAGGGACTGCCTGTATTTAAGTCTGAGCTAGATGTTGGCCATAAGTATTGCCCTTCAACTTAAACCAGGATTCTGCTTCTTGTAGGCAACATCTCCACTCTTTCTCTTCTTTAAAAACTTTCTTCAACATCTGATGGAAGTTTGAAAAGTACGTGGATTCTTGCCCCTTAGCAAATGACCCTTCACTTTTTCTGTACCAACCTGGCTCTTGATGTAAAAAAATAATAATTGCAGCCACTCAGCAATTATGTATCAAAATGACAGTGCCTGGCAATTATGTTTTTAACTCTGAGCAATTATGTATAAAGAACATGCTTAATCTCAAGATAATTGCTTGGTATTAAATCTGTTTTTTTTTAAATTGTAGAATGGTGGTAATCACAATAGTTACACAATCAACCTAAAATGGCCAGAGAGGGAAACATCAATCTGTGAACTACAATAAAGCAAAATGTGAACGAGGTGTAAGGGGACGGCGTTGACAGGAAACAACTATTATCCAAACAGGAAAATATATTTCCCCACAATTTGAGTTATTGACTGAGATTCCATTATGGCAGAATGTCCCCTGCAGGATCATACAGTTCTCAATTTAACCCTCTGCCGATCTGTTGATGCACAAGAAACAATTTAGAGGCTTTCAAACCTGTCACAATGCAGGTTGGCATTTGTCCTAGCCGGTTTGGTTAATGAGCGTAAAAATCTCTCTGAACACTTCAGTACTTAGTCTGAGATGTCCTTTATTTTATTTATTTCCAGATATGTGCCAGCGAGTTACAGGGCCGCAATGACAGTTCTTGCTGATGGCTAAAGATTGATTTAATATATGATGCAAGCCGTAAGAAACAGAATCGGTGTAGAGAGAGAGAGCATCACATTAATGTCTAGCTACGTTCAAAGGCAGTGCTATCATTTCTTGTGGCAAGGTTGAAATGCCCATGTGGAGGAGATGGGTACCTTGATCAGCCCATATTATTGTTTACCTGCATAGGATGTAAGGCTGAAACAGACTTTGGTTGTGTGGTACATTGCGTGTATTAATAAGTTGTAGTGCTGCTCATTTACAATGCCACCCCAAACACTGAGCCTGGCTTCATACCTATGTGCATCTGTTTTCATGCATTTTTTCTATGTGCCTTGTCATATTCTTGAAGTAGGTGCTCAGTACGAGAATATACCCAAGCGGTAGGCCAGCTCCCTCAAGTGTCAGGACTTCGGAACTAAACTTCATTCCATGATCTGCCCAGTTGCAAATTGCCCAAAACCCTTAAAGCGACACTAAACTCACTAACATTGTGCATAGCGGGGAAGCCGGCTGCGCATTTTGCATCACTCCAGCTACGCTAATAGCGTATCTTCTCAGAAGCTGCACACAGCACGCCGGTTTAAGTAGTAACCAGCATGCTCTGTTGCAGCTTCTGACAGCGGGGGAGACGGGAAGCTGCATGTGTTGGTGGATCCAGGGATCAGGTGAGTATTAAAACATTTTTTATTATATGTTATGTTTATGTTTTTATTTTAAATGTGTGTGTTCGCAGGGGCTGGGGCCTTTAATTTTATGGGGGATTTTTAATTTTCATTTATTTAACCTTTTTTTTTAATAACTTTTTAAATATTTTTTTACATTTTTACTTTCTATTTATTTAACATAATTTTTGTATTTTTATTTATTTAACTTTATTTATTTGATTTTTTTTACTTCTTTTTAATGTAACTTAATTTTTTTAACTTTTTTAAATGTTATTTTATTTTATTTTTTAAAACTTTGACGCCACTGCCCATGGTCCCTGTGTGTGTTGTAAAGTAGTCACTGCTCCAAGCTCACTCCTGTGATGGACTACAATCTCAATACCAATTAGTAAGCTAAACATGAGATTGTTGTCCATAACAGGAGTGAGCTTGGAGCGGTGACTACTTTACAACACACACAGGGACCATGAGGAACAAAAGTAGTCACCCTCCAGAAGGAAGGACAGTGTCAGCACCAATTCAGAGATGATTTGAAAATCTACAGCCGAGTGATACACAAATAAGCTGTTTGTATTTTAAGGGTTAAGTGCTCATGTTCGTATAGGGTCTAAAATAACAAAGAGAAACACTCACCCGATCTTTGGTTCAACGTGGCTGCTAGAGAGGTCCCTGCAGCCTCTTTCCTCCAGATGGCAGTTCCTCTGCTACACTCTCCAGCAATAAGGTCCTTCTCGAGCTCTGCCTTCATTCAGCCATAACTTAGGCCTCAGAGCCCCCAGCACATGGCACATGCTGAGACCGAGACCTTGTCATCACATAGCCACACAGACCCTCTCCCTAAGAGAAACACCAGGGGAGAAAGAGTTCTGGAAATTTGCTACCAAGTATTTATCATCTCCCTTAGCCATACCTCTAAGCCAGTCGGCTCAGTGATTGGTGGAGACAGATTCATATTCATAACCTTGCAGCTGTCCCTCCTATACTATATGCTGAGGCCCCATCCTAGCACCAAGGGCAATCAATCAACCTACCAGGCTCAGGGAAAACCTGCAGAACAGAGAACAATTGATATCCAGGCTGGCTACAGTCCAGCAAAAACACAATACATTTAATAGTGAGACAACTGCAGAAGGCAGAGTCGCTACATGGATAAAGCAATTAATATCCTAAAACATAATAAAATGCAATAAACACATAACATTTCAATCATGAAGCACAATAGTGCTCCCAGCAACTGAAGAGTGCAATGATCCAATGATCTGCAGTCTCCAATGTATCCAAAAAAAGTGTATGAATTGATTGATATGTTTTATTATATTAGTATATTAGGATATATTAGTTTTTTTTTATAATGCACCAATATTGTTTCACAACAGTACAGATGTACAGATAATGGCCATTATGACAACTCACATGGATCACTGTGTGGGACTTTGTGGTCTCTCCACGGTGCTCAGACAATTTATAGATACAGCAATATTCCTTACCAAGGGAGTCAAAAACGTTTGGCACTAGCTGTCCATAAAATTGACTTTATTTCTACTTCCATGAGCTATAAAACATAAAGTCAGATAGGTGAATCAGCTAATTCTACGGTCCTTTCACATGCTATGAGCCCACAAGTCGTATTTCTCTTATAATACACCTTTAATGGACGGCTAGTTCAATACTTTTATGGCTCCCTTGGTCAAGAACCTTATACCTTATCTATGTACATAACTGACACGCCTGGCACTCCTTTCTGTTCAGTTATCGAGGACGTTATTTTGTCACACAAAGCACATCATCATTTCATGCAAATATAATCCCTAACTGTATACTTAACAACATTTCAGTCCCGGTCCCCAGAACACTGCAGTAGTGACCCGGCAGTCCCATCAAGACCCCACCTAATTACTAGAGTGGCCCACCCAAACCCCGTTTCTAATTATGCCCTTTCACAGGCCCAGGAACTCCGTAATGAATGCATTACTGAGTTACTGAGCATGGGCAGTGACTGAAATAAGGATGCCACTTTGACCCTGGCACTGGGTCATTACACTGTAATGTTGTCTATTATAATCTATTTATCTGATTACATGATTAGACAAGGCCGCTGTTCTATCAAAGTTTATGACTAGGTTGGAATGTGTGACGGGTGATGTGGTCACACATTTCAATGTAATCCCGCCCAGTTTTTTGGCGGTAGAATGTGTGACCACCAATAGGTCAAGCAAGCATTCCAACGCATTAATCTTACTTGACCTAAAGGGCAATGGTGCACAGAAACGTTTAAAAAAAGCTTGCCTGGCTTACTTTTTCTCACTTCATAAATAACAATGATCATAATGATGAAAATGATAGACAATGGAATGCAGTTCTGTACTTATTAATACATCATTTAAGCCACACTCCAGGAAGAGTCGGTCCACTTAAACTGGTATTTCATTTTTGGGTGACAGTGTAGAGCTGCCTAATGGTTTCACATATCACCTGTGGACTCCAATGGTAAATATCTTTGTTCTTGATTTTCCAAATCTGCACACCCTCCATAACCTGTTGGCATTTGAATGTATTTTATATTATGGAGATTACTAGACATGTGCGATTCGTTTCGTTCCGAAAATGAAATTGAATTGGACATGTGACTTGTCTGGCCAATCAGATGTGCTTTTCGGTTTAATGCATCCGAATGGGTCTGAATCCGAATTTTCGAATTGCATTCGGGAGCTCCCGAATACCATTCGGATGTTGGAGCCTCAGGTTTAGTTTTATGTATATAAGGGTTGCCGCTATGAATATTTATTCGTATTATACAATACTACTTATATATACATATTGCTTTCACGAGCTCCCAAATAGTATTCGGAAATTCGGACTCCCTAATGCCATTGGCATTGGGGTCTAGGAGCTTCAACTTTAGTATTTATATCTGTAGATGGTTTTCTGTGGTATTTGCAACGAATATTCGTAAACTCATCCGAAACTAACGAAAATTCTGATTTCTTCCTCATCTGAAATCCGAACCAAATTGAATTTTAGATCCGAATCCCGAAATAACAAAATACCCGAACTGAATTTTTCCACAGCTCACATGTCTAGAGATTACCAGAGGCAGTGTAGGAACACCTAAAACTACTCAGAGGACACGAACAGAGCCGAGTGTGTGGAGATTTCATGTAATCCTAAGCGATAGAAAAACTGGGGTGAAATAGCCTACCACATGCCACCTATAAATGAAATATCAGTTTTGGTGTCCCAATGCTTTGTTACACTGTCATTCCTGTATATTGAGCTATAATTGTGTTTTTCAAACACCAGAACTGTGTACAAAGCTGATATTTATCCAAAGTCTTTATTAAAGCCAGTAAGCTGAAACTGACACACCAAGAGCAAGCTATGCTATCCAAAGGACATAACAGTCAATTATTTTTCTTTCTGGTTTATAATCATTGTATCTTTTTTACCGGCCCTTTACCTAAGCAGATAGTCCATAAGCTTGTTCAAAGGGGGGGGGGAAATAATTTTTTTGGGTCCGATTATCAATTTATTGATAATCGGACCAAAGCTAAAAGATTATTTTCTGAACTGTTCCTTTTTTTCTACGGCAAACTATAGGAACTATATGCCCTTGTCCATGAGCCAGGATCATCGCCTTTGCCTCATCGTATTACCTGCAATGGTAAGTGCTGGTTCACACCTGGGCGTTTTACAGCGCTGATCGAAGCGCTGTAAAACGCTCAAGCAGCGAAATCACATTTATTCCAATGGGCATGGTTCCCACCTGGGCGTATTTCAGCCCGTAGAAACGCGCTGAAAAACGCCCTACGCCCAAACAAGTACAGGAGCTTCTTTGGGGCGTATTTCAGCGCATATCCATTGGTATTCCCGAGTGTGGCTCTGGGTTAACAAAGCGTACAGGTCTTACCTTGTCTGCCATCCCCGCTGTGTCCTCCGGCCACTGCCGTCTTCCGGATTCCGTCCCTTGTGAGCGCCCGCGTCGCAGGGGGGCGGAACCGGCGGGAAGTTTGAAAAGTTTTGAAAATTTTTGAAAAAAACGCGCTAAAAACGGGCTGAAAAACTAGCTGAAAAAACGCTCCTATAGTACGCCCAGGTGTGAACCCAGCCGAACATTGAAAACATTATTAATAACTCTGCAGAAAAGAGCCGCAGAATTAATCTTTCTTAGAAGAGTCCTAGAAATTCTCTATTTGAAGTGCATTTAGAAGTATTGGCCCAATTTAGAAGTTTTAGTTAGGAACTATAGTCTTTTTTTTATTAAAGTGACACTCAACTGTGGATTTAAATCTTAAAAATATATTCAAGTACCTTAAAAATTAAAACAGCCTATTTGTGTATCACTCGGCTGTAGATCCTCAAATCATCTCTGAATTGGTGCTGACACTGTCCTTCCTCCTGGAGGGGGGCTACTTTTGTTCCCCATTGTCCCTGTGTGTGTTGTAATGTAATCACCACTCCAATCATAAAAGTAATTACCTGATGTGACTTTCTGTGTTTCCCAATTGGTTTCATTAGGTCATAACACTGGTATTTTTAGATTTAAGGACCCAGATGATGGACAACTGCAGCAGCCAATAGGCAGTGCTCAGTTCAAGGAAGAAAGGTTGGCACTGAAAGAGGACCCTATAAGGCATGTTAGAAGTAGCCAGGGTCACTCAATTTTTTTAGGGGTGTTTTAGTAGAGATGTATCATTTTTATTAGGGATGTAAGTGCTATGGAAGGGCAGGATAGTTTTTTGTCAGCCATGTGTGAAGATCCTCCAAACAGCTTTCCCACCCTAAGGTGGGTGATGGATCTGGACTAGGCCAGCCTTGGAATCTAGAACAATACTTGAACTTGTGATCATAGAAATGCTTTTGAACAACTTCCCATCCTGTAAAAATACTTAAATATAAAAGTGTACTGAGAGTTCTTTATTCCCATGGAATACAGGGTAAGCCTATACAAAGGGAATGGAGGCTTGAGACCGGCTTCAATCAGGATATGGTGGTGGCCTGGTGGAGGTAAGTCAGCCTGTAAGGCAGTAGTGAGGAGAGTTTCCCTGTAAGACCACACCACCCAAAACCCAACCAAGATTTCTCTTGGGTCTGTGTGTGCGGCAGGACCCCTCATAAGTATGTGAGTGTTTCTTGGCGTAGCCTGAAGGCTATGGAGAAATGAGCATAGTAAAAATTCTGGTGTTTTGGACCCTTGATTACTGGAAACCGTGCAATAGGAGGAGGTGGATTCTAAAATGCAGACAATTCTGCAGCAGGTGGGTGATACAACTCTCTCATTCTGCAAAGGAGAATGAAGAATCAGACCTGGTCTGTCATGTGATCACCATCTCAGTTAAATACCTGGGTTCTTTCATTTACATTTTTCAAATAATGTGTGATGAGTTACGGGTGGTGGTGTCAAAGGGAAATACATGTTTTTTCCTAATGTTTTGAGATGATCTTAAAATACAACTAGTGAAGGTTCTTGAACCTACAAGGAAGAGCAAGTGGGCAGTAGCCCACTAGATGCTGACTTTGGGTCACAGGAGTAGATAAGTAAATCTACTCCTGTGACCCAAAAGAGGATTAAAGCCAAGTAAAAAGGTTTGGCTTTAGTTCTCTTTTAATGGTAAAGCTGAAGAGGTTCTAGGTCAGTGACTAACTGACCTGAATCCGCTACCTACCCCAACAGCTTGTCAGGTATCTGACCTATGTGGTCCAGTATTGTAAGTCTCAGGCCAGCTGTCTTTCTTCTGGACATCCAGCAACAAATGTGGCATTACTCAAAGCCTAACTCCAGATTTTTTTGGGGGGGATAGTATGAGAAAAAACATTTTCATAACATTTTTAATTTTCATCTGTAATCCCAATTTTCCATCACTTCCTGTCCCTGAGATGCCCATACAAGAAGTATGGGGTGTGGTTGTCACTAGGACAGGAAGGAAAACTTTGTCATAAGTTCTAACACTTCCTTACTCTAAAATGTGTATTTTTGCCTGTGTCCCTGTTGGAGAGATTTCTCATCACGCTCTGTCCTGACACGGAGTGAGGACAAAAATGTCCCCATAGCAAAGCAAAAGAAAGCAATAACAAACCTGATAGAGGCTTAACCCTTCAAACATGTTTTTGATGGAGGTGGGCCTTAAAACATGACGTTCTTTGCCTGCATCAAAAATATATTTTTTTCCCCAAAACACAAGATTCACCGGTATATAAGTCATAAAAATATCAGATTACTTATTTGCAGAAAATCTAATGAGTTGGGTGCAACCTTGTGGAAAGTACATCTCCCTCTTCACTTTCTTAAGTGTTAAGAAGAAGAAGGTATAGAACATAAGTACATACATAATTCACCTTTTTGCTTAATAAAAACACAAAAAAATATATGAGTTGGATGGTCAAGGCTGAATCTTTATTGATTTGTATTATATATTTCCCTCTACTCTTCATTTATGGTGCACTTCTCAAGCATTGAGTCACAGACATACATGCTTCTTGTTCATGAAGCATTCAATGTCATGTTCATCATACACCAAGGCTAGATTATACATATATAGTAAGATTATGAATAAGCATGCACAAAGGTTCACTGCTCCAGGCGGTCTCAGGGCTCACTCATGGGTCCTCAGGTCTGCTCCTTTCCAACATACACAGTTTCAGACAGAGAACACTGCTTAGTAGCTTGTATTGTTTTTTCTTGTATCCAAAAAAAGTTAAAGCAACATGAACAAATGTATCAAACCCAAACAGACACACATTGCTCATCGTCATACGCAACTCCTACACCTTCAACGCGTTTCACCCAAACACAGACTTAATCATGAATATACAACCCCAATTCCAAAAAAGTTGGACATGTTTAGCACGGTGTAGCATTTCCATCTTCTTTTAACAGCACTCTGTAATGTCTGGGAACTGAAGAGACCGGTTGCTGGAGTCTTGGGAGAGGAATGTTGTCCCATTCTTGCCTGATATAGGATTCTAACTGCTCAACAGTCCTGTCCAGTCTTTGTTGTCGTATTTTTTGTTTCAAGATGTGCCAAATATTTTCAATTGGTGAAAGGTCTGGACTACTGGCAGGCCAGTTAAGCACCCGTACTCTTCTACTATGAAGCCATGCTGTTGTCATACATGCAGTATGCGGTTTTGCATTGTCCTGCTGAAATATGCAAGGCCTTCCCTGAAAAATCCATCATCTGAATGGGAGCATGGGAGCATGGGAGCATGTGCTGCTCTAAAACCTGGATATACTGTATCTTTCAGCATTGATAAACAAATATATATATATGTGGCGAGCTAATAAAAAGATAAAACTGTGTTATGAAATAATGTATAAATCAAATAGGTACCAAAAAAGTCACACATATATGAATACATATAGTAAAGTGCAACAAGATTAAAAAGTTCGAACAAAAACATACATATAAGTGTATGAATCTTTCTCAACAATCATAGGACGCAAAATAAAGTGCAAAAAAGTTCAAAGGTGTAGTGGAACTGGACACACATCTAATATTATCCACATGCGAAAATCGTTTTCCACACTATCAAGGAGCCCCCAATCCAAAAGTGGAAATCCTTTTCCACACTATAAGCCGGGGTAAGGATTACAGTCCTGGATCTGGCACTTTTTAAAAACATGTCTTATATTTAAAAGTCTATCTATCTATCTATCTATCTATCTATCTATCTATCTATCTATCTATCTATCTATCTAAAAGTAGATATAGAGGCAATCACACGTCTTGTAGCGGAGATAAGTCAAATTATCAGCATTTTATTTTCAACATAGAAATCGCAGAAAAGTCTCACCACTCAAATCCCCCGGCTTTGATCATGTTGCATAGATTATGCAGGTGCAGGCTGAAAGGTGCGTGCTTACCAAAGACCAGTACAATCCAAACACGGCCGCACTTCACAGATCTTTATAAACTTCTCCAAACTTTATTGATCCAAGCTTGTGTATACACCGCACTGAAAAGCTCCCCAGCACAACCAAAACCCTCTTACACTTTTTACCAATGAGGCTTAGTCATAGATGTACCGCTATGACTAAGTCTCATTGGTGAAACCCGTAAGAGGGTTTTGGTTGTGCTGGGGAGCTTTTCAATGCGGTGTATACACAAGCTTGGATCAATAAAGTTAGAAGTTTGTTAAGATCTGTGGAGTGCGGCTGTGTTTGGATTGTACTGATTTTTTCATCAAGGTTTCGTTGGAGCTCAGTCCATCTTTATCAAAACACCTATCTACCTATCTATCTATCTATCTATCTATCTATCTATCTATCTATCTATCTATCTATCTATCTATTCTCTCTCTCTCTCTCTCTCTCTCTCTCTCTCTCTCTCTCTCCCTACATACATATACAGTATATTGTATGTAAAATTAGAATAATAAGGAATAATAAGGATGTGGCACAGGTATTGTTGGGAATTTTTCATCAATAAAAAAATTCTTACACAGGAACATCAGAACATTCTTGTGTAGATCAGAACACGGAATTTTGATTAATGAAAATGTAAACAGTATTAGCAGTAATACCCTATTATTCTAATTAAGCATATTGCGGCATACCTGATGCTGTTGCACGGACGAGATTAACTGGAAACCGTGCAGCTCATTAATCTACA
>NW_017306618.1:146898-196325 GCF_000935625.1 Nanorana parkeri | reverse complement strand
TATATATATATATATGTGTGTGTACCCCATGTTATAGCAAAGACAAAAGGTATATTTACCTGAAAATACCAAGAAAACCCTCTGGTTGCTCTACGATGCCCCCATTTTGCTTTTCTCTTAGATCATATATGCAATAACATAACCAACTGTCACTCTCCTTAATCAGCTTCAAGTAGCTGTATTTTCTATGAAGCTGCTAGGGAAGGGAGTTGACAGTAGAACACTTTGGTAATGAAAGCATGGAAAAGTCATACTCTTCATGGAGTGTGCAATATCCTTTTTGTCACTCCACTGTAAAAGGTATTAATGTATTTCACATTGATGGCTAAAGGTGCTTTAACTTTTTCACAAAGACGTAACCCTCAGAGTGTGAAATTATAAAACCACCTCACATGCCGTGTGGAAACCAAGGCTCCAGCCCTGTACTTTATATGGATGCCTAGCAGGCAAAAAGAGGTTTTTTTTGTCATTTGTTATCCAGTTGCCAACTCAGCATATATCACTTGCTGCTCAACTGAACCCAGTCACATATCTGTTTACAAATGAATATGTTGTCATCCAGTCTCAGGAGTAGACGTGCTGCCTGTCCAGCCTTGTGGCATAGACATATAATACCTGCCAAATTATATGAGTACATTAAAGGAGAAGTAAAAACACAAAAGCCCTGATGCTTTCATGTTTAAGAAATGGAAGCAGTCCCATGTGATCATTTTCTTGCCTAGAATAGGAAATGTAATCCTGCCTAATATGGTAAATTACTCCATGCACCATTATATCATAACTATATACAGTTTATTATATTACATTACATCCATTATTGAATATTGGAATTTATAAAGCACCAACAATTTGCACAGCACTTTACATCGTTGCACATTCACATCAGTCCCTGCCCTCAAGGATACCTACAGGGGCATCACTAGCCACTGGCACCCAGGTCATATTACTCAAATCTACTGCCAGGTGGCTTATGTATGCATACCCCCAACTTTCTAAAATGAGAAAGAAGGACAACTTCCAGTACAATGTATTTACACAATGGACACAGCCCTTGCCATGCTCCCAGTTATTCAGGCCATGCAAATTTATATGCCAAAAATGATGCGTAAACCCAAAATAGTTTTTTGTCACCATTACTTTCCTTTATGATGGTTTTTCAAAATAGCAAACAAGATAATTAAGAGATATGATGAAGGTTTTAGTGCACAATGATACTTTTGGTAGCTAAATAGAACATTTTCATAGATATCTGTACATCAGACCAAAAAGAAAGAGGGACAGAAGGATTTGGTTCCAAATGAGGGACATGTGGGAGGTATGTGTTGGGGACCTTTATCTTACATCTGCAACCCCTCCCTGCCAAATCCTCCAATGGCTTCCAATTGCCTAAAGAAAAAAAAATCAAAATATTAACAACTTACAAAGCCATCCACAACTCCACCGGCTATATCTCCAAACTCTTCTCAAAGTATCACCCTAACTGTCCTCTCTGCTCCTGCCTTCCCAATTGGCTCCATCACACGCACACTGCAGACGACAGAGGGGTAAGGAGGCAGGAAGGGGTGGGGCAGAAAGGTTTTGTCAACATATGCTTTTTAAGACAAAAGGGATTTTATTTTTATTAAGGTTATATATTTTAAACTGATGCTATCTATGGCTATGAATATATCCATACACTGTTTTTACAAATATACATTTAAAATAACGCTAAACTCAGAAGTTAAATCTTAAAAATACATTCAAGTACCTTAACTATGAACCAAAATGTATCCTATTTGTGTATCACTCGGCTATAGATCCTCCAATCATCTCTGAATTGGTGCTGACACTGTCCTTCCTTCTGGAGGGTGGGTACTTGTGTTCCCCATGGTCCCTGTGTGTGTTGTAAAGTAGCCACCACTCCAGGATCACTCCTGGGATGGGCTACAATCTCAATAGAATTTAGTAAACTAAACCTGAGATTGTAGTCCATCATGGGAGTGAGCGAATTTGGAGCAAGACACCAGACACTCCCCACCCCTTCTTCCCTCTTCCTTCTCCAAGCTCGTAGATGAACAACTACTGGAGACTGCTCTGTCTATTATGATCTTGTACTAGACAGGAAGTTCAAGGAAGTCGAGCTGAGAGAGCTGATCTGGATTCATGAAAATCAAAACTATTCCTATGCAATATTTCATATTTACCTGACTAAAAAAACAAGAACATTAGATTTTGTCTTGAGTGAAAGAACGAAGGAATATACACTGAGTGGCCAGAATATTATGACCACCTGACGTTTGTAGGCAAATTAGCTATAATTTTATGCATAAGTTGCTAGAGGACCAGACCATTATAACTAGGGAAGCAGGTTGTTTACCATGGCAGTAGAAGTGATTTTTTCTGAAGATATGGGTAAACAACGCGATTTAACAGCCTTTGAACATGGGATGATTGTTGGCGCTCGGAGCCATGGAGCGAGTATCAGCAAAACAGCAATATTCATTAAATGTTCAAGAGCAGCTGTTGTTAAAGTGTTTAAAGACTGGACTGTCAGACAAAAATCTGGTCTGAACGTGTGAATTGTGGCCGTCAGCGACTAGTCAATGTTAGGGCAGAACGGAGAGTGGCAAGACTGGTACAAGACAACAGAAGGGCAGCAGTGCAGTGTCAGATTCCTCGCATCACCTTTCATCATCTCGTGGAGTCACGAGGCGGCCCAACGAAGTACTGATGGGGTGGCCATAATAATCTGGCCACTCAGTGTATATATAAACCCATGATATGTTATTTTCAAATGGACAGGATAGAGGCTTCTCTTTTTTTTATAAATTCTTTATTGAACAGTTACGTAATATATCAGCAGACAAGGGCAGAAGTGTCACATGTTATCACAACAAAAATACATTAGGTGGAGGGGTGGGTGGGGGGAGGGGAGGAGACATACAATAGGTGGACAGGGGGTTTGAGGACGGAAGGAAGCGGAGGGGGGGAGGGGAACAAGCTAGGATTGTGACCTCTTTCCTCAGGAGGCCATGATGTTTTGGTATTCGGCCGTTGCGGTGAATTCGTCCCAGTAAAACCAGGTGGTGGCAAATTTTGGCGGAGGTACCTCTAATGGAGCTAGTCAGGTCCTCCATGGTTCTGATGTCATTCACTTTGGTAAACCAGAGCCATATCGAAGGTGGGGTCTCCTGTTTCCATAGGATAGGGACACATGTGTGTGCCGCATTCAGCAAGTGTACCAGCACTGACCTGGAATACCCCTTCAGTGGGAATGAGTTATGGTGGAGGAGAAAGAACGCTGGGTCCTCCGGGATGTGGTGGTAGAGGCTTCTCTTGAGAAAAATGAAAAAAAGTTTTATTGTCACAAATTAAAAAACAGAGAGGAATCGAATGTTTTAATAGAACATAGCATAACAGAGAGTGAACTGCAACGACGACCGCACAATCCACTTCCCATAGAATGTATAGGTCATTCCATTTTCTATACTTTGGCTGTTCCTTCCAAGAGAACAAAGAGCCGCTACAAACCTACAAAACAATATGCTATGACAGTCAAATGCCAGTTTTTTCAGTGTGCTCGAATCTAAGTGCAGTAATACCTGGTAACCTAGTTTGACATTAAGCTGTTTTATTTATAAAATGTAACCCTTTCACTGCTTTTTATTTCACATATGTTAAAATGCACATTTTATGCCTGAAGTTTACATAACACCCCACAAAAGGTATATATTTTCTAAAAGCAGAGACCAAAGAAGCTTAAAATGCTGGCAGTTACAATTTTTTATGTCACGGGATAATAACGCAACTGTTTATCAAACCCACATTTTCAGAAACAAAAGTGAATTTAAGTGTGTACAAACACAATATAATACTATAATACTCTGCAAGGAGTTTGCATGTTCTCCCTGTGCTTGCATGGGTTTCCTCTGGGTACTCGGGTTTCCTCCCACACTCTAAAGACAAGCTGGTTAATTGGCTCCTGTCTATATTGGCCCTGTATGCATGTATGCACATTAGGGACCTTAAAATGTAAGCTCCTTGTTTTTGCTGGGTGGTTATGAAACAATACATTCTTGTTTATGTCTGTTGGGATCGTGCACACCTGTCTTTTTGTATACGGACCTTACTGATTTATGGTATGCTTATCATTGCTTGTGCCTTTTGTTAAAAACACATACAAATATTACGAACAGCGCTCTCGGATTGGGCCTAGGGAATAGGGTACTGTAGTTCTGCCTCGCCTGCAGCCCTAAGAGACAGGAGGAGTGCCTGCACTTGTGAAACAAAAAACAAACGTGAGGGCGCGAGGCTAGGGGGACTATGAAACTGGTAGTAGCACAGTGGAGAAAGTAAGAGGAAATGGTACACTTACTTTAAGTGGGTCTCGGGACCGGATGGATGTGACAGTGTGTCCGTGTCCCCGCTGAAGCAATGTGAAGTGCCAGTGATGTGAGGACTGACGTCAGGCTGGGCTGCAGCTGCGGGTGGAGGAAATCGGGCTGTGAGATGGATGTGTCTGGGCCAGTGTCCGTGCCGTGGTGAAGATGCAGGATGGAGAATCGGCCGGGATGGTGGTGAAGTGAGGAAGGATCAGGTTGGTGAAGTAGTGGGTGGAGGCTCGGGGGCAACGCGTTTCGAGGATGTTACCTCTTTATCAAGCTCATTAGGAATGGTGTAACGTCGGCGGGAAACCGCCGATTTAAATGTGACAGCTGGGCGGAGTTTGGAGATGGTAGGCGGCGCCGTCGTGAGTGACAGTTGTTCGGTCTCGACGTAAGTCTGGGGATTCCGTGTGTGCCTTAGATGTGGAGATAATTGAAGGACTGTGACTAAGGCGTACAAGGGAAATGAGAATGAAGACAATGGCTAGTTATATAATAAAAGTGTGGACAGTGGAACCCTGAGTGATTAATTAAGAGCGGCATGATACTCATTAGTATGACGAACGATCTCTTGGGTCTAGCGGGGATGAGCAGGGCATGCCATAAAAAGAGTTACAAGTTCTGTGATGATATGTCGAGGCTGTGGCTCCAGGTATTGCGTACGGATATCTGCATGGATGTGTATACAAGAAGGGGCTATTGTATGTAGATTCAAAGCTTGGGGCTTATGTTAAGGATATTCTATATAGGGAGAAATCTATTAAGTATTCACAGTGTAAAGGCGAGGATTATGGGGGTGAATTAGCGCTTAGATGGTAAAAAGTATAAAAATGAATGGAACAATTTTTTAATAGATATAACTGAAATTTAAAATTTAAAATTGTAGAATTTAAAATATATAAGAGAGTCGATGATGCCAATGGTGGGAATTAAAATCTATAAGGGAATGAGAAAGGAAATTGGGAGATGGGGCTAGGGCACTCAAATGTTCCAGTTTCTGCGTGGGCATGCGGCTCGGACTAATAGTAGATGCCTCATGTGGGACCTGTGTTCGTGCTGATGGACACGAACATCTATAGGGGGGCGGAGCCAAATACGATCGAGTGTCTAGAGCCATCGGTGGGCCTCCAAGAATTTATAAAACGGTTAAAATTTCCAATTCCTCGTTTAACCCG
The DNA here is from genome assembly GCF_000935625.1 of Nanorana parkeri. Taxonomy (NCBI): domain Eukaryota; kingdom Metazoa; phylum Chordata; class Amphibia; order Anura; family Dicroglossidae; genus Nanorana; species Nanorana parkeri. The sequence continues at coordinate 190,786 of NW_017306618.1, read as the reverse complement.
TTTTTATGAATTTTCGGGAGGTGATAAAAATGCGGGGTGTGGGGATGTGATGGATAGAGGAATGCCCTTTCTTTCTTAGTCAGAATGGATTCTTTGGAGGCAGTTTCAAGGAGTTGAAAGAGCTCAGTTTTATAGGTGTCGAGTGGGTCTGCCGTTAGGTGGGTATAGGTGGACTGATCACCTAAGAGCCTATGGGCTTCAGATAGGTAGTCCGTGCGGTTTTGGACCACAATTCCGCCTCCTTTATCTGCCGGTTTGATGATAAGGTCATGGTTGGAGGTGAGTTGTTTTAAGGCGGAATTGTGGTGGGATGTGTTCGATAGCAAAAACACGTAAATCCTGTATGCGTTTGCTGTGTTTGATGGCAAAATGTCTGGGGACACTGTGGTCACAGTTGCCTTCCGCAATAAAGCGTCTGTGATCCCCTATCCTTTTTCTTAACGGGCGGATGGTACGGCCGATATAAAGTAAATTATAAACTAAATTAGATAGGTAGTCCATGCGGTTTTGGACCACAATTCCTCACATCAGCAATAGGTTGGACTTGATGGACTTATGTCTTTATTCAACCTCAAATACTATGTAACTATGTAAAGCATGAGAGTACTTTAGAGTATCTTAGAGTATGAACAATCACATGTCCTCAGCTTGACAGCAAGCCCCTCAAGGAATATACACCTACCTCCGTGCCCTGATGGTTGCTGTAACAATACAATGACAAACACTTGGCAAACAGACTCCAAAACGTTCAGTGTCCAAACAGATCGCACTCCAAGAATTTCCAATAATAATCCAAATTTTATTAAAATCCACAATGAAATGGCAATATGTGAATATACAGCAACACCGCCAACACCCTGTACACCAAAAACCTTCTAACGTGTTTTACTGATAGGCTTATTCATAGAGGTCCTCTATAAATGCAAGCAGCATTGTCACTGCTGATTCATAAGCCTGTAGCTTGCCAATCTGGCCACACCTAGTCTTGCCCACCGCACTGCCTATGTTGCCGAATTCCTCCCACTGTGGACTGCAGTGTCTGGGAGGGGGAGTGTGTGAGACGCAAACGAAGGGGCATGTGGCTCAGTCAGGAAAGGTAACGGAAGTTTTTTTTTACTTTATAAAGATTATGCATCACATAGTAACTGCAATGTGTGCTTGTTTAGAGTGTCCTATAGAAGCCTTTAGTTTTACTTTATAGTCTGCTTTAGCGCCAGCACTGTGATCCAGCCACCACTGTCAGCAGCACAGCCAGGTTCTGCACCCCCTGCACAGTAACAACTGTTAAAAAGCATGGCTTGGTCCAGGACCCACCCCATAATGTTTCTCATCTGCATAGTAAACCCAGGAAACTAGCTTTTGTATATTGAGAAGCAGAAATGGCAGCTTCTGAAGTCTTTCTCGGGAAAGGTTTCCTTTAGAGTGTACGTAAACTCTTAACAATGAACTTGTATATTATATGTACACTATAATACCAAAAATATTGGGACACCCCTCCAAATCATTGGATTCAGGTGTTCCGTGAAATTCCTTGCTACTAAATATTCGGCGGTCAACTCTTATTATAACAAAGTGGAAGCAACTGGGAACAACAGCAACTCAGCCATGAAGTGGTAGGCCACATAAAATGACAGAGCGGGGTCAGCGCATGCTGAAGCGAACAGTGCGCAGAAGTCGCCAACTGTCTGCAAAGTCAATAGCTACAGACCTCCAAACTTCGTGTGACCTTCAGATTGGCACAACAACAGTGCGTAGAGAGCTTCATGGAATGGGTTTCCATGGCCGAGCAGCTGCATCCAAGCCTTACATCACCAAGTGCAATGCAAAGCGTTGGATGCAGTGGTGTAAAGCACGCCACCACTGGACTCTAGAGAAGTGGAGACATGTTCTCTAGAGTGATGAATCACGCTTCTCCGTCTGGCAATCCGATGGACATGTCTGGGTTTGGCGGTTGCCAGGAGAACGGTACTTGCCTGACTGCATTGTGCCAAGTGGTAAAGTTTGGTGGAGGGGGATTATGGTGTTGGGTTGTTTTTCAGGGGTTGGGCTTGGCCCCTTAGTTCCAGTGAAGGGAACTCTTAAGGCATCAGCATACCAAGACATTTTGGACAATTCCATGCTCCCATGTTTGTGGGAACAGTTTGGGGATGGAACCTTCCTGTTCCAACATGACTGCGCAGCAGTGCACAAAGCAAGGTCCATAAAGACATGGATGAGCGAAACATCCCCATAGACACGCTCCTAAACCTTGTGGACACCTTCCCAGAAGAGTTGAAGCTGTTATAGCGGCAAAGGGTGGGCCAACTCAATATTGAACCCTACTGACTAAGACTGGGATGTCTTTAGAGTTCATGTGCATGTAAAGGCCGGCGTCCCAATACTCTTGGTAATATAGTGTATGTTTATAGCAACATATGCTTGGTCTTTGGGGTGTGGAAAGAAAGCACATGCCAACCACAACCAAAGGCAAATGCAAACTACATACAGCTAGTGTCCCCCTGTGCTACAGGGCTACCCACTAAGCCACTTTGTTGCCCACCTTTCTTATCTGCTCCTATTGGTCTGTTAGACAATTGAATGCACTTTGTTCTGTTTTGAAACGTACAAAAAAAAGTAAGAAAGTCATGTATTCATGTCCTAGAGTGACAACGCTGCTTCGCTTTAGATACAGTAGAGTGAGTGCTGTCACCCTAATACAGGAAGTGTGTGATTGGCTAGGTAAGATAAAAATAAAGGGGAAAATAAAGCCTGAAAAAGAAAACTAATGCAGCCACCACATCAAAGAAGAATGGTAAGCTGCCATATATTACATTTTTGTTCTTGGGTTTACATGTACTTTAAAGAAGAACTAGAGAAATTGTTTTTAATTAACCCTTGCAGTGAGGCTACCCTAGCACGGCAAGGGTAAAGTGCTTGTTTGTGTCTAGGTTAAAAAAACAAAGTTAAACCTACAAGAAGTTTGGAGCCGGCTTCTTCTTAGACCGGTCTTCCAACATCTCTCACCCTCCTCTGCAGCAGTCTAAGGTCCAGTAAATCATCACATCTATATACTGTGTACTGTATAGGACATGAGGACGCCGAGGAACATTTCAATACTGCCGCAGAGGAGGGGACAGGCTGGAAGGAGCTGTGTGAAAGCTGACCGGCTTGGAGCTTTGGGTGAGAATATTTGTTATTTTAGCACCAAGATAAAAATGAGCACTTAACCCTTGCAGTGCTGAGGTGTCCCCACTGCAAGGGTTACTGAAAAAATTCCCGGAGTTCTTGTTTAAATGCCTTCCATTTACCATGAAATATATCAGCTGCAATCATCTACGGCATTTGCCAACAGACATGTTAAAGAGGCCCAGCCTGGATAATTGTGTTATTCCTTCCTGAAAATAAAGAAAGTATTTACCAAAAACGTTTCATTGGAGAATTGAAGAAGTGTATTCACATACAGTTCGTGTCCAGCATAATTCCTAACTTAGACCTCTAGTGGTCAGAAAAGACATTTCATCAGTTTAAAGTGACACTAAACTCAGGAGTTAAATCTTTAAAATGCATTCAAGTACCTTAACAATTAACAAAAATGTATCTTATTTGTGTATCACTCGGCTGTAGATCCTCAAATCATCTCTGAATTGGTGCTGACACTGTCCTTCCTTCTGGAGGGGGGCTACTTTTGTTCCCCATGGTCCCTGTGTGTGTTGTAAAGTAGCCACCGCTCCAAGCTCACTCCCGTGGACTACAATCTCACGTTTAATTTTCTAATTTGTATTGAGATTGTAGTCCATCACAGGAGTGAGCTTGGAGCGGTGACTACTTTACAACACTACACAAATAAGATACATTCTTAATAATTAAAGTGACATTAACCTCTTGCCGTCCGCCCGCAGTAAAAAAACGGACGGACGGCACTGCTGCATCTGCGGGTTGCCGTCTCCAGACGGCAATTTTTTTCTGCTCGCGCGCGCCACTTGGCGGGCACGCATGGGCAGAAAAGACCCGATCAATGCACACACCCAATACCGGGTGTTTCACATATAGGCGATCAGCGGGTCCATAGCCCGCCGATCGCCTATATGTGCTCGTTCGCGAGACAGCGTGACCAAGTTCTGAATAAAAGGTACCACACCCCTAATGTATCAAGTCAAAAATTAAGGATAGCAGTAGATATATGCAAAAAAAGTGAGGGTTTAATGACTCTAACTATTCCAAAAATGTCTCTTATTTGTGTATCACTCGGCTGTAGATCCTCAAATCATCTCTGAATTGGTGCTGACACTGTCCTTCCTTCTGGAGGGTGGCTACTTCTGAAGGGTGGCTTTAGCAGGGGAAATACAGCCGGGTGCTCCGCAGCAGGAGTGTGTCCTCGCCAAACAGGCATATAGTAAAGGCCAGATTTTTTCTTAACCACTTGCCGTCCGCCCGTTGTAAAAAAACAGACGGACGGCACTGCAGCATTGGCGGGTAGCGGGCACGCACGGACAGAAAAGACCCGACCAATGCAAACACCCGTTCCCGGGTGTTTCACATATAGGCGATCAGCGGCTCCATAGCCCGCCGATCGTCTATATGTGCTCGTTTCCTAGCGTGACCAAGTTCTGAATAAAAGGTACCACACCCCTAATGTATCAAGTCAAAAATTAAGGATAGCAGTAGATATATGCAAAAAAAGTGAGGGTTTAATGACTCTAACTATTCCAAAAATGTCTCTTATTTGTGTATCACTCGGCTGTAGATCCTCAAATCATCTCTGAATTGGTGCTGACACTGTCCTTCCTTCTGGAGGGTGGCTACTTCTGAAGGGTGGCTTTAGCAGGGGAAATACAGCCGGGTGCTCCGCAGCAGGAGTGTGTCCTCGCCAAACAGGCATATAGTAAAGGCCAGTAAGGGGGTTTAACACCGCGGATGTCAACTGGTTAAAGGATAAAATCCTAGTTAGTGTGAGGACTTACCTTAAATGATGCCTCTTGATCCGATTATCTTCTTTTTTCCTGTAGTTTTCAGCTGTCCCTCCAGCGCTGGTGCCGGTCTCCGATATAAAATAAAAATAAAAACATGTTAATCCTGCCAGAAATCTTGTGAGCTAACTTCCTGCAATCTCTGCTCTGTAGATCCTCAAATCATCTCCGAAGTGGTGCTGACACTGTCCTTCCTTCTGGAGGGTGGCTACAATCACAAATGCGGCTTCCGAGGTCTTTGGCAAGTGCATTCTCAGGCAGCCTCATCTGCCTGAAACCCGGATTTTCCTGTGAGCTGCGGGCACCTGTAAACAGGTACATGCTGCCCGCAGCTCAGAGGAAGATCCGGTTTCAGGCCGATGCAGCTGCCCGAGATCGCGCTTGCCAAGGACCTCGGCAGCTGCATCTGTCAGAAAAGTGCTGGTGTCGGCACTGAGTGTCTTGTGACCGGGTGCCCGCTGGCTAGACACCCAGACATAAGGCTCCAGAACCGAACTGTCTGGGTAAAAACTGTATGGGTGGCAACCCTAACTGCAGCTGTATACTTGTAGATCGAAAGCTGAGCGATCATGAACTGCTGATCGCTCAGCTCACAGTCTTCTTCATGCAGAGAGCAGTGATTGTCAATCACGGCTCCCCACAGGGATTCTCCCCTCCTCTATTCTTGAAGCGCTCATTGGAGGGATAGACAGTGTAGGGGGCAGACATAGCTGGCTCTGGATCTAGAGAGGCAGAGGCAGCTGTCAGTCAGGTAGCAGGGTGGATCCTGACAATATTGTTGGGATTCTTCCCAGTTGCAGGACAACTCTGCGCAGTCAGCATAGCAGCCAGTAGCCCACTAGATGCTGATTTTGGGTCACAGGAATACCTTAGTAAATGTGCTTATTTGATCAAAAAGAGGACTAAAGCCATAAAAAAAGGTTTGGCTTTAGTTCTCTGGGCACCAAGGTATTCAGAGTTGAACATGGGCAGCTTACTGTAAATTTTGAACAAGTTTTGTATAATTTTTGATAATTACATAAAATAATTACCATTATTTCCACACATACATATGAATTACAGAGTACTTCCAAACATTTGCCAAACACGATGGTGTTTAAATCAGAATGCCCAGCACTGGCTGCATGATACTAGGTAGCTGCTGAAGAGGTGACCGTGTCCCTCCACTGAATCATTTAGAAGTCTGTATAATCTTATCATGCTGCTATTCTGATCTGTTCTACAGGTCAGTTGCTAAATAGCCTCCAGAAAGCTGAAGCACATTTGCAGGAGTTACGTTGCCCCAGACCCGCCAATCAAGGTAGCCCTGGAACTTGCCATTTGCTGACTCTACGTGGTAAATATGAGCTATTCATATTAATGTGAATAATTGATGTTAAATACACTGTATCCAGTGATTTACTGCAGCAGAGTTTATTCCTTGCCCTGCTAGACAAATATTACATTTGCTCTCAATAACCTGGGGTGATCCACTTTTAACACTGCAGGAGGTTGTGGGTTGAGATACCCCTGCACAGTGATGTCATCAGCCTAAGTAATTATTTGGTTTGAGATTAACTTTGTCACTGCAATATAAAACATGTTTTCTTTTCTACATACAAGACTTTCTTGTGGCATTATTGCCTTGCTAAGATTATTTTATTTTCTGTGCAATCTATAGACAAAAAAATAAGGTTTATTGTACACATATATTGAGCAAATATGCCATATATCTGCCTCCATTATCACTGCACACGATATACACTGCTTGGCCGAAAAAAGTCACACACTCTAATATTTAGTTGGAGCGCCTTTAGCTTTGATTACGGCATGTATTCGCCGTGGCATCTTTTTTTTGATAAGCTTATGCAGTCTAAGATTTTTATTTTTTACATTCCAGATATAGCATGCTCTGAATGGCGAATTATGCTGGTAAGAATCTCTGAAGCTCAGCCTTCTCCTGTATCTCTTTAATGAGGACCTGAAATGTGGAAGCTGTGCCCTAAAAAAGGCTAACAAAGGACTAGTTATCAGTATTGACTGTGGTCTCCCCACAGCTGATGTTTTTCCAATTACTGACTTTCCGTGCCTTGTGCTGCTGTCACGTACTTGGTGGCATCTAAGTTGATGAAGGCGGCCTCCCCTGCAGCTCCAGTCCCAGCCAGAGTCCCTAAAAAGAGGAACAGGTGCGCGGAGACATGGAGCGGTACGAGTGCCGGAGGATGTCACTATAGTGGACAGGATCAGTCTCTGCGCTGATGAGGCATCAAGGGCATATGGAGTGGAATGCTTAGGGAACAGGGTTCCAGAAGAGCCTTAGTAAGACTAGCTGGGTCGTCAACAAGTGAACAGAGCAGTACCAAGTACAAGCAGGAACATAGTCAGGAACAGGCCGGAGTCGGTAACGTGCGGCCAGTGATGTACAATGCAGTAGACAGAAACAGTAGTTGAGGAACAAGCCAAGGTCTCAGGAGCAGGGGAGTATCTACTGCAAGGTAAACTAGGCATTTGCCTAGGGCGGCACTTTCCAGGGGGGCGGCAGAAAACGCCACCCAAACCAATGAGGCGGGCAGGGTTGCATTTGCCTTTGGGCATACTGGACACTTGCCAGGTGGGCCAAGGCTTGGCGGCACAGGATCAGGCAGCGGCGGCTGCCTAATGAGGCAAACTAGGCGGCCGCAAGGCCCTAAGAGTAGCTGACTAATTAGAGAGCTGGCCGGTGGAGGAGAGGGCCCAGTGAGATGCGGTCCGGCTGGCTTTGTACAGTAGGTGGAGGAGAAGCAGCGGGTGGCTCGAGGCTGGCCATAGCATGTGATCTGATGGTGGAATGTCCCAGAAGCAGGCTGGGGAGTGCAATGTATCCCGTTGGTACTGATGGCACATTTTGAGCTGCAGGTAAGAGGAGCAGCACATGTATACAGGGAAAGGGACCCTGCACAGCTCTCCCGAAACCCAGTGTGTGCTGTATCCAGTGACAGATAGGTTGCGCAAAATGTCCTAAACAGGAAGGGGTGGGGCAAATTTAGATTGAGGGGGGTGCCCGAGTTTAGTCTTTTCCTAAGGCAGCACAAAGCCAAAATACACCACTGCTCAGGAGCACAGAGTAGCAGAAGGAAGGTCAAACAAGCCGGGTCAGTAACAGGTGAACAATCAGGACACAGGGATCGGAGTGTGCCCGCTGTCATGTGGGAGAGGTGGAGGCTAAGTCCAGAAGTCCAGACGGGGCAGCGGTTCATAATGCTAGGAAATGCTTCCGCACTCTCCCCGCACTATGTCAATGGTTACTACGATGCCAGCGGCCGCCAACATCATAGCAACCACGATTCTGATGCTTTCTAACTTGGCATGTATCCCCAGTGACATAATTTACCACATATGGTCATTTATAAGGCAGAGTCACCTTGACTGTTCCATTCTAAAATTACTTATATGCAACATACTAATTGTTTCCTGTGCAGTATGATCATAGACAAACAGGGTTATTCACTAAAGGGTGAAGAGTCTGGAGAAGGCAGGAGAATAATGTCTGCAGATGAACCTGGGACTAGAGATGGACATGGCACAGCAGTACGTGGAGGGAAGGTGGGGACAGAGGATGGAGACGGGGAGGCAGGGAGAAGATGTTTACACACCTACTCAGCAGCACATGGAGGGGAGGCAGAGAGAGAGCTGTAGGTTGAGAGCTGCTGCGCCTGCACGTAGATTCATGAACGTGTAGCGGCTCATAGCAAGCACTGTTAAAGGAGAACTATGGGGTAAGTGTTTTTCCCCATAGTTCTCCTGAGGGTCACGGGAGGAGATAAACTAGCGTCCTCCCATGACCCAAAGCTCAGTATATAGCGAGCTACAGCGCGTGGTATACTGAGACCGCCGCAGCCGGGACGGATCCAGAAATTACTGTCGTGATTCACCCGGCTGCATGAGTGACAGCAAGCTCTGCCTATCTAGAGGCAGAGCCAGCTGTACCTGCCCCTTCCCCATCTGTTCCGCCAGTCAGCGCTGGAGGATCGGAGAGGGCGGAATCCCTGCGGGTAGCCATGACTGACAGTCACCACTCTCTGCAGGGACATGATCGAGAAGTGAGCGAGCGACGGTATGTATTCGTTCACTTCCCGATCTATTGAGCCGACGTGTGACAGTCTCATTGTCACAGGTCGGTTTGAACTATGAGGTTGAGTGAAAATCACTCACCTCATAGTTCTCCTTTAATCACAAGGAGGACAGACTAGTGGGGAGCAACCCAACAATATTGTCAGGATCACTCCTCAGTATGGCGCTTAGCCCCGCCCAGCGTCAAATGTGTTAAATAACTAGCTTATGGTACGTTTTTGATTACAGGAGTATATCACAATATATACTCCTTTCTAATTAGCAATCTAAAAGTGCAAAAAAAACTTGGACCCCCCAAAAAAATTATTTGTGTTGTTATTGGCAGAAAACGACCATTCGTGGGTATTTGTAGGCTGAGGCAACCTGTGAATCGTCTATAAATAGACCCCTACATGTTCTATATTACATACTGTGAACAAATCTTCGCTTTTTTATTTCAGATTCATTTTAAGGGGCTCTACACAGCCTGGTGATTACAGTAAGGACACAGACAGTGTCTGATACTGGACCCCATGTTCACTTCTGGAAAGGTATTATAGGTGTTGATGGCTTGTATGTAGTGATGATCTAATCAGGAAAGAAGCTGATATCCAAAATGTGTGATCCATGCAATCTCCGTAGAACCACACTCTCAATTCCGAAATCCAGGCAATATTATAAAACATTATGAGATTTTGCAGACTGGGCACATCTATCAACAGGTATGATATTGAATTTTAAAAAAATGTGACATTCGCAGATTCACCTGGTTTGCGATTCAATTTATTTAATACTAGTTGCACTAGCAAGGCCAGTGAACTTAATTTACTCAGCTCCGCAGAAAATAACACTTCTGCCCTACATGTGATCCATGAGCCAGGGAAAGGCTACAGCTAAACAGTCATTTCACTTTGTGACAACTTCACCTTCACTTCACCTTTCACTACAATCAGCCAAACAGCCAGCTGTGGCTTACAGGCCAATAGGAGTTTGTCATTTCTGGTTGACCCACACTTGCAATACTGTCATGCAGAATAAAAGGAGTATTGCTACATTCATAAAGTGTCATACAAATCTTTTTTGGTTACATTTTTGGCCTTATTTTTGCTGGGGTGCCTCTGTAAAGTGAAATCACTTTTCAAACCACAAGGAAGAATAGAAGTGTTCTTCTTCAATGGAAGTTGGGTTGCTCGTGTATCTGGAGGTCTCAAGGGGAACATATATGCACTACCACTGTAAATGGGGTGACCCTCTGCTTCACAGTGACACCTGCATATTAGTGAGGAGCTAATAAGCCAACAACGATATAAAGTTATGTTATCTGCCCTACTTCCTGCTTTCACCAATTCTAAAAAAGACCTGCCCAACCGTACTAATTACCCCATTTTTAAAAATAACTACCTATCTTTTCTAAAAAATGCCCCTCTTTGTCCATATTTCTAAAAATAACCACCCCACAACTCCCTCCTTTTTAAAAATGACTCAAAATTGCCCCCGTTTTTGAGAATAACATCTTATTGCCTGTGGCATGTCTCTCGGTGTCCTCGCGTTTAATGGAGTGAATAAGCCGTTGTGACGTCACGAGTCCTTAGACTATCTGAACCAGGGGAAGAAGAGGCTGTGGGGACAGGTCTAACAGGCAGTCGGGAGGATCAGGTTGAGTATATTTTCTTTACTTTCCTCCCTAGACCTAGTGGTAGCCCCACTGCATGGGTTCATTTGAAAAAATCCTGGAGTTTCTCTTTAAAAATTACCCATTGTCTTTTATATTTCTAAAATTGCCCCCCATCTCCCCATTTGTAAAAAAAAAAAAAGAACCCCTATCTCTTTCATTTCTAAAAATCACCTGCTAAATCCCCCATTTTAATACCCCACAACACACACCTTCACCATTTCTAAAAATGATCCCCATCTTCCCATTTTTAAAAGTATTTCACCTCCCTGCCAGTGTACAATGTACATTAGACCCATGTGTTCATCGTTCTCTCTCCCTGCATGTAAAACACAAATGAAGCCAAACCCTTTTTTGGCTTTAATCCTCTTTTGGGTCACCATTGTATATTTACTGTACTCCTGTGATCCAAACTCAGCATCCAGTGGGCTACTGCCCCCTATATTCAGACAGCGCACTGCTGCCAGGAAATATCCCAACAATATTGTAAGGATCCACCCCACTACCTGGTTGACAGCTGACTCTACCTTTCTAGAGCCAGAGCCAGCTGTGCAAGCCCCCACTTCTGTCTGTCCCTCTGATGAGCACTGGAGGAACAGAGAGGGGAGGGGAGAAACCCTGCAGGGAGCTGTGACTGACAGTCACTGCTCTCTGCATGGAGAAGACAATGAGCTGAGCAATCAGTGGTTTGTGATTGCTCAGTTCTCAATCTATAGAGCTGGCAGGTGTCACACACCGGCTCTAAGTATTAGGAAGAGTGCATTTTACTCTCCTAATATTTCTTCTTTAACTACCTCCGGGCCGGCCATTGTAAAAAAACGGCCGGCAGGGAGCTCTCTATATCTGAGCGGGCGTCTTTAGACGTCCGCTCAGACACGCCCCCTCGCGCGCCGCTGGGCACGCTCGAGCGGGAAATGACCGATATTTAAAAACAGGCAGCGATGCCTGTTAACATGCAAGCAATCCGCTGGCTATAGAGCCCGCGGATCGCTTGTATGGGGTAAAGATCGGTAACCCCCTCCGCGGTCCCCCCCCGCCGTTGTCCCGCTGGTCCCGGGCTCCACTGTGCCCGGTGCGAGCCCGGGATCAGCATGTTGCCTGTGCCACAGGGGATCAGAGGGAGCTCGGTACACGAGCTCCCTCTGGTCCCCTCTCCGCTGCAAGAATGCGGAAGTGTTGTATTTTACATCACTTCCGCATTCTTGTGTCACTCTCCAACTTCAGAAGCTGGAAAGAAGCTGATGGAGCAAATCTCTGCTTCATCAGCTTCTTTTGGGGGGTCCTAGGTGACATTAGGTGTCTTGGAGACCCCTGATGTCTCCATAAAGAGGACCTGTCACATATTTTGCTATCACATAGGGGGGTTTTATTAGCCCCCGTATATGATAGCAATAAAGTTTAGTGGAGAAAAAAATTAGGAAAAAAAAATAAAGTTTCCCCCCAAAAAATGTAAAGTTACACATAAAAAATAATTAAAAAAAATATAATTTTTTTTTCAAGTCCCCACCCCCTACATACACGCAAACATGCGTCGGGGGCGCATATGTGAAAAAAACGACGATTGTACCCATTAAGCCGCACATTTTACATGTCTCCTAATTATAGTAAAAAATAAAACCCGTGGTGGTGATTAAATACCACCAAAGGAAAGCTCTATCTGTCTCCAAGAAATGGTATAAAAATTCATTTCAGTGCATCGTTGCATGACGGAATAAATGTCAGTCAAAGTACTGCAGTGCTGAATACTGAAAAATGGCCTGGCCAGGATGGGGGTCTAAACACCTGATCTTCAAGCGGTTAAATAAGTAAAGTTGAAGTCAAGTGATAAATCTTGCAAGTTTCAAACAGCCCTACATCTTGTATAACAGTAAATACTTAGAAGAGTCAAATGAGTTCCCAACAATTATTTCCTGGGATGCTGGCAATCACTCCCACTATTGCAGAAACTCATTACCTGCCACGTGTTTCCAAGAGCTATCTACAGCAGTACAGGTAATGAGTCACCCATCACTCAATCAACTGTATTCATATTTCTTGGTGAAGATTTATGAGGCACAGGCTCCACAAGCAGCAATATATTCATTTACTCATTACACTGTTTGATGTCTTCTTAAGGAATGTGATTTCAGGCCTGTATCATTTAGACAGTTAGCGCTTCGATATTTCCAGCCCGGGGTTAACTTGCAATATTGGCTCTGCCTGTCATTTCCCAAATGTTATTAACAAGAAGAGACCTGTCCGGTGTCATGGAGTGTCCAGAAATTGTCTAGCTTTGCTGCTGTTTCTATTGTGTTTGTGAGACAACAGGATTTATTATTCTATCAATGAGCTGTCTGGTCATTACAGTGTCCTCAAGTACAACCAACCGAGATTGGGTTTCTAAAATCACCAATAGGTCAAATATGAGACTGCAACTCTAATGAACATAAAGCTTTCTTTGTTCTGCTTTCAATCCATCTCCTACACTAGATGAAAGTATATGCAAACCTGGTCACTATGGCCTCGTTCACACAAGCAGCAAAGGGGTGATACAATCAGGTGGTTGATTTACATTTTTACCACTCTCCCCCCATCCACCCACCTAAAATCTACCATGGCGGCCGCTGGGGCACTGCAAATTTTTTTACAGCATGTTGCATTTGGCAGGTGGTGCACTTGCAACCTGTACTGAAAGAAATGTGTTGGCTGCCATTGCTGAACATACATGGTGCATGGCTTTGATGCTGAACTAATGGCTTCAATACTTTCTGAAGTATACAGACCAGCAGCTCTAATGTCACTTGCTGCATACTTGTTCTGTGTCAATGGCTTTACTTAAGACAAATGTAATCCATGGAAAACCAGGAGAAATTTTCAGCAGCCATCAATTGCAGCAACTTCATAGGCGTGCGCACGGGGTGTCCCGGGTGTGCCTGTGCCTGGGCACACCCTAATCACCCCGAGCGCAACACCAAGAGCTGTGCTCTGATCGGATGCCTGCTCCACCCTGAGGCTGCCAGGAATGTGCAGGGGACAAACACGTCCAAAGGTGCTGTGTTTGATATAATTCCATGCACTGAACACACTGATCTCTGCTCCAGACGACCTAAGCCAGCAGCAGCTCCTGATAATTTATATTAAACAAAAGACACTGCGCTATCTCTAATATTATAAAACTCTAAGTGCATGTACTTATATATATATATATACAAAATGTTCACTCCAACTTATATATAGTCCATATGAAAATATTCCCAAAAATGATATGATCAAAAGTAAATGTGATGAAATCCTTGTGTTCACTTTTTTTTGTATTACATCAGTGAGTCAAATAATCATTGCATATAAAGTCCCACAATCACTCGTGACTTCTGTGCTTCAATTCCTCGTCAAGTGATCACCAGCGATCCACCTCCAGGTGCACAAACACTAGCACACTCACCAGATAATTCTGACCACCCAGGTGGTGTTTAAACGCTCTGCAAACTTCCCTGGCGTCCGATGTCTCCCTCTCCACCAAATCACCAACAGCTGAAAATGATGAGTCTGCCTGATGTCTCTCCCAAATCTCTCTTAAGGTGGCCATACACTGTACAACCATCGCAAGACCTCAGTCTTGCGGTGGTTGTAAAGGGATTAAAAAAACGTACGATCTGCCCATCTTGGACGGGCAGATCGCACTCTCGATCATCGCAAGCCACGCACCCTGAGGGGCGGGCTTGCGATGACTGTAATGAGGGGCAGGCTTACGCTGACTGCAAACGGGCAGTCAGCGTGCGCACACTGGCCCGTTCGGCAGTTGTCGAACCAGCAGGCCACCAACTCGCCGAGAATCGTACGATTCCCGGCGGGTTTTCAAACATGCTGGTTCGATGGAAGACGTGCGACCGTACAGTAGAAACGGTCGCACGCCTTCCATACACTGCACGATTCTCGTACGATCGTGGGATTTCCCGCGATTCTCGTACGAGAATCGTGCAGTGTATGGGCACCTTACACTGGTGCCCATACCAGTGATCCCGCGATCGTACGAGAATCCCGTGTATGGGCACCTTACACTGGTGCCCATACTTTCCATACACTGTACGATTCTCGTACGATCGCAGGATTTCCCGCGATTCTCGTACGAGAATCGTACAGTGTATGGGCACCTTTAAGGTGGCCATACACTTTACAACCATTGCAAGACCTTAGTCTTTTTCTTAGTCTTAGGCCTGTTTAGCGTTGCGGTCATCGGAAGCCCGCTCCTCAGGGGGACGGGCTTGCGATGATCGCAAGTACGATCTGCCCGTCCAAGATGGGCAGATCGTACGCTTTTTCAATTACTTTGCAACCATCGCAAGACTAAGTTCTTGCGATGGTTGTAA
Organism: Nanorana parkeri; assembly: GCF_000935625.1. Classification (NCBI taxonomy): domain Eukaryota; kingdom Metazoa; phylum Chordata; class Amphibia; order Anura; family Dicroglossidae; genus Nanorana; species Nanorana parkeri. The sequence continues at coordinate 175,754 of NW_017306618.1, read as the reverse complement.
AGTGTATGGCCACCTTTATCCTCTCAAAATAGAAAACCAAGATGGCACATAGTGTGAAACTGCTAGATGATAGTTTATTCATAAAAATCAGAACACTTACATGTAAAAGTGTTTTTCAGCGCTGTAAAAACATAAGATCGGCTTGTAAAGGCTCAGCTCTGTCTCCTCCACTCCATACACTAGCGTCAGCGTGTAGCTCCTCCCCTGTGCGTTTCGTTCAATGGACCCTTGAGAAAGTCCATTGGACGAAATGCGTAGGGGAGGAGCTACACGCTGACTCAATGGACCCTTGAGAAAGACCATTGGACGAAATGCATAGGGGAGAAGCTACACGCTGACTCAATGGACCCTTGAGAAAGTCAATTGGATGAAACGCGTAGGGGAGGAGCTACACGCTATACTCATACCACTGTGTTCTACCCCTGAGGGTCAGCTCACTCCATATAACCTAAGAAGGGGTGAGAGGAGATGTGCCTCTGCTTGCTCTCTCCTTCTCTCCATAAATCTTCAATATACCTGTGAATGGAAGAATAGCTCCCACTGAACTTCCTTATTCACTTCAGATGTAGGTCAGTGCTTTTGTTGCATCTTCGTCCCCCTCTCCTCCCGGCCAATCACAAAGCAAATGGTGCAAGGCTTCATTTTGGGGTTGACTAGGATGGAAGGGGAATGGAGATGCAACCTCAATGATGAGGTCAATAGGACCTACAATGTTACTGCTGGAGTAGGCATGGAAACTCAGATGTTTCTGGACTTTCACCCACAAGTATATTGTATATTATATATTCATGGTGAGAGGGAAGATCTATTATGGACAGAGGTGTCCATAGTCTTCATGCCACCTGAGGCGGCTGAGATGGTGGGGGGTGACAGTGCTGAATGGTGCACAATCAGTGTGGTGAGGTGCTTTTAGAGAGTGATGCCTCTAAGAGCGGGTGGAGAGATGTTTGCATCTCCCCATCAGCTCTTAGCAACCTTGGTGCCTGGGAAGCTGCATGGAAGCGTAGCTGCGACTTCCCATCCAATTAGAAAGCTGGGCGGGTGGTCACATGACCACCTGCCAGGCTCCCCGCTTCATTACTGCACCCCTGCTGGAAGAGGTAAGGGATTGTTGAAGAGGTGGGAATCCGGGATACTTTTGTGTGCACACCCTAATGCAATAGGCTGCGCACGTCTATGAGCAGCTTTATTAATGTCATTAAAGTTATGTTTAATTAATGTTATTAATGTTCCTTTAAGTTGAGAATCTAAGTGCTAACGACTGATTGAAACAGTAATCCTAATAGCAGCAGTGCTCAACTCTGGTCCTTGGGGGATACCATCGGTGCATGTTTTGCCCACTATCATCCACAGGAATTAGTTGCACAGTTATCTCACTGCTACGTCTGTAATGAGAATGAAAAACATGTACTGTTGGTGGCTACAGTGGACCAGAACTGAGCAGCACTGCTGTATAGATGTGTGTTTGTTCTTCCTCTCTGGCACCGCACTGCACTGCACATCGTTCTGCACTGTTCAGCCTCCTCTCTCATGGGAGACACGGCACAGAGATTCCACGCTAGAATTCCGCCACAACCTGGGAGGAGGACAGGGAAAGGATTACAAGTAGTCTTCCACAATTTAAGGGGCCCTCTACATTAACATTTTTAGATATTTCAAACTATTACTGCAAAATAAAGTATAAGAATGCCAATTTCTGCAGGGCTGAGGATTTAATGGTATTACTTACCCTGGTGGGGTATCTAAATAGGCTCTATCAATTTACTGTATGACTGTCATATCTCTACATTACATATGCATTCCTCTGTCACTTTAAAACATCACCTTTCATGTGTTGCCTTGCCAGTCTAGTCTAGAAATCCTCCAAAATCTTAAAAAAAAGAGCAGTAGAAGAAATACAGCGAAAAATCCTAATTTTAAGGGGTCTTCTACATCACCATAACCAACTTTAGATGTTCCCAATGTCTTACTGCACATCATATAGGTAAAACATGAGGACACAATTTATGTGTGATTGCCCATCTTATAGGGGTATCTTAATAGGGGTTAGCAGCACCAGCTTTGTGCATAGCCCTTATTCTTACCCCATTTGAAGTATACTCATGCACTGTAATGTCTCTCCTCTCATATACTGCCAATAGAGGCTAGACTCTGGTGTACAGCGCTGGGCAAAGTTATATCTCCCCCTTCGTCTCCCCCTTCGTATAGACCTGAATTCTTCCGGCACCTGTGAAGGGAACTTTGGACACATTGCTGAGATTGGCTGAATATCTCAATGATCGAAAACAACCATTCTTCTTAACTTCAGTGCTTTTCTGCAGCTTCTTTCCTGCAGCTGCCTGTCAAATTGTCTTAATATGAAAAGTTATTTCCTCTATAAGATCATCCAGACTTGAAGCCTTCCAGCACCTGTGAAGGAGTGGTGGACCCTTCTTCCCCTCTTGATGTTTCCAGCATCTCATCCTAGAGCCGTCTGCTGACTTACATTAGTATATACTGTAAAGTTATATCTTCTCTAAAGATAATCCCGATCAGACTTTCTCCGAGAGCGGAGTAGGTATTGCCACTGTTAGGTGGTATCTGAACCCATTTAGAATACAGTACCCAGTTCTAGAGACCTCACTTACGAAATAATACTGGGATAAGCATACAAGTCCAGAGACGGACAACTATAATGGTGCAAGGTCCAGGGAATAAACATATGCAGGTAATTTAGAGCCTTGAGGAAAGAAGGGGAAGGGAGGACATGACAAACCTTATATACATTAGGGTGTGTATAAAGTTCAATATTTTCAGCACAAAGCTGGAATGAGAAGCTTCAGATACATTAAAGATGTGAATAATGTTTCAGTATATTCAGTATGAAGCTGGGATGAGAACCTTTAAATACATTAAAGATGTGAATAAGGTTCAGTATAATCAGTGTGAGGCAGGCATGAGAACCTTTACATCCATTGGGATGTGAATAAAGTTCGGTATTTTCAGTATGAAGCTAGGATGGGAACCTTTACATACATTAAGGGTGTAAATAATGTTCAGTATATTCAGTATTTCGCTGCCGGGATGAGAACCTTTAAATACATTTAGGGTAGGAATAAGGTTCCGTATGAAGCTGGGATTAGAACCTTCAAATACATTGATGGTGTGAACAAGGTTCAGTACTTTTCAGTATGAAGCTGGGATAAGAACCTTTAAACACCTTGAGGGTGTAAATAGGGTTCAGTATGAAGCTAGTGTAAGAACCTTTACATACATTAAGCATGTGAATAAGGTTCAGTATAAAGCTGGGATGGGAACCTTTACATTCAAGTAAGGTTCAGTATGAAGCTGGGATGGGAACCTTTAAACACAAGCGGGTAAATAGGCTTCAGTAGGAAGCTGGGACAAGGACCTTTCCATACATTAAGGGTACGAAAAAGGTTCAGTATTAATCGGGGATGAGGACCTTTAAACACATTAAGGGTATGAATAAGGTTCCATGTGAAGCTGGGATAAGAACCTTTACATACATTAGGCGTGTGAATATGGTTCAGTGTGGAGCTGGGAAGGGAAGCTTTACATACATTAAGGGTATGAATAAGGTTTAGTAGGTAGCTGGGATGAGAACCTTTACATACATTAAGCATGTTAATAAGGTTCAGTATAAAGCTAGGATCGAGAGGCATGACCTCAAACTGGCAGGAAGAAAGTTCACAAGTAACATTAGGAAGTCTTATTTTTACTGAAAGAGCAGTTGATACTTGGAACAGACTTCCAGTAGAGGAAGTGAGCCAGTTACCAAGAAGTGAATTTAAACATGTTTGGGATTATAGCAAACCTTTGCACAAAAATGGAAAAAAAAGGCACATAATGGACCCCTTGGTCTTTTCATGCCATCATCCTTCTATGTTTCTGTGCCTGCAGAGAACTCACATCACCTCTATAATGTATGACTGTCATCCTCTCTCATCCCAATGCTCTGTATTTTGCATTTGCATTGCTCTTGCACTTTGCAGCCCCCACCCCCTCCATCACCAGCTGCTAGCTTACCTTGTGGGACAAAGTTAGCCTTCCAGCTAATCCTCGGGGCAAGAGATCTGCCAGAGGAAGGGGACTGTATCAGGTATCAACCAGCCTTCCCCTAGCTGTGAACTGGCTCCTGTCACCTCTGTAATGTGTGACTGTCATTCCCTGCATGCCTCTCTATGCTGAGCATCACATCCCCTCTGCCTGTCACGTTTAACTCCCCGGATCCTGCGATCCTGTCATTCTTTGGTGGCTTGCAGCTGACTTTCTTTCTATTTTTTTAAAACAATTGCACATTTAACAATTGCACATTTTTCTTTCCTCCCTGTCGGGTTTGCACTCACATTGTCAAGGGGCCAGAGGAACCAGCCCCCTAACTTACCCATTGGAGTCAGCTGATTATTCATACCCTGCCCCCCATCATCTCCATCCTTTACCTGTTGCCACCCTGGATGCTGGTACCTGTTCTCACACTCGGCAAGGTGCAGCAGCAGTGGAAACTTGGCTCTTCTTTGCGACTTTCAAGCAGCTGAGCTCAATGTTAGGCACGTGAGATGCGAGGCAAGGCGAGGACAGCGCTAGCCATGCTGCACAATGCGTCCTTGGCGAGGAACTGCTGTGCGCTTGAGAAGGAACAGCCGCTGGACGCCGGCGCTCCCCGAGCTGCCTGGCTGGTGACTGCGCTGTCCAGCGTGCTGATCTTCACCACCGTGGTGGATATCCTGGGCAGCCTCCTGGTCATCATCTCGGTGCTGAAGAACAGGAAGCTGAGGAATTCAGGTAAGGAGAGACAACGCATCCCATCCTTCCAGGGACAGTCCCTGAAAATGTCCACCTTTCGCACCTGCTCTTGTTAGATTGCATCCTTTCTTTAACACCTTTCCTAAATTCCAAGGACAATCCATGCCATGGGAGATCTTTCCTAAATTCCAAGAACACTCCATGCCTAGGGAGATCTTTCCTAAATTTCAGGAGCAGCCCAAACCGAGGGAGATTTTTCCTAAATTCCAAGGCAGCTCTTGCCTAGGGAGATTTTTCCTAAATTCCAGAGGTAGCCCATGGCTGTGGAGATATTTCCTAAATTCCAGGGGCAGCCCAAGCCTAGGGAGATTGTTCCTAAACTCCAGAGGGAGCCCATGTCTAGAGAGATCTTTCCTAAATTCCAGGAGCAGCCCATGTGCAGGTAGACCTTTCCTAAATTCCAGGAGCAGCCCATGTCCAGGGAGATCTTTCCTCAATTCCAGGGACAGCCCATGTCTAGGGAGATCTTTCCTAAATTCCAGGGGGAGCCCTAGGGAGATCTTTCCTAAATTGCAGGGGCAGTGTATGCTTATGCAGATCGTTCCTAAATTCCATGGATAGCCCATGCCTAGGAAGATCTTTCCTAAATTCCAGGGGGAGCCCATACCTAGGGAGATCTTTCCTAAATTCCAGGGGCAGCCCAAACCTAGGGAGATCTTTCCTAAATTCCAGGAGCAGCCCATGTCTAGGAAGATCTTTCCTAAATTCCAGGGGGAGCCCATGTCTAGGGAGATCTTTCCTAAATTCCAGGGGCAGCCTATGCCTAGGAAGATCTTTCCTAAATTCCAGGGGCAGCCCTTGTTTGGAGAGATCTGTCCTAACTTCCAGGGATAGCCCATGCCTAATGAGATCTCTCAAAGTCTTGTACTTGGAAATATATTTGGCTTTGGTTACTTTACTAACATCACCGTGAAATCTGCCTTTGGACCAATCAATTCCATAACAGTTCCAGGTTTTAGAAATGTTATCCCATTTCCTGGTTTATTAAATGGGGCTGGATGATCCCTCTAAAGTTTCTGAATTTGTATTCTTCATGGTATCATTGAGGAGGGTCCAGGTTGAGGGGATTTATCCTACGCCTAGGGAGATCTTTCCTATATTGCAGGGGCAGCCCATGTATAGGGAGATCTTTCCTTAATTCCATGGACAGCCCTTGTCTGGGAAGAGCTTTCCCAAATTCCAGGGGCAGCCCGTGATGCCTACGGAGATCTGTGAAAGCATTGTCCTTGGAAATGTTCCTGTCGTTGGTTACTTTACCAATATCCTTATGAAACCTTTGCATCAATTAATTCCTTAACAGCTCCATTTTTTTTTTAAATGTTACCCATGTTTCTAGTTTATTAAATGCGGTTGGATGATCCATTTAAATTTTCTGAAGTTGTAGTTCATTGAATGCTTTCATGGTTTTAGTGAAAAGGGTGCGGGTTGGGGTGATTCATCCCACCAAAGGTTTTCCAAGTGGATGCCCTGCATCATACTGCCCCTCTGTCTAGGGCTGTGAGGTTAACTGGTCAATAATCATTTTGTCTTGTTGGAGCTTTAAGAGTGTTTGTATAGAGCTGCAGTGAACATGTTATAAAGTCCAAATTAATAGAAGTGATCAAATTATAACTGAATATTCACATGGTGCACTCTGAGGAACTCATATCCTGGAAATATATCTACACTCTACATGAGTTGCATCTGGGCTGTTTGATATTACTTTGCTGTGTGCGTTTATCTCTACTACATACTACATATTATATATTATACTATACTGTATATCTCTATATAACTATATATTGTACTAGAGACTCTACTAGAGAAACTACAATGATTCTATCTATCTATCTATCTATCTATCTATCTATCTATCTATCTATCTATCTATCATACATACAGTAGAGTGAGTGTGTGTGTGTGTGTGTGTGTGCGTGTGTGTGTGTATGTGTATCCTTGAACTAAATATTTATAAAATGTCTCTCAATAAATTTACTTAAAAGGAAACCTGTGCTGAAAGACACTCTCATGCCTATAATGTACCTTCAGTTCTTTCCGAGAAACCGACTCGTAACAAGTACGCAGGAAACAAAATCAGAATTCCTCATCTGCAAACGTGTTCTATGGGTTAGCAAATTAGAGATGATGAAGCCATTGGATCGGTATGACAGAGAGGCAGCTGACAGTTTTAGAAATAGAGGCCACCAGCAAAGGCAGCCTGCATGTTTCTATTTCTATCAGCTCAGGTTTTCTTGAAACTGCAAAGCATCCCAGACTAATGAATCCATCCCAACTCTTCCAGATTTCCAAGCACCTCAACTCTGGCAGTTTTGCCTATTTAAAGTGACACTAAACTCAGAAGTTAAATCTTAAAAATGCATTCAACTACCTTAACTATTAACAAAACTGTACCTTATTTGTGTATCACTTGGCTGTAGATCTTCAAATCATCTTTAACTTCCCTTCCTTCTGGAGGGAGGCTACCTTTGTTCCCCATGGTCCCTGTGTGTGTTGTAAAGTAGTCACCGCTCCAAGATCACTCCTGTGATGGACTACAATCTTATGTTTAATTTTCTAATTTTTATTGAGATTGTAGTCCATCATGGGAGTGAGCTTGCAGCGGTGACTACTTTACAACACACACAGTGACCATGGGGAACAAAAGTGGCCACCCTCCAGAAGGAAGGACAGTGTCAGCGCCAATTCTGAGGTGATTTGAGGATCTACAGCCGAGTGATACACAAATAAGATACATTCTTGTTAATACTTAAGGTACTTGAATGTGTTTTTAAGGTTTAACTCCTGCATTTAGTGTCACTTTAAGAGCTTTTCTTTATCCAAAGATATAATGTGTCCAAATATCAGCATTATCACCAGAACTGGACAGAAAAAAAAAATATTTTCTTGGTAGATTTTACAAGTTCATAGAATGTTTGCCTTATTTACCGCTGTAAAGTTTTTCATAATTTGTTCTATTACTTTCAGTTTTGGTAAATGGGGGGGGAGGTCATTTTCCCAGCATTGGGTTAATTTTCGTCACATTTTGGTATTACTTTTATATGGTGTCCTTTAGAAAGTTTCCTTATCAATCTTTTATGAAATACAATTGTCCTGCTTTCCTTGAAGAGGACTATAGTGATCCAAGATCAGATTTACAGGACGTCATTAAAATGTAAAATATATTTCTAATTAACAAGCACGTCTCATCTGGGTACTTCTTAATTCCCATCTCTCGGGGATAGCATGGTGTATGCCAAGCTGAGAAACTTTGTCCCAGTAAAGTGTCACTCGAAGTAACTTTTAAAGGTACTGATTACAAAATTGTCATCTTTCTCTGACAAGCAGGAAGGTCCCAGATACTAGAAAACAGGTAACTAATCTGTTCCTGGAAATAACATTGATTGCAACAATATGAAACCTGTTTTCAGGTCATTTATTATCCCATTGGCTTTCTCCTGTGTAACTCATAAGTTATGTATAAAAAACACTGAAAACAGTTTCGCATAGCATGACAGTTTCCTGTGATCCCCTTCAACTGGTCACTTCCTTCAGCTGCCCTTAGGCTGGGTTCACACCTGGGCACCATAGGCGTTTTTTTAGCTCGTTTTTAGCAACATTTTTTAGTTCACTGAAACGCATGTTCGACGCTCGTTTTTATACCTCCCTAGCGGTATGATTTATTTATTTTTTCCTTTTTTTTCTCTATCTTTTCTTCTGTTTTTTTTTAAACTTTCAAACTTCCTGCCGGTTCCGCCCCCCTGCGGCGCGGCCGCTCGCAAGGGACGGAACGCGGAAGACGGCAGCTGCCGGAGGACACAGCGGGGATCGTGGACAAGGTAAGACCTACGCTGTATTCCCAAGTGTGGCTCGGGGTTACCGCTTTGTTAACCCCCGAGCCACACTCGGGAATACCAATGGATAAGCACGGAAATACGCCCCAAAAGAAGCTCCTGTACTAGTTCGGGCGTAGGGCATTTTTCAGCGCGTCAAAACGCGCTGAAATACGCCCAGGTGGGAACCATGCCCATAGGAAATTATGGGATTTCACTGCTTGAGCGTTTTTCAGCACTTCGATCAGTGCTGAAAAACGCCCAGGTGTGAACCCAACCTTAACCATTTAAACACGTGTTAAATAATATACATTTTAACATGTTTGCATGCTGATCCTCTGGTTTTGCCACTCCGGGAGTTGTTGACTTGGAATAGTATGTTGTTGATGAATTGAACTATCATACCTGTCGTGGGTTAGGGAAGTTTAGAGGATCATCATAACAGACAGGTAACCAGGAAGGGTTCAGAAATAGGTAATTGCCTAAAGGGCAGATTCCCTTTAAGTAATACTCAGTGCTTGGCACTCTTCCAGAATACAGAGCCATGCTTGTTAATGAGGAATCCGACGCTGGAATTCTTGTTTAGAGTAATGCAAGTCATTAAAAGTCTCCAACTTGGAGTATTGATGAGGTGGACTAATTACAGGAATTGACATATCCCATTTGTGGGTCAGATATATCATTATAATTCTACAAACATATCCTGTGTGTATATACACTGAGTGGCCAGATTATTATGACCACCCCATCAGTACTTGGGCCACGAGATGACTTTGTTGGGCCACCTCGTGACTCCACGAGACGTTGAAAGGTGATGCGAGGAATCTGACACTGCGCTGTTGCCCTTCTGTTGTCTTGTACCAGTCTTGCCACTCTCCGTTCTGCCCTAACATTGACTAGTCGCTGACGGCCACAATTCACACGTTCAGACCCAGATTTTCGGCTGACAGTCCAGTCTTTAAACACTTTAACAACAGCTGCTCTTAAACATTGAACGAATAATGCTGTTTTGCTGATACTCGCTCCATGGCTCCGAGCGCCAACAATCATCCCACGTTCAAAGGCTGTTAAATCGCGTTGTTTCCCCGTATCTTCAGAAACAAATCACTTCTACTGTCGTGGTAAACAACCCGCTTCCCTATTTATAATGGTCTGGCCCTCTAGCAACTTCAGCGCAAAATTATAGCTAATTAGACTACAAACGTCAGGTGGTCATAATAATCTGGCCACTCAGTGTATATATATATATATAACTACAAATACAAACCAAGCCACCTAGTCCAGTCATCTCCACCAGCAATAAAAAATCACTTGCTATGCTGGGGCTTGTAGTTCCACAGCACAAATAAAAGCAACCTCGTGGACATATTCTAGAAATAGTTTCAGGAAGAAAAAACCAAAAAATGAGAAGGACAGTAACCCATAGCAACCAGCCACAGTTCATGGTACTGAAGCCAGGCAGTATGGAACTGATTGTGATATGAGTACTGTACTTTGCTCCTGTTGAACAATCCTAGCAGACTTTTTATTAATAGTGTATGTGGTTAGAAAGTTTATAGTGGAAATATATAAAAACTGGAGCAGACAGAATCACGAGCAGTTACCCATTACAGCCAATCAGTTTCTCTCCTCAATTTCCAAAGGTTAAGATAGAAGCTGATTGGTTGCCATGCACAGCTGCAGATTCTGTCTGCTCCAGTTTGGGTGCATCACCCTCTGTGTGTTCATATACTGCCATGCTTGGCTGTTTCCCAATCTCATGGCTATTGTGTTGAATGTGTATTGTTGGATTGTATGATTTGAAAGGAATTAATTCCTGACCCGTTGTGTAGTTCTGGACTCCAACAATGTATACTGTGTGCCCTGCTGGGAAAAAAAAGTGACATTATGATACAGAATTATTAATACAGTGCTCGCAGTTCTGAATGTAAAAGTCCCCGGCCTCTGTAGAAACTTGACTCTGTATTACTGGTCCTGTTAGACAAGAGAAGGATAGTCAGGAGTTTTCTTTATGGGATTGCTGGACAGGAAGATAGAAATTGTGCCCACCCCACCCACTCATTATACCACTTTTAAAAAAAAATCTTCTAATAATCTGTTGGAACGGTTAATGCTTTAAATGTTATCAAAAGTAAATTGGTCACAGAAGAGGCAAGGGTTCTGTATTGTACACAATCCCTGCAGGATTTGCTTCTACTTTTAGTAGTTGTGGCATCATTGCAGAGCAATCAGCAGTGAAAAATCAGCAACGTCATCGGCTTTTATTTAAATGTCTTTGCTGGAAGATGTGTAGGGGTTGATTTACTAAAGGCTGTTCATTTTGCAAGGGAGTTTCCACTTAGTTTAGTGAGTGAGGTGAAGCTCTGCTGACTTCTAGCACCCAATCATGTGCAAGGAAAAAAAAACCATATATATATATATATATAATGTAAAAAAAACAAAAATGGAGTATTGCAGTGTGCAATGATACCTTTCTTATTGGACTAAAATAATATTTAAAAGACAAGCTTTCGAGAGTTAAAGGAGAACTATGGGGTCAGGTGTTTTCCCCATAGTTCTCCTTAGGGTAACGAGAGGACACAAACTAGCGTCCTCCCGTCACCCTAAGCTCAGTATACTCAGTATACTGAGACGCCGCAGCCGGAGCGGATCCCGACATCGATTATATATATATATCATATATTGTTATTATTATTATTACTATTATTATTATTTTCCTTGCACATGATTGGGTATTCTTTGCATAGTGATATTTTACCACATTCACCAAGCCAAGGGACACTTCCCCTGCAAAGTATGAATTCCATTGCAGCCTATTTGCCTTTAGTAAAATAATTCCAGTGTGTCTGAGCCCAATTGGTAATAATGCAACATGGCACCAAGAGCAGACCTAACATACTGTATGTTATTTTGAAGAGAATCAATCCTAAGTGGTCTTTTTAAAGAATCTGAATATTTGATCTTGAATTATTCTAATGACGAGGCTTATTTACCCCCCAGTCTGTATTTTAGATACCTCTAAATCAGGGGTAGCCAAACTCAGGCTGTGGTAAAACTACAAATCCCATGAGGCACTGCAAGACTCTGGCAGCCACAGGTATGACTTCCAGAGACAGATGCACAATGGGATTTCGGGTTTCACCACAGCTGGAGGGCCGACGTCTTCCTACCCCTGTTCTAAATTATCAGATTGCGCCAGGGGGTTAGAGGTCATTTGAAGCCTGGCACTTGCTGCCCTGCCAGCTATAGGCTTCATGTATTGTGCAGTCAGGTAGCTGACATGGCAGCAACCAGGGGTGTCACTGTCGGGGGGCAGTAAGGGGCACAGATGTGCTGCTGTTGCAAGTTACCTGGGGGTGTGCTAGTGGTGCATGTTAAGGATGAGCATGTGACCCAAAGAGATGCCGTCTGAGGCAGCCACTTCAAGCTGCCTCAATATATGTTCGACCCTGGCAGCAACTGTGAGACTTTGGGTGACACTCAAGCTGAAGAGTCCGAGTTACTTTCATTTAAGAGAGAATATTCCAGTTCTTGCTGAAGCCCAGTCATGACAGGTTCTCTTGAAGCTGCATGCAGGTATAATGAGTAGAATCATTTCAATTTGTCTAATTAGTACACCGTTGTATCGACGCATCCAAGTGCTCACATGTGGTGACAGATTCTTGTCAAACCTCTTTTACATCAACCATGCGGAAATAATGAATGTGTAAAGCTTCAAATTTCCACCTTTAGATGTAAAGTCTAATTTATACATGAAATGTATCCATCAATATATGGGGTTGAATAATGTGCGAAAAATGGTTTTTAATGCTGTATAGTGGCTTAGAGGTTGGTATTGTGAGCTTGCAAAGCTGAATTCCTGGGCTCAGTACCCCTCAGGACACTTTGTATGGAGTTTGTATGTTCTCCTGGTGTTTGGGCGGGTTGCACTTGGGTGTAGAGCTGCAGCTAACGATTATTTTCAAAATCGATTAGTTAGCTGATTATTAGGTTCGATTAAACGGTTAATCGGATAAACAATAAAATAAAAGTTTAAAAAAAGGCTCCAGTGATGGGACTACTAGTTTGTATTGAGGTTGTAGTCCATCACAGGAGCAAGCTTGGAGCGGTGGAAGTAAAAAAAGAAAAAAGATAGTGTGGTGTGCAATATAGTGAAATGGAAAGTATAAAATTATACAGCAATGAATGCAGAATGGCACCGGCTATAGAGGACTACAAAACCCAGCAATAGTACATTATACAGCACAATGCAGAATACCACTGTATAATGTATAATTGCTGGGATTTGTTGTACTTTTCTATAGGTGGTGGTATTCCGCCAGCTATTCCACAATGCAGAATATCACCAGCTATAGAAGAGTACAACAAATCCCAGCAATAATACATTATGCAGTGGTGCAATGCTGAATACCGCCAGCTATAGAGGACTACAAAACCCAGCAATAGTACATTATACAGCGCAATGCAGAATGCCGCCAGCTATTATGTACTATTGCTGGGATTTGTTGTATTCCTCTATAGCTGGTGGTATTCAGCATTGTGCTGTATAATGTATTATGGCTGGGTTTTTGTACCACCAGAGTACAACAAATCCCAGCAATACATTATATATACAGTGTATAATGTATTGCTGGGATTTGTATTCCTATGTATAATATACAGCTCAATGTACCATCAGCTATAGAGGAATACAAATCCCAGCAATACATTATAGAGCACCACGTGTGGAAAAGTGCAGGCTTACCTGAGCAGTCTTCCAGCAACTTGCTTCTGAGATCGGACCTGTCTATCGGCGGCTGTCATCACCCCACACCTGCTCCTCCTTACTACATCTCCCCGCGTCCCTGTGCCGATCGTGGATGTGGGTGGGCGGTGAGTGTGATTCGGGAGGGCAGGTCTGGCAGCGGCGAGCATGAGGTGGGGAGGAGGTGTGGCGCACAGCGTGTGGAGCTGTGAACAGGGCCAACTGATCGGAAGCCGATTAATCGATTGAAGTTTTTCAATAATCGATTATAATCGATAATGCCGATTAGTTGTTGCAGCCCTACTTGGGTGCTCTGCGTTCCCCAACAATTCATTGTGTAAATAGTATCTGGCCATTCCTTTATCCCCCTAGCACCCTACCCCCATCTACCTACACAATGTCAACATAAGAAAAAAAAATAGCGTAGAATCCCCTCCCCAATTCATTCCAGACTCTTAGGGGTGACCACAATGCCAAAAAAAAATGTGGGGTCCCTCTTTGAAACCTTTTACCAGGCCCTTGATCTGAGCAGCAGCCTGGCAGAGCAGGAAAAGGGGGAGGGGCAGGCATGCATCCCCCCCCTGCACCATACCAAGCCACTTGCCCTCAACATGGGGAGCGTGCTTTGCCGGGGGGGGGGGGGCACCCTGGCAAAGCACCTTATCCCCATGTCGATGAGGACAAGTGGCCTCTTCCCCAGGACTTTGGCCTTGTAGTTGTGGGGGTCTGCAGGCAGGGAGGGCCTATTTGAATCTGGGTGCCCGCTTCCATAAAGGGGGCACCTAGACGCCACCCCCTTGTGAATGAGTAGGGGATAGTTGTTACCCTACTCATTCACCAAATAAAGTAGAATAGTAAATGACAACACAACACCATAAAAAAGTACTTTATTAAACAAAAATAAAGTTCCATGAATGTAATCCCAAAGTCGATCACGTCGTCCAGCAATGTAGATCCATCATGATTGACAATGGCCACCGACTTGCCAAAGAAATAATATGCACGACCGATCCCGATGATCCAGATTGTTTGACTGTCTGGCGAAGTGTGAACTGCTTGGGTTAAGGTCAGATTCTGTGTTGTAGAAATGAAGACAGTGTGAAGGATTTAGTAGTTATCACAGACCAGATTAGCAGACTGGCATTAATCAATATGGATGATCTGAACCAAGATCAAATCTGTTAACAGAACAACTGGGACTGGGCTCACACCAGAAAAGCAGCATTAACATGGTCGGTGTTACAGATTTAATTTCACTTAAGTGGCAAATTGCAGCTCAGGATACCCAACATGTAGCATGCAAGCGTATTTTTACAGTATAATGCATTGGTGTGCACGGGCTCTATGGAAAATGGGCTGATTTACTAATTGCATATGTCAGCACATCGATCCTGAGTGGACAACCAAATCATACACTCATGGCTTTCACCATGTAGGAATAAAATGGAATTACCTGTGCATTTAGAAAGAGCGGTGGAGTGAACTGACATCATAAGACACAAGGCTAATTGCCTTGCTTATGTGTTGGGGCAGTGTTGGACAAGGCAGCTCAACGCATCTGATGTGAATGGGCTCTTTAAGTGCTGACCTACACAAACCAAGGGATTGTCAGTTGTTACAAACATCATTGGCTTAATGGTGCAACAATCTCTCTTGTACGGGACAGAAATGACACTCTGGAGAGGCATCCAGTTCTAATGAAATCAACAAGACTGGAAATCTTTGTCTTATATGCTATAGCACAATGATAACTGATAGAAGAAAGCTACTGTCATGCTGCATAGCCCTTAATTATATGTCCTTCGTTCTTGTCCTTTATTACCTTTAGAGCTGCATTGTTGAGCTCCCTTTCCCCCATAAAAAAACAAAACCATGGAAATGTTATCTCTGATGGCTGACTATATGAAAAAAAGGCCTGGTGAAGTTCTGATTCCAAGGTCACCTCAACTCCCCCAGCCTCCCCCATCAAGATCACCTCTCTTCCCCCAGCCTGTGATTGGACAATGAAGGAGCAGCCATACACCTTATGGACTCCTTGTGCTTTTCCTTTCTGCAAGTATGTTTGCAATGTAAGACCCCTTTTACATGTCAGTTCATTTTTGACCCATCATTACATCATTTCAAAATTTAAATGCATCCCTGTAAGAGGTCGGATGTAAGAGGTTGGGCGTCTGCCTATATATGCCCAATTCCAGGTCCATTTAGGTCCGTTGGCAGAATGTGAAAAATTTGCAGCCAGGTTCTCTTATTCTGACCTGACCAGATGTGGGTGGATATACACCAATCAGCCATAACCTTATGGTCAGTCTGAGCTGAAGTTGAAAAACATTGATTGCCTCATTACAATGGCACCTGGAAGTTGGTGGGATATCATATGTTAGGCAGCAAGTCAACATTTTGACCCGATGTTGATGTGTTAGAAGCAGAAAAACGGGCAAGCGTAAGGATTTTAGTGACTTTGACAGGGGCCAAATTGTGATGGCTATGGTCAGGGCAACTCCAAAACTGGGATTTCCAAAAACTTGTGGGATGTTCCAGGTCAGCAGTGGTCAAGAGTTCAAGCTGTTGACTTGGCCTCCAAATTCTCCAGATCTCAATGCAATCGAGCATCTGTGGGATGTTCTGGAAAAACAAGTCCCATCCATGGAGGCCCCACCTCACAACTTACAGGACTTAAAGGATCTGCTCCTGAAGTGCCACATACCACAGCATACTTTCAGAGTCCATGCCTCAACGGGTCAGGGCTTTTTTGGTGGCAAAAGGGTGATCCACTCAATATTAGGTGGGAAGTCATAATGTTATGGCTGATTGTGTAGGATGCAGGTCCGTATACATCTGGCCACCTA
Source organism: Nanorana parkeri (assembly GCF_000935625.1). Taxonomy (NCBI): domain Eukaryota; kingdom Metazoa; phylum Chordata; class Amphibia; order Anura; family Dicroglossidae; genus Nanorana; species Nanorana parkeri. The sequence goes on along the minus strand of NW_017306618.1, from coordinate 159,549 downwards.
TAGCGATTACATGGGTCCACCTTTCCTCCATCCCAGGATGGAGGAAAAGTCAGAAAGGACACAGGTGTCACATATGTGACAACAGTCTCAGTTCTGATCCCATTCAGCCTAGGATCCCCCACATGGAACGGATGGCATCCTTGTGGAAGGGGCCTTGGTCAGATAGCACAGTGCAAAGCAAGAGCATCCGGATTGGTTCAAAGTGCAGACATCTTCCAGTCCAGGGTTGCTGAACAGATTACACAAAGTTAGTATAAGGCTGAGTCCAGTATTTATACTTGCTCTATTTAAAAGAAATTTTTTTTTAGACAACTGCAAAACTGGATGAAATGGTGTTTTAATTATCTACCTGGAGTGCTACTTTAACAAAACAGGTTCTTCTATTCTGTAAGGCATTGTATTCCAGCTGACCGGTCAGGTGATCTTTGTTCTTCTACATGTATATATAAGGATGCAATGGTAATGTATGTATAGAGTCATCCCTACAACATGCCTCTATTTATATACATAAGCTATGAGCATTACATATTTCTATTCTCAGGGCAGCTCATGGAAACAAAAATAAGGTTTTGCTATCCAGGTGTCCGCAAGCCAATGCTCTCAGTTAGCCGACACAACAATCAGATAAAATGTGCTGGGAATATTTATATTATTATGAATAACCTCGAGTGGTATTTAACAAGCAATATGAAATCTATTTATAGAAAGTCAAGTGCCTTATAAGTGTTCTACAGTAATAGTGATGATTAACAGACGAAGCAGCTGGCAGCCTCAATATGAAAGGAGTGAAGAGGAGGTAGAGCCCAGGGCTCCATAGGTTTATCAGGTTGATTAGATCAGAAAGCCACTGACCAAGAACAATTGAATGAAATGCATTGGGCAGATCTTTGTGACATCATGTATACTTGTATGTCGACTGCAGACTTTTCATACATATTTACTTTTATGCCTTTTAGGGCCTCTGATGACAGGCATAGGGGTTGTGTTGATGGTCCAATGGGGCATCCTGCAAGATTGTGGACTAGACCAAGTTCATTGATAGGTTAATTTGACCTGCAGTTGACCTCTTTCTGACCTGATTTGGCTTATTGGTCATGTTCTCATATTTGCAGCACTTAGGCTAATATTATGGGTGAGGAAATTATGTTTTGTCAGATTTGTGGTGGCTCCTGTCCTGGGTAGTTTCACGTGTATAAAGCTGATTCTTGCAATGAGAGGTCTGGATCTGCGGTGAGTGACTGTCTAATAGGTGGTCATTATCACATATGAGCAAATGCTTTTTCCGAACCTGCAGTGGATCTCCATATGTTTAAAGCAATCTTTCTCAACCAGAGTTCCTGCAGAGGTTGCTAGGGGTTTCTTTAGCAATTTCCGACACCAATGATCTTTTAGCTATCTGAAAAGGGGGAAATCGCTTCTCGGCCTTTTGGCTAAGATCAAGTGTAGTATCTGTTCTTATCAGTTGTTGGGAACTGAAAGTCCGCTGTCGCCTAGGAAGGGTGGATGGACGGACCGGTAGGTTCCTGGCGTAATTGGTAGGGAGCCGGATGAGGTTCCAGGCCCCGGAGTTTTCGACCCTAGTTAATGGGTGGGCTCCACGGGGAGGGATCTCTGAAGGTGAACTATCTCCTGATGGGAATGGATCCGAAACTTGATCAAGGCTAGAGGGTTCGGGGGCGGCAGAAGCCCGTGGTGTTGTGCCCCCTGGGGGTGGCGTCCCAGGGGTGCTCAGGAAGGTGCAGGTTTCTTCGGGGCCTATTCCTGATGCTGGGAGGAGATTCTGTGCCTCCTACGGGGTTCTCTGTCTCCTCCCACCCAGGAGGGGGGTTTCTCTTCGGGAGATCCCCCCTGCTTAGTACTGTGAGGGACCTGTTTCGGCAGGTCCCCGACGGAAACGGTCCACCGGCCTTCGGGTTGGTGGTCCGACAGTCTCAACCCCTGTCAGGAGCCTTGCGCCCCGGGGGGTCGGGAAAGTAGGTCCCTTCTTTGGAAGGACCTTGCACCCTTGTGCACGTTTTTTGTGTGCTGTGATTTCACGGTTCACTTTTTTTGTTCACAGGGGGAAGTTTGTTTTGATGCACGTCCACGGGCTTCGAAAAAAAAAAAAATCTGAAAAGGGGGGAGTTCTTTTAAGCACCACTGATGTAAGGAGCAAATTTCCCACTTACCACCAATATATGGAGCATTCTTCCCACTGGCCACCAATGTAAGGGGCATTATTCCCACTGGCCACCAATGTAAGGGACATTATTCCCACTGGCCACCAATGTAAGGGACATTGTTCCCACTGATCACCAATGTAAAGAACATTCTTCCAACTAGCCACCAATTTAAGGGGCATTCTTCCCACTGGCCACCAATGTAAGGGTCATTCTTCATATAGCCTCCAATGTGAGGGACATTCTTCCCACTGGGTACAAATGTAAGGGACATTCTTCATATAGCCACCAATGTGAGGGGCATTCGTCCCACTGGGTACCAACGTAAGGGACATTATTCCCACTGGCCACCAATTTAAGGGGCATTCTTCTCATTGACCCCATAATAACTTTTTCCCCCTGGTCACCAATGTAATGAGGTCCTTCTCCCCCTGACTTTGCCAATAACCACCATGTAAGGGGGTCAGTTTCCCAGTGATCATCAATCTAAAGTGATCTTGAAAATAATTTTGTTGACACACAACACTGGATGTCAAATACGCCAAGTATGCCTCAATTCTCATTCCTTAGGGTTTGTTCGCACCATGACCGTTGGGCTGTGTTTTTCTGCACACCACAGGACATATATGGTGTGAACAGTATACACAGAAAACAATTGATTTCTGTGTGCCCTGTTCACACCACATATGCGCTATGCAGAAAACACAGCTTAATGGACATGGTCCGAACAAGCCTTCATTCTATCACAGTGTACAGTTTATGAAAATGTGCTGTGAGCTCCAAATATTGTAATTGTTAGGAAGGGTTACCTGAAAGTTATTTCAAGGGTTCTTTTGTATAAACAAGGTTGAGAAAGGCTGGTTAGAGTGAACCTCTAGTCATTGTGGCCACAAGCATCCTTAAGCTGCTTGATAGGACAATTCTGTTGTAAAGAGCCCTCTTTACTATAAACACCAGTCAGTCGGTAAAAGCTTTTAAAGCGTCGCCTATGGCCAATTTTGGGTATGCTAGTTTTTTGCGATTTTGCGAGTGCGTGCAATTTTTACGCTTGACATGTTTGGTGTCTATTTACCCGACGTGACCCCATCTTTTATATTTTACCAAAAAAGTGGGTAATATTCGTTGTTTTATAGCATAATGTAAAAAAACTTTTTTTTCTCAAAATTTGCAGTAATTTCTCCTGAATATTGTAAAAAATAAAACCCGCAGTGGTGATTAAATACCACCAAAAGAAAGCTCTATCTGTCCCCAAAAAATTGTATAAAATTCATTTCAGTACAGCGTTGCGTGACGGAATAAATGTCAGTCAAAGTACCGCAGCGCTGAACACTGAAAAATGGCCTGGCCAGGTAGGGGATCTAAACACCTGGTCTTCAAGCAGTTAAAGAAAAAGATGGCCAGGAATCTACCTGATTAATGTGTACCCCCCTTCCTGATCTCCCCCTTTCTATTAGCTACAGGGTAGGGTGGGATCCTCATTGGTCTTTAGCGAGGTGATGAATGCAAGAAGTGAGAATCTGCACATCGGCCAGGAAGTTACCTGGCCACATTTTCCTTGAACAGAGTGCCTGTTGTTTTAGGTAAGCAGGTTGCTTTATATCAAAAAGTGATAGTGCTGCGCACAAGTTCACTTAAAGTGGTTTATGATAAGAGTACTACAAGAGTTTTACAACTATTATTATACAGGATTAACATAGTCCCTACAGTTTGCACATCATTTTATGGAATAAAGGAAGGCAGTACAGCTAATACAGTTGCATAATACAATTCAAGTCAGATGGGATAGGAGGGCTTTGCTTGTAAGAGCTTACAATGTAAGAGGTAGTGGCAAGTAGTGATGGGCCGAAAACCCCCCTGTTCGGTTCAAATTCCAACTTTAGAACATGGGAAACACCAGCCGCAGAATGGCATTTTGACAGATGCCAGCAAAACATAACCCTATGGTCGGAGCTAGCAGTGACAGCTATCTCCGCCCTATTGTTTAGAGTTTGTAACAGGTGAGCCAGGATTGGGTAAAGTCATCATGACTGTGTCATGGGTTCGGCCGGCGAGTCCCCTCGCTTCCGCGACGTGCCGTCTCTCGGGTGACGTCACGTTGCGCTCCTCCCACGGGGTGCGGCCCCGCACGTAAAAACACAGCTGGTCCGATCACTCGGCGTTCTCTTAATTTGGTTCGTCAAATGACGGACAGCGAACCCCGCAACCTCTGCGTTAAGGTACCCATCTGACTCCCTGCAGCCGTGGACTGGCTCGCTCTGACAGCAGCCCCCCAGTGGAACCCGGGACACATCCTTCCAGTGCACCCAGGCGGCTCCCATCTTCCCTCAGCAGACTACATCTAACTGCAAGTAACTAGCAGTGCAGACAACCAGCCTGCTGCCACTGCTATTAGGCATTCACACGTAGCTGTGATATAGGCTTCTCGTCCCTGCACTGGTGACACTGTGAACTGTTGGAGCCTATCTCCATTATAACCTCTGGAGGCATTAGCCTGGCATAATTAGTACTGTTGATTGTTGCTACTCAGGATTGACATACAGTTAAAGGAGAACTCTAACCTGGCATAACTAGTACTGTTGATTGTTGCTACTCAGGATTGACATACAGTTAAAGGAGAACTCTAACCTGGCATAACTAGTACTGTTGATTGTTGCTACTCAGGATTGACATACAGATAAAGGAGAACTCTAACCTGGCATAACTAGTACTGTTGATTGTTGCTACTCAGGATTGACATACAGATAAAGGAGAACTCTAACCTGGCATAACTAGTACTGTTGATTGTTGCTACTCAGGATTGACATACAGATAAAGGAGAACTCTAACCTGGCATAACTAGTACTGTTGATTGTTGCTAATCTGGATTAATTTACAGTTGAGGAGTGCCCGCTCCGAATTGCTGCTCTCACTCACAGTTAGCGTAGCAAATCGGTAACCTCCTCAACCGAGGCCTCCCCGTACCTCCCTTGCTACCCTTGGCGTTATTACCCTATATTGCACAAATAGGTCCTACCCTTACCTAATCCCAGGTGGTATATGATGCCCACGGTAATCCTGCCGCACTGAGTGTAACGGGATCCGCAGACTGAACCACCTCCACCTTCCACTTCCAGTGACATCCGCAGCTGAGATCCTACCTAACCGGGCGCTGTGACAGACTGTGCCCAATCATGGCTCTCACGGTTCTCTGTGCCCTGATTGGGCAAAATCTTGCACCTGACCAGTGGCCAGGTGCAAGGCTTTAGCCAATTATGGCTTCAGTAGGCGCACTGTCTTGTGTGGCGCTCGGCTGGCGAACAGCCGGCCGAACACCCTGACAGTTCGTGTGTTCACTGAACACACGAACTGCCGATGTTCGAGTCGAACTCGCGTTCGGCTCGAACATCGAGCCCATCACTAGTGGCAAGTTGATGGAGAAGTTAAAAGTTCCTAGAAGAGATGAGTTTTCAAGGATGCTCTAAAGGTGGGCAGAGTAGGAGATAGCTGGAGAGATTGGGGTATGGAGTTCCAGAGGATAGGATAGGCTCTTGAAGGTGAGAATGGGATGAGATGACGATGGAGCTAGAGAGCAGAAGGAGCAAAGAGGATGGTGATATTTGGAGACCAGGTTGGCGATGAAGTAAGAGTCAGAGTTGTGGGTGGCTTTGTGGTCTGCAAAGCACCATAACTCATGTCCCACCTTTATCAGATCTCACTTCACAGTACGGTACAGTCTAATCAAACATTAAAATCATTCCTACAGTCTCATTTAGTCTACATAGCTGAGGGTCTAATTTACATCCATTCTATAGTTGAGTGCCCCACTTGCTGAATCTTGGTTGGCTTTTGGTGTTTTGTTTTGGGGGGTTTTTTCAGTGAAACCATTTTTGCATACTATAATAAAATCTTTCATTTTTCTGAAGCTGCAAAATTAAAATCAGTGAAAAATGAATGTTGGCAGAATTAGGGCTCATGCACACAGGCGCCAATACAAGCATACGTGTGTACAGCATATAATACGTCTGTGTCCGGGACCCCCAGCTGCTGCATTTTTCTGTCCATAGACTTGTATGGCCCGAAAACGCTGTATGCATGCAAAAAAAGTTTGCCCAGAGATTTGACCTCTCTAATAGCATCCTAATGCTGTCCAAAGGTCACTTATGACTGTTGTCACAATTAGAACTGTTGGATCTGCCAATATCTCACAATGCACACACAAGTGTATTTGTCGCCACTGCATACACCACTTGTGTTCCCACATGTACCGTATTTGCCGCCGTATAAGGCGATTGGGCGTATAAGACGACCCCCTACTTTTTCTATTAAAACATAGGCTTTGGGCTATACGCGTTGTAAGACGAGTATAGCCCAAATATTTAAATACACCCACTAACCTCCATGGCGGTATTCCCGAGTGTGGCTTGGGGTTAATTTTCAGTACCATAAGTGGTAAGAAAAGAGCCACACTCGGGATTACAGTCTCTTACCTTGAAAAATAAATTTATTGCTGTATTAATGATTACAGAGCTGCATTCATTTGTCCATTTTATATTTGCAGAGAGTTCAGGTTTAAGGAATGTATACTGGTATCAGTGGTGTCACAAGGAATAGGTATGTTTTGCACGCACATCATTAAATAGACGCATTCTATCCTTGGAGTGCCAGTGTCCATATTTTTCTATAATAATGGACGGTGGCCATCCGTTGACTACCGATGCACCCACCTTACTTTCAATGGATGAGCGGTCAGAAGTGCAATGGGTACATGGACTGTAGGAGAGAGGAGTGCCGGCATCCATCACTAAGATGACCGCAGGCAGGCGTCACTTAGATGACCGTGCATGCACGATGACGTAATCGCGCACGGCAGGGTGTCATCCGGTCTCCGCTTTGGGTGGCACCCGTCTTCGGGACGCCCCTGACTGGTATATATGTTTTTTTAAGCTGCATGGTAAAGTTGTTATTCTTTTTCCAACCAATACAAGGCAAAGTTCTGGTTTTATTCCGAACTGATCTGCAAAAACAGAAATGTTATCCCAAATACCTTCTGTGTGTGAAGTACTTCCCTCGGGCTAAGCTTCAGAAGCTGAACATAAAGCAGTGTGAACTGTCCGTACATGAAGAAAATATATTTACCCGCCAGACAGTCCACAAAGACAGTCAAGCCAGCCTTGGGAGGGTTTATTCAGGCGTTGTGCATGCCTTTGACAGAAATCACTATCGCTTCTAACTATTATAACTTTCAGCAGAGAAAAAAGGCTACAAAAAAATTCTATTTTCTTGATATTCAGTATATATATATATTTTTTTTTATATTTCTATAGGTTGAACTTTTCTTATTTCTATAGGTTGAACTCGATGGCAGGGACGTGCGGTCAGGGGAGGCAGGTGAGGCAGAGCCTAGTATTATGAAGAAAAAAGGTGTCAGCATCAAGTCTGAAGCTGACAGCTTTTTCACCATTCAGAGCAGCTTGTTACAGTTTACACAGCGGGGAAAGCCTCCCCACTGTGTAATCTGTCATGGATGGAGCGCTGCCTGTTAATTACAGGCAGCGCTGCACCCGACTTTTGACAGGTAGTTAGGTTACATAGCAGCGGGCTTCCCAGCTGCTTGTGTAACCTAACAAAGTGAGGCCAGAGCTGTCACAGCCTCTACTCTGTGTTAGCGGCGTGAGCTCTGTGGATGGCTTGGACCAATGGCAAGGCGCCATTGGTCCAAACTGTCCAATCACAAAAACGAGAAAAAAAACGCAGTGAGGAAATCGATCTCGATGCCTCACCAGTGATGAGCAAGTGAGGAACAGGGAGGCTCCTCCCTGTCTCCTCCTCCCCACACAGCTTGGTTACTGAGATGGGGGTGGGGCTTAGGTGGGACGGATGCAGAGCTTCGGCGGGATGGGGCGGAGCTATGGCAGGCTGGGGAATGCCTCACCCAGCACAGAAGGCACGGCACGTCACTGCTCGAAAGGTCAGCGTTAAACTGTCATCGGTGAGAAAAAAAAAGTTTAGGTTAACAAAAACTGAAACATTATGTACATTTCAAAGTTATACAAAGAGGCCTCTTTCAGGGAAGAAGTAATGGGTTAACAACTCACAGTTGTTCTGCAGCAATGTAAGTAAATGAAGCCTTGAGGGCTGGTGCAGACTTGGGTGATCCCGGGGTGCGAGTCCTGGTACCACTCGATCGTGTGCGGTTGCGCGGCCACATTGATTTCAAAGGGGTTACATTCACACGGCAATTGCTGAAAAAGGTTCATGTACCTTTTTTTTTTTAACTGCGATCGTGAGCGATTGCACGGGCAGAATCGGGGTGAGAAACCACACAATCTGCCTGGCACGACTTGGGTACCATTAAAAAAGAATGTCACCGTCAGCGCGAAAAGTGGGGCTGTGCATCTCTGTGACTGTGCGGCTATCTGCTCGGTTTCGTGCACAATTGCCACACAGTTACAAAACGGTGTGTACCTGGAATGAAAGTTTATGTTAACAATTCCTACAGTTGCCCCAACTTTTGTGGATTAATCACAAGTCCTCTGCCTGTATAAAAGCAGTGTTGGAACAGACTGTGTTACTACACCCTCTTAAGCAGTATTTGGACAGTATTGTACTACAGGAAGTAGCATATTGCTCTCAAAAATGTAATTAACAAAGGAAGACAGACAGGCCAATATAATCCTGTGTAGGTCTTTCCTTTAGAGAAATTGCAAAGAAAGCCAAGGTGTCAGTTAGTACAGTTTCCTACACCATCAAAAAGCCCATTGAAACTGGAAGAAACTCTGACAGGAGGAGGTCTGGCAGACCCAAAGCCACAACAGAATCAGAAGACAAGTTTCTGAGAGTCAACAGCTTGTGTGACAGGCAGCTCACAGGATAACAGCTTCCAGTATAAATGTTAATCTCAGGGGTAGCCACCACACAAGATAAATGCCTAGGTGCTCATCCTCAAAAACACCCATACAAATCCAAAATAGGTATAGAAACACTCACAGGTCTTGCAGCGGAGATAAGACAAAGCTTTAACATTTTATTGTCAACGTTTTGATGGAGCTCAGATATTGATAAAGATATAATGATGAACTGGCCACAATGTTGACTATAAAATGCTGATGTTGTGACTTATCTCTTGTGACCAAACAGGCATGTTTAGAGGAAATTGTAAGTGGTGATACCAGGCGACCAGGGCAGGATTTCCGACAAGGCCACCGAGGCCTGGCCTCGGGGCGGCAGGGAGCAGAGGGGCGGCAGGGGTGTAGAATCTCCCAACACCCAGGACATGCATTTCTTTGGGCAAGCAGGGCTAAATGTAGAGCGAGCAAGCTGCTCATACGTTTACAAGCGATGATGTCGCCAAGATAACTTGCAATAACACTGCAGGTCCAACCTGCAAGGAACCTGGCCTTGGGGCAGCAGAGAGAGTAAATCTGGCCCTGCACACTTACACACCAAACTGCCTGAGCACACTCAAAGAAAGTAGATACAAAGGGTCTAGTGGAAGAGGAACTGGTATTAGTCAACGTTTCGACAAGGCATTGCTGTTCTTTCTCAAGAACCTTTTTTCCTCATTTTGACATGAGTGTAATGCTTTTGCATGGCACAGAAGAAGGTGGCAGCATGTAGTTGTCATTTCTACACCTGTTTTTGCCCTTGTACCTTGAGACATTTTTACAGTTAGAAGTTATCAACAAATGTCAACTGACACAAATAATGAAATGTCTCTAGACCAGCCTTTTTCTACCAGGGTGTCATGGTACCCAGGAGTGCCTTCAGGCTTCTTCGGGGGTGCCTTGAAATTTTGCACAGCATCATGCCTTTCCATGGTGCAGGTGAGATTCTAATGCTAAGGGGGGCTCCTGAGGTGAGGGGGGTAGGAACTCTAAAATGTAAGGGAAGCTCTGATGTTAAGGGTAGACTCTGATGTGAATGGGAGGTTCTCATGTAAAGAGTGTTGTGAGGGGGGGGACTTTGATGTGAAAGGAGGGGGCTCCTGATGTGAAGAGGGCTCCTGATATAAAGGAAGACTCTGATGTGAAAGAGGCTTCTTAGCCCCCTTTGTGATAGCAATAAAGTTAAGTGAAAAAGTTACAAAAAATAAAATAAAGTCACGTATTAAAAAAAAAACACAATTTTTTTTTAATGTCCCCCACCCCCACATTTACATACAAACATGTGTCAGGTGCGCCTACGTGCGAAAATGACAATTACGCCCATTGTGCCGCACATGTTATGTATCACTGCGGACGTTGGAGTGAGAGCAATAATTCTAGAGCCATTAATCACTGATCACACTAAACTGATGATAAATTGAACTAAAAGATTTTAAAGTGTCACCTGTGGCCAATTTTGGGTATGGTAGTATTGCATGACTGAATAAATGTAAAAAAGTACTGCAGCGCTGAATACTGAAAAATGGCCTGGTGGTGTAAAGTAGTTTGAAAAAAGTTCCTTTAAAAGTTCCATTCCTTTAAATGATATGATGAAGGTATTAGTGCAGAATAACACTTTTTGTGGGTAAATAGAACCTTTTCATAGATATCTGTACATCAAACCAAAAGGAGGGACAACTAAGGAGGAAAGAGGGACAGAGGGTTTTGGTCCCAAATGAGGGACAGTTGGGAAATATGCTTTAGGAACCAAAATGGGTTGTAGTGTATGCAGATTGTTCAATGCCACAAATGTATCAAATCAAAACAGATTTTGGGTTGTCAGGAGAACTGCTTGCCTTCTCGACACTGTCTGATTTTTAACAAATGTAGATGTAGCGCTCACCCCCGAAAGAGCCGCTGAATGGCCGGTTCATCTCTAGTCTGCCTAGGGTATGATCTTCAGCTGCCCACCCATTAGCATTACCTGCCTTCTTCTAGTGCCCACAAACTGATGTCCTCTCCAGTAGTATAATGCAGAATAACGTTTTATTGAACATCTTCACTGGGGAGGGAGGATATAGGCATTCTATGCTTCCAGGGTGTCACAAACATAAGCTCCAGACTCACCAGACCTGGTGGACACATCAGTGTAGATCCACTTGAGAGGCAGCGGATAGCAACTGAAGTAGCAGATGAGCAAGGGTGGATACAGATCCTCAATGGGAAAGACACCAGCCATGCTCCTGAAGTCCTCTGAGTTCCAGGATACTTCTAGAGCCATCATTGGTCCTGGGTCTCTTCCTATAACAGCAACACAGACCTCCTCCATGTTGGCGGTCTCAGGTAAACATTTCCCTCACACCAGCCTATGCCCACCCCCAGGCCTTAGGCCTAGCCTGGGGACATGGCTGAACAGCACCCAGCCCTAATCCATGGCTGGTCCCGGCTGGACCCCCAGTGCTGCAAGGCAGAAGTTCTCACAACACTAAGCCATTGTGCTGCACCACAGCAAGTTACACGCCTGTGCAGATGGAGCCAAAATAAAAGTTATATGGAAGCCTGTGGGGAGGGAAAAGCACCCCGGACAAGCATGAAACATGCTTGTCCAGGGTATAAGCCATATAGAGCAGTGTGAAGACATCTAGATCGTTCTCACTGATTAGCTCACTATAGAAAAGGACTGACATACATGATAGATGGTGATGTCTTGCTCTCTAGATATCATGCTTTTCATATCCTGTAAAAGACAGAGGAACACAGGTCATAAACTGCAGTGGGAGTCAGGACAATTAATAACACTCTTCGGTGACAATGTTTCCTCCACTAGGACTTCCAGGGCGGCCTCGCTGTTTGATGAACAGTGTGCTTTTGTTTTAGCTGGCAAGCCAAGAGAAGTTCACTCTGGTTCCTGCATATAAAAAGGATCGGTGGGAGTCAGAAAATACAAGCTGGCAATTTTTTAGGTTTCTCTAGTAATAAGTTCAGGTTAAACTAATTCTCTCAGAGGTTAGAGAACCTGATGGAATTGCCCTTTGTCGGATAGACAAATAATAGTATTATAGTAATAGTACAAATATTATTTGTACTTCAGAGTGTTTTACTGTCTGCTTATAACAGGGTTCAATGTTTCTGCTACAGTTTAGTTTTTTTTTTTTAATAGATAAAAGTTAGGACCAGAGCAAGAAAAGCCAGAAGCATAGACGCAGGGCCTACATGACTGGCAGGGGCATTGCTAGACCCTGGTAACAAGACTACGTTCCGCAGGTCTTCTGCTGAATGCCCCAGGTGTCATTTGCCATCACAAGTTAGGCCCAGAGTAAGAAAAGCTGGAAGCATAGACGCAAGGACAACATGACTTTGCCATCATCAGTTAGCTGCATGCTGGAGCATAGACGCACGGCATACAAAACTGGCAGGGGCATTTCTAGACCCTAGTACCCACGGCACATGCCCCAGGTCTTCTACTGACTGCCCCATGTGTCCTTTGCCATTATCCTAAGTATGATTCTTTCATTTTTGGTTCCTTTATATGATCAACCATTTTTGCCCTACAATTTTCCCTTACAATTCTTTACAATAATTTTCTTTTTCACTTAACAATATAGCCCATTGATTAATAATGATATATATTATATACACATTAGACTTTT
>NW_017306618.1:115377-146791 GCF_000935625.1 Nanorana parkeri | reverse complement strand
AAACGATTCACCTACTATTGTAAAATATTTTCATTAATATTGGTACATCAGATCAAAAAGAGGGATTGAGGAGGAAAAAGTGACAGAGGGATTTAGTTCCAAACGTGGGACAATTGGGAGGTATGAATAAAATCGACCTTTCATTACCTTGAATTAATAAATTCCTGACATGTCACAATATAAAGAAACAGTATATTTTTTTCTTTTTTTTTTTTCAATATTTCTTTATTAGAATTGAACAAACAACAATAAAATATACAGAATGTTGCAGAACGGTGCATACTAGAGAAGCATAAGAAACCATTTAGTGGAGATATACAACGAAGATTAATAGATGGAATAAGGATAGCACAATAGAAAAGTATAATTTTTTATCACAGACCCCTTTTATTTAGAAGCAGCCCCTACAGTATATCTAAAGCCAAAATTCAAGGAATGGCTAAAGGCCCATTCACACTTGTGCATGTGCTTGATACTGCCTGTTCCCACAACGCACCTGCTCTATGTGTGGTGGGTTGCGGTGCTATTCATTGTGAATGACACCCCAATGTACTGCACAGTGCAGTGCAATGTTCAATGCACTGCATTGCTAAAAAAAAAAAGTGTTATGTGCATTTTTTCATCCATTGTGCGTTGGCAGCCCATTCATAGCGAATAGGCTTCTTTAATGCAATGCAGGTTAACCAGTGCTATAATGTGCCTACGTTGGCACGGCACAACGGAATGCTTAAAGAGGAAGTTCACCCCAGAATTATTAAAGGAGCATTAAACAGCCATAAAACACCTTTCTTGAAAAATGCATAGCACCATGTTTGACTGTGCTCCATTGCTGGCCAATAGGAAACAGTTGGGTGGAGCTAGCTGTCACTGCTAACTCCGCCCAACTGTTTTTTTTTTCTTTAAAAAAAATCTTTCTTTTTTAATTTTACTATTTATTTAATTATTTATTTTTTAAAACTCTTTTTCATTGATTTTCTATTCTGCTCGGTACCACGGAGGTATGGAGCAGAATGACCCCTATAACAATAGGGGCGAACGGCAGAGAGTGAGCTGCCAGAGCTTCGGCTCAGCCGATCCACCTGTTGGATCAGCTGAGTAGAAGTCCTTCTGCACTTCGGCTCAGCTGAACATGCAGAGCATGTTCGGCTGACCGAAGTGCAGCTGAAGGCAGCCGATGTACGGCTGAAATCAGTTGTACTGAGCCGGATTGAATAGCCGAACGTTGTTCACCTCACTTCACTTCGGCTGGGTTATTCACTCGACTGCCTTCGGCAGCTTTGTGAATAACCCTCTAAGTCCTTGACAGTGCGAAGGCACAAAGGAAGCGTTTCCCAGTCATTTGTCACGACAGGACTGAAAGTGATAGTGAGAAATGTATTTAAAGTGGTCTCCTATTAGCTGCCATTTGGACTTGTGCCTCTCGTGATAATCTACAAATCTCTGAAATTAATACAATAAGATAATATGTTAGAACCAGCTTGTAAAAAAGTTTATGGTTTGATTAAAAAAAAATTAGGATCACACATTCATTTCCCCAGAGCATGATGGCGGATGAATTTTGATATGCTGTGCATTAATCTTTCATCCTAAGGCAATTACACTCAGATGAAAAGAGCAAAATAAGACAACACTCTGGTCTGAGTCACCTCATGGAGTAATGTTAGGTATAGTGCAAAATGTCAAAACCCATGTCGTGTGTCAGGAAGCATTAGCTTTGTGCAGATGGGTTGGTGACCTCAACAAGTTGTGGACGTCATGGCTTTGGGCTTTAAAGTCTACTAACTTCACAACACCTGAACCTAAATCTTCAGCTTGTTTGAAGATTGACACTGGACTAAAAGGGAAATATCAGAGTATGTCAACAGTGACAGTTTAGAAGTCAAGACTTTGCCACTTTGCCCTATGAACATCCTCTCCTCTCTCCATCATAAAGAAGGCTACCGGCAGGTAAGCACGCATGGCGTCATTACGCACATGCGTGATGACGTCACACGCATGCACAATGACGTCCCAACGGCCACTCTGGGTGACACCACACCTGGGGACGCTTGTGTCACCACCTCCCATGATTGTCTCCAGGACTTCTCTAGAGCCTCCACTATCCCTACACCCATCTCTCTGGCTTTTCCCTTTTCTGCCCACCTTTAGGCATTCCCTGAAAACTCTTCTAATCAGGGAAGTTTACCCTGCCTCTACCCAAAGATTTACCTTTTGCTTTTCCATCAACTCATCCCTACATAGTTATTATCTATTGTATCACTTGCAAATCCTTTTGATTGTAAGCACTCTTGAGCATGGTGCTCCTAACCCTCTTGGCTTGAATTGTATTGTGACTGAACTGTCTCCCTGTTGGTGCTATATAAATCCTATATAAATGATAATAATATTTGTTATTATTAGTATAATAACTGAAAACAGAATTTTATAAAAAAATGTATACAAAAAATCTCTAGTTAGGACATACATCTACTTTAAATGTCTTAGGTGTAAAATGCCTGACATGTTTATTATTAAAACACAAGCATTACTAATGATTTAACACTACAGTGGCAATGAGGTTAGCAATGTGCCAATCCACATTTTTAATCGCTTCAGGATAAAAAGCATCCATCTTTGACATGTTTTGGACCTATTACAGGTCTTAGTGATAGCTGGAAACACATCAAAGTCAGATGCCTTTTAGTGACCAAGTGGCTTAATAATGATTAAAGTGGAGAAGAGTGAGCTGCCAACATCATTACTAAAACCTGATGGAGAGAGGCTAATTCCTACATCTCTGTGGTGTTTTTCTAGAGTTGATTGTTAAAAACAGGGGGAAAATGTTTTCCTCCCATGCCCCAAAAATTTATCTGAACTAAAAACCATAATGTAATTTATTTAGAATGGCACTCCCTAGGCACGCCTGTGCATTTGCACAATGCAACAGGACCATAGAAATCTAAAGCTAACCCAATGGCCAGGTTAAACCTGTGCAATTAAGGTGTACTTTTTACCACTTGTCTGGCAGTTTGTCCCCACAACCCCAAAAACCTTAACCTTACCTTTACCCCTCATACCTAGCCTTTGCCTCACCCTGCCCTAATACTTAGGGGTGTAGTTATAAAACATTTGAAGAGCTGTTGGCTCTGCAAAGGTCACCATTTTAGATTCACACCCCATTATAACCACTAGATGAGTCGGGGAGCATAGGATTTTACTAAAAATCCCCCTACGTGATAGTAATGGGCTGATGACAAGTACTCTTTGTGGCGACATCAGGGGTCCATTAGACCTCTAATGTCTCAGCTGCCCTCTGCTTTAGCACAAGCAATACTATGCTTGATCCACTGTTTACACTGATTTTCAGCCAGGATGTTGACAGGTCTGAACCCGGAAATGTTCAAGGCATGGATCTGATGGGGTGGTCATAATAATCTGGCCACTCAGTGTATATATATATGTATTTGTGATATTTGGGGATATTATCACATTTGGTGAGCTCTTAAAAAAGCAGTCCACTCGGAAAATCTTCTGTTTAAGGGCTTGGTAGCCCACTTTTATTCAAACAAAAGTTCATACATCCACCTTGGATACCCTCGCAGGGGTTGTTCAGCATAACCTCCATGCAATACTTGCAACATGACACAAGTTTCGCCTCCTGGCTTCCACTTCCCAGTTCCAGGATAACAAGCAGAACCCAGACAAACCCTATCTTCCTGACACCTCTCAGTCCCTCTGGCTGAGAGTCCTGGGTGATAAACCCAATTCTACAGTGTGATTGCCACACAATACCACAATATACTGTGTATATAATAAATTCTATATTGGTGGCGTTTGATATCCTTGAAAGCTTCTTTCTTTTGTGTTTGTTCCATGATCTCCTTTAAAATGAAATTACATCGTTCTGTCACGTAAAAGGCACATTTTCCACCTTGTTCATAGACTGTAAAAACAATATTTTCCTTTATGTTTTTACTTTGCTCTCGTAGGGGAATGTTCAAATTTGGTGCAGTGCCCTAAGAGCACTGTAGACACATTGGCCCTAAAGCATCAAATTCCATTAAACTGAATGATGATCCCACTTGTAATATTGCTCAACTTCAAGTGCTAATGGTGCTCAATTCATTAAAAATCAGTAATGGAAACACTGCTGAATCATAATTACAAATGGTAACATTTCATGCAGGTTTATCATTTTAAGTGAAAAGTGGCTTTGGATGCTGAGTGCTGGGATTTGATGCGCTGCTTGTGCGCGGATCCTGATATTGCATGATCGGCATTTTAAATGGGTTTTTTTAATCTCTTTTTTTTTATATGGAAAAATAAAAGTCACATCCCTTGTCGCAGGTGAAGTGCTAAAGCAATAGTAATCAATGGTTAACCTACCAAAGAGAAAAATTGAGGATGGGGCTAAATCCTGAAATAATCAAACCAAGTAATGTTTTTACATGAGGTAGTAGGACTTTTGACATGGCGCTTTACACATGTGATATGGATTATCTTAGCTTCAGGGCAAGATTGTCCACAAGGCAACATAGCCAGGCAAATAAAGCCTGGTGGATCTCCAGGGGGCTCAGCTAGAACCTTCATGCTCCTGCAGTAAACCAGGGGTGTAGCACAATTGGTCAAACCTAACCAATTACCTGTCACTTCACTACTTGTAGGCTATAGGTGTCTGATGAGGCCATATCTGGACAGACAATGCAAATGGGATGGTTTCTCTGGGACTATTACAACTAGGGATGTCCCGATACCACTTTTTCAAGACCAAGTACAAGTACTTCCCCTCATGTACTTACCGATACTTTTTCTTAAAGGGACAGGTGACTTTAAATGATCCATAGTACGAATACATGTTATGTACTATGGATCATGATTTAACCTATTCATGTTAGCAGGGAAACATTTTAAATCTATCGCTGTAGTGTAGTGGAGGTGTGTGCTGTATATATGTACTACATATACAGTACACTATAGCAATAGATTTACAGCCAGCCCTGTCCCAGCTTCCCTCACTCAGTTTCACTCCGATCCCTGTTGCCTCACGCTGTGCCTCTTGTAGTCGGCGCTGGGCAGCATTGCTGCATCGCGTCTCGGTGCTCAGCTTGTGGGAGGCGCTCACAATTCTGCCCTGCTAACATGAATAGGTGAAATCATGACCCATAGTACATATACAGCACACACGTCCAGTACACTACAGCAATAGAGTTACAATTATCCCCTGCTAACATGAATAGGTTAAGTCATGATCCATAGTACATATACAGCACACACGTCCAGTACACTACAGCAATAGAGTTACAATTCTCCCCTGCTAACATGAATAGGTTAAATCATGATCCATAGTACATAATAGTACATAACATGTAGTTGTACTATGGATCATTTAACCTATTCATGTTAGCAGGAGAGAATTGTAAATCTATTGCTACAGTGAATTTGGAATGTGTACTAGACATTAACTGTACACGCAGAATACACTGCAGCAATAGATTTACAATTCTGCACTGCTAACATGAATGGGTTAAATGAACCATAACTGCATGTTATGTACTATTATGTACTATGGATCATTTAACCTATTCATATTAGCAGAGGATAATTGTAAATCTATTGTCTGCAGTGTATTAGCAGTGAGTACTCTATATGTACTACATATAGAGTACTCACTGCTAATACACTGCAGACAATAGATTCACAATTATTTTCTGTTTAATAGGGACCCCCCTTGCCTTCACTCACTGCTCGTGATTTGCGGCGCTGTGCGAGAGAGCAGCGACGAGTCAGCGCTGGTCCGGTGGGAGGAGCTCCAGGTGGGGTCCTAATTCAGCTGGCCGGCGACTGCCCAGAGGTGCCAGCCAGCTAAATTAGGACCCCACCTGGAGCTCCTCCCACCGGACCAGCGCTGACTCGCCACTGCTCTCCGGCACTGAAGGACGTCGGCGGCGCTGAGCTGAAGAGGAGTGTTGCGTCACTGCTGCTCCGGTGGGCGGCGCTCCGAGTGGGGTCCTCTGGGCAGTCACCGGTTACCTAAATTAGGACCCCACCTGGAGCACCACCCGCCGGAGCAGCAGTGACGCGACGCTCGGCAAGGTCAGTAAAGGGGGGAAAAAACATAGCGCAAGCCTCGGCGCTATGTATCGAGCATTTTGACAAGTACAAGTACTTGTCAAAATGCCCTGTATCGGTCCCGATACCGATGCTTGTATCGGTATCGGGACATCCCTAATTACAACCATTATCCGTGTCAATCCAATGGGCAAGGGAAGCTGTAACCTTGCCTAGGGCTTTTCACACACGTAAAAATTTGAATTTTTGGCTAGAAAATTGATTAAAACCCCTAAATAATTATGTATTTTCTGATAGCAGATGTCCTGTAGAATAAAGAAATGCTAGTTGCAATTTTTACGATGCTCGATACTTGCACATTTGTTTATCAAATCAATATTTTTAGGAATAAAAACACAAAAATGAATTGTAGAGCACACAACCACAATATAATACCTTTTTTTAATAAAAGATGGGGTTACATTGAGTAAATAGGTACCAAACATGTCAAACCTTATAATTGCGCACTCCCGTGAAAAGGCAAACTATGGAATCCAAAAATTGGCCCCCTCAACCCTCTTGGCAGGTTAATCCTGAGGGTCATGATCTGGGGACATTTTGCAGCAAAGTAGCCTGGGGCCTCTAGGGTCATGGACCCATCATTCCTTGTGGGATGCTCTGGAGAAGACCAAGCTGTAACTTACACTCTGTGGTTCAGATAAGCCCACGTCACCTGCCAGGGGTGTCCCTCGTAACACTCTCTTTTTTTTTTCTCTTCCCCTCATTTCCTCTTCTCTGTTACTCTCTTACTACTGTTTCTTCTCTCTATATCCATCACCCCCTTCTCTCTCTAAGTCTTCTGTTACTCTCTGTCCTCTCTCTCTTCTTCTCTCTATAGCTATTTCCCTTTTTTCCCTCTCTCTCTCCCTCCCGCACACTCTTCATCTTCTGTTACTTTACACTCCAGACTATTACCAGTTGCTGCCTAGATCTTTTTGACTATTCCTGCCTGCCACCTTCCTTAACATCTCTTTGGCTATTGACCACTCCTGCCTGCCGCCTGCCTCAACCTCTGTCTGAACCTTGACCTGCTATAGTGCCACCTGCCTGTCTCCGCATTTGGCCACTGCAACCCTCTTGGGGGGTCACAGCCTGATGACATCTTGCAGCAAAGTAGCCTGGGGGACAATTGTGGCCAGTCTGGTGAAGACCAAGCTGTTACTTTGACTCCATGGCTCAGATGAGCCCACATCACCTGCCAGGGGTGTTGTGTGTAACACTTTTTTTCCCCCTCACTCTCTCTTCTCTCTTACTCTTTTTCTGCTCTCTTTATATATATAATCTTTTTCTGCTGTTAATTACATTATATGTAATTTAATGGCTGTCTTTTGAAGTTCTGAGTGGAAGAGGAAATGTACCTGTAAATCTTGTTTGCTACTTTTGTGATTGATGGCAGCATGCTGCAGAAACAATATCTTAAAAATAGGCACTGGATGGTGTGGTAGGGCGTCTATTGCTCCTTGGAGCTGAAAACAAGTTAAGCCGATATTTGATAAAAGATACATCCAGATCTGATATTGCACATACAGCTTGCTGGGAGCTTGTGATGCATTTGGATTAAATGTGTAATAAATCAAAGTCAGGGTCGTGTATTAAGTATTATGTTCTTAGCTGTTTCCTGCAGCACATGTCTTTTTGACAAGTGTATTGGATGTATAACATGCATGACCAGACAATGACGCTCAGTGCTTTGCGGCTACTTAAAGTGGTTCTAAACCCTCCCGTTTTGTTGCCCATATCTACTGCTATCAAGCAGTAGATATATGCAAAAAGTTTTTGTTTTTTTAAACTCTTTAACAGCGCTTAACACTTACCTTGTTTCGGCTGCTCGCTCCCGTCCGAGAAAGCGAAACTGCTCCGGCGGCCGCAAAGCATCTTGGGGCGGGCGCATGCGCAGTTCCGATTCTCGGCCAGGAGACGAGCAGAGACGCAAGGTAAGTCTATGGACGCGTGCACCCGCATGCAGACACCGCTGGATCAGAAGTGCCTGCTAGCAGAGAGGAGTCCGCGCTGGATCGGAGAGCCGCCGCACGGCTGTAGGGACAGATCAAAACATGGGTAAGGAAGAAGAATATCGGATTAAGAGACATCATTTAAGGTAAGTGCTGACATTAACATGGGGGGGAGGGAAACATTTTTTATCCTTTAATGTCACTTTAAGTGAAACTACCGTGTTTCACCGAAAGTAAGACCTACCCCGAAAATAAGACCTAGTTCGGTGGTAGGTCTTATATTACAGAGATACCTTGGCCTGGAGGTCAGTAGGGGGCTCCATGGACTCTGGTTGTGGCGGAGGTCTGCTGTGGCCGTAGCTGCAGTGGCTCCCTCCCTCTGCCGTCTGGCCGGCCGGATCCGATGCAGCTCTGTGATCGGCGGCCACTCGGTCCTCAAGAGGACCCCAGCGAGCGGCCCTCTGACATGCCTGATTAGAGGCCGCGTCTGCCTGATCCTGCTGCAGGCACTGTAGAGGGCCGCCCGCTGGGGGCCTTCCGAGGACCCCGTTGAGGAGCAGCGGCCGCTGATCACAGAGCTGCATCGGATGCGGGCGGGCCGGCCGGGTGCAGGTGACAGCGGTGGTCACGGGGGCCGTTCATGATGGCATCGGAGAGGCCCGTGGGGCAATTGCCACCCTGCCCCCCGGCCCAGTCCGCCCCTGTTCAGTGGTTAGGTGGAGGTGGGATAGGCTTCCCTGGAGAGATGATTGGCCTTGTGTTAACATACAGTACATTGTAACAATCGTTAACCTGCATGCATTACCCTACCACACTAATGTGCACCCAGCCTAATTGAGCATGGCAAACAGTGTCTGTCAACTTAATTGGTTAATACATTGTATCAATGTTATTCTTACAGTGTATTCAGACTAGTCCCTGATATTAATTCTCTGCATTAAAGTGAAAAAAAGAAGTATGTATAAAAAATATGTACTTTAATGAACAGCAAAATACAAACTATGCCAGCACATGTTAATAATTATTATTTTAGGGCTAAAGGAACATTTATAAAAAAGAAAACACAGTGTGATATAATACAGAAAAATTGGCAGGAACCTATGGGAAGTCTCTCACTCTCGGGTGCTCATTTACGGAAAGCAAATAGGCAGTTCACTTTACATGGCAATTTTTCATAGATTAGTGCATGAGCGCTACTGCCTTCTATCAGCCAATCATGTGCAAGCAAAAATACTGTTGTTTTTTTTTTCTTTGCATGTGATTGGGTATTTTTTTTCAAAGTGAATCTTAAACATATTAACCAAACAAAGGGAGAATGCCATTCCAAAGTATTTGCCTTTAGTAACGTAACCCCTCTCACTTTCCCCCACCTTTAGCTTAGGGGATGCCCTCCCATCAAATATATCTACCCAACGCACCCAAACCTTATAAGATTAATGGCTGAGCAATCCTCCCTTTCCCCTTTATACTCTTAATCAATGTTACTTACCGTTTCTTCTCTGCTGTTCTATAAGTTTTATTCTTTATTTACTGTGAAAATAGAATAACATCAGCCAAGACTGCATTTAAATGCGTAAAATGAAGGCACCTGCAAACTCTCTACTACAAATGCCACGGTTTCCGGTGATATGTACATGCGCTTTTTCTTCTATCTCACTGTGGTATGCTTTTATATTTTTGTGTTATGCAAACTTCCTTCAATAAAAAGTACATGAAAAATAGGATGTTTCCACAATGGGGTGTGCAAGTACCCAGAGGGAGAAAAGAAAAAGGGGCTTTTGAGAAATAATTCCAGGACCTCAAAAATTAAATCTTAGAAATACATTTATTGCAAAAATCGTTTTTTATACATTTAAAAATAAACGAAAAAAACCACAGTAGGTAAAAAACATATGTGGGTACATTCACCAGCTGGTGAAATTACCGTACAGTTCTGAGGTGTATGGTACTTATTTTTCTCTCTGTTTTTCAAAGTTGTATACATGCTCCTGTATATTCCGTGTATCCCGACATGTTTCGCCCAGGGGCTTCTTCAGGGGAAAAAAGGGAATAGAGGAAGATATATATCCTAAAGTAGGAATAGAGAAAGCCACATGTAGTAAGACTGGAGAGCTGCACCCAATCTCATAGTGAGGTCATCATTTATATTCATCATTATTATTCATCAATCTCAGTCATATTAGATATTATAAGGTGTAGAATAATATAAATTGCTTACGTGTAGATATCCTCGCGATTGATTAATCGCAAACACGAGGGTGTGATGAGAGAAAAGCAGCTATTTCAGAATCAGATGGAGCTTGACTTAGTCAGATATAGGTCGCCACATACAGACAGATCGAGGGGCTGTGTCGGAGAGGCACACACTGGGGTCGTTGGGCAAGAGGCAGAATAGCAGACGTTGTTTTATCAAGGGCTGTGATGTTCTGCTAGGGATACATATGTATAATAATCAAGGGAGGAGAAAAATTAAGTGTGATAAAATTCTAGTATACAAGGGGATTTATGTGATGATAAGTAAAGAAATTATTATTTAGTATGCGTGGTGTGAATTTAATAGAATTACTTCTCGTTGAGTGATCAGCCTCAAAGAGGGATAAGTGAATGATGATTGGTTGAGGCATGAAAAAGGGTTGTATAAGGATAATCAAATATAAAATGTGTAATAAAGTATCAGTGATCGTAAAAACTAATAAAACAACAAGTGATTTATTCCAAAAATAAAGTGAAGTATATCGTGAGAAACAAAACGTGAAGAAGAATATATCAAATATTAATGAATAATAAGAGATAAATGGAGAAGGGGGGGGGGGGTGGAGAGGGGAGAGGAGCCACAGCCCCAAAACTCAAGGGCTGTAATATTAAGTAGCTCAGTGAGAGAGATCCATGTGAAACATAGGTAGCAGTTAATTAAAGTGGGTCCTACTGTGGTTTTTTTCGTTTATTTTTAAATGTATAAAAAACGATTTTTGCAATAAATGTATTTCTAAGATTTTATTTTTGAGGTCCTGGAATTATTTCTCAAAAGCCCCTTTTTCTTTTCTCCCTCTGGGTACTTGCACACCCCATTGTGGAAACATCCTATTTTTCCTATACTATAACCCGGGGTGCGAAACTTCCAGCACCTCTACACTTCACTCGCGATACATGTCTACTAATGTTATCCTCTAATAAAAAGTACATGGGCAAAAAGAATGCAAATACTAATATTGAACATGAATTCCATGACTTATAGTAAAACAAAATCACATAAGCGCTGTGCAAACTATTGGCGCTATATAAATCCTGTATAATAATAATAATAACATAAGGTTACAGTAAAGCTTGTGGTCTTTAAAAAAAATGTATAGACCGTTGTATTGCGGCCTTGCGCCAATAACCATGGAAATTGTTCATGTCCTTTATAGATATAGTATCCTTTGGTATATAAAACTTCCTTTTGCTCTATAGAAAAGGACATCATTCAAAACATATCTGGTTTCTTTGTAAGTTTGCTGCTCCTTGCAAATAAAACTTGAGTTTTTGAGAAACTTTAGCTTTATCCTTGGGTTTATTCATGATGTCATATTGAGTGCTTTGGAACAAGTGTTGGTGGCACATTATGCTGTTGTAATAACATTTTCATCTGAACAGATGAGCAGCTGAGTGTCTGATCCTGTGAATTTGCTATTTGCACTATATTTCTGCACTCCGCTGTGTGCCTGCCTTTCTCTCTGTATTGTTTTTTTTCATTATAGATGATTCTACTTCCAGATCCATGGTGCTTATGAAATGTAAATGAGATCTGTATGTCTAGAGTGCCCCAGAACCTAAAAAACTGCTAGTCCAATCCAGCAAACACCGAAGTTCTTCTAAGGTTACAAATTCCTCTTATTTTATAAAAGTATATCTAAAGCCAATTTTTTTTTTGCCTTGTCTGGAGTAAGGAAGGGTTAAAATTCTGTTAGACTTTGTTTCCCATCTTTGTTCCATTGTGAAATTCTCCCACCAACAGGAAGCAAGAGGCAATCACTTTAAAGGATAAGTGCACTTTTAGACAATGTGCACTTATCCTTTTCGCCTTCCAAAGGCTGCTGCTGAGTCTCTTTGTTGACATCCAGCACTGAAAGTCTCCCTCTCCTGACCTCGTCTAACTCCTAGCTGAGATACAGAGGCATCCCTCCACTGGCTTCCTTTCACCCAGAGGATAAAATTCAAAATATTAACAGTCACCTATAAAGCCATCCACAACTCCGCCCCCGGATATATCTCAGACCTTGTCTCAAAGTATCACCCTAACCGTCCCCTCCGCTCATCCATTGACCTCCTGCTTTCCAGCTCCCTTGTCCACTCCTCCCATACTCGCCTCCAGGACTTCTCTAGAGTCTCTCCCATCCTCTGGAACTCTTTACCCCAACCTGTCCGTCCATCTCCCACCTTGACTGCCTTTAGGCGTTCCCTAAAGACTCATCTCTTCAGGGAAGCCTATCCCACCTCAACCTAACCACTGAACCATCACATTCTCAAACAATTCATCCCCACACAGCTACCTCCTCATGTATCATTTCCCCCTCCTCTTTCAGATTGTAAGCCCTCAGGGGCAGGGCCCTCCTTACCATCTTGTCTTGAATTGTATTGTAATTGTAATGTCTTCCTTATATTGTAAAGCGCTGCGCAAACTGTTGGCGCTATATAAATACTATGTAATAATAATAATCACTAAGCCTGGTGTCACTCGTCATTATGCACGCGAGTGAAGTCATTACGCACACTTGCGACATCATTACGCACGCGCATAATGACATCACATGCACTTAATTGCCAGTGGCCATCTTGGTGATGGAAGCCAGCAAAGAGAGGATTGGACGTTCATCCGGTGGGATAAGGTATGCTGCTGGGTCCCCTCCTCTCTCGTGCAGCTTGGTCCATGAACGAGTGCCCGACTTTTCAGAGGGGTTGACACCAAAATAACTGCCGGACATTTTGGTGTTACGTCCTCTGATGGTGTCACCTGATGTGGGCCACACTCTCTGCACCCCCTTGTGATACCACTTGTGATGCCACTTCTGAGATCCCACCCTCGACCTCCGCAGATCTATACTTACCAAGGTCTGAGGGCTGGTGTTGAACTCTTTGTTGACATCCAGCACGGCAAGTCTCCCTCTCCTGGCTGGGAGACAGCCCCATAAAAGTCTATGGGACTGTAATGTGCAGGTGCTGATAGCAGGGAGAACAATAGAGGAAGTGTGTCCATCGGACCTTGGTAAGTACGGATCTGCAAAAGAGGAAGGGTGCATTCATTTAGGTCAGAGTCAGGATCAGAAAAGATAAGTGCACCTACCATTTAAAATAAGGGAAGTCCTCTCTTAGACAGTTGTTAACACAATCATTGTTCCCCGCTTTCGGTGATAGTGTGGTTACAGTGCTGAGGGTGTGTGATTGAGTGTTCTTCCAGGGACGCTGCTTGTTCACATATATGTGGCAGTATGGCATAAGACCCACCTCTGTGCTACCACATATATGCATATGGCCATCAGGAAGGAGTTAAATATGGAGATTTCATTCAAAATACCTTGTATCTTGTCCAAGATCCGAGCTAGAGGTCTGGTATGGATTTTAAGGAGGGACCCCACGCTAGAATACAAAAAAAGTGGTGCTCCCCCTTCACATTAGGATCCCCTGTCACATCAAAGCCTCCTCTTTCACATTAATATCCCCCCTTTGACATCAAAGTCCCCCCGCACATAAGAAGCCCCCTCATTCTACATCAGTCACCACTTCTCACACAAGGAACCCCCCTTCACATCCGAGCACCTTCCTTTCACATTATCCCTCTCTTTCACATCAGAGTCCCACATTTTCACGTCAGTAACTCCCGCTTCACATCAGGAGCCCTCTTCACATCACAGGCATGATGCTGTGTAAAAATTCTGAGGCACCTCTAAAGGAAGTGAGAAAGCACCCAAGTGTGACATAGCTGAGAAAGACTGTAATAAGGTGGCAACTATGCCAATTAATTTGCGGTCACATGAGCTCCTGCTTGAGACAACAAGCTGCATGACCAACACAAATTTATAAGCATGGACCACCATTGCTGCAATCAGTAAGCCAGTCCGGAGCACTAACGTGCAGGCGCCGCAAGTGCAGGTAGACCAGAAGTGGGTGAAAGTGGCTTAATGCAGAAAAAGGATTTTAAAAAGATGAAAGCGGTATTTTATGAAGAAAAAAACGAATTGGCATCCAGTTAGGTTAAAGGAGAACTATGAGGTGAGTGCTTTTTGACCTGTGACAATGAGACTGTCACAGGTCGGCTCAGTAGATCGGGAGGTGAGCGAACACATACCGGGTTCGCTCACCTCTCGATCCTGTCACGGCTCTCTGCCGTGACAAAGGGAGGGGCTGGATTCCCCTCTCCACGCTCCGATCCTCCAGCGATGACTGGCAGAACGGACGGGGGAGGGGGCCGGTACAGCTGGCTCTGCCTCTAGATAGGCAGAGCCAGCTGTCACTCACGCAGCTGGGCGGATCCCGACGTCCAGGTCGGGATCCGCTCCGGCTGCGGCGTCTCAGTATACCGCGAGCTGTAGCTCACGGTATACTGAGCTTAGGGTAACGGGAGGACGCTAGTTTGTGTCCTCCCGTTACCCTAAGGAGAACTATGAGGAAAAACACTGACCCCATAGTTCTCCTTTAAGGGATGAATGGGGAGGTAGAGGCAGATGCACACCCCTGGCAGAACTCAAAAACAAGTCTGAAGTCTCCAACAAGTGCCAGGTGTATTCCCAAACAACGAGCAGCACAATAAGAAACATGCCAACTCATTATGAAGATAACTTTTTCTCTCATGGGTAAGTGTATAAGAAAAGAAGGTTTTTATATCTATAAAGGATAGGAATGAATTCCATGACTTATAGTAAAAGATCACATAAGGTCACAGTAAACCTTGCAGTCTTGGAAAAAAATGTACTGTATAAAAGTCTAGACAGTTCCTTTGTTACTTTGTGTGATGTGTGCTATTGACCACAGAAATCGTAAATGTCCTTTAGAGATATAATATCCTACACAGATATAAAAAAAAAAACTTCCTTTGACTCTGAAGAAAAAAGAGCATCATTGAAAACAAACCGGTTTCTTTGTAAGTTTGCTGCTTCTTGTGAATAAGACTTGAGTGTTTCAGAAATGTCAGCCTTATCCTTGGTTGTATTGATGATGTCATATTGAGTGCCTTGGAACAAGTGTTGGTGGCACATTATGCTGTTGTTGTAACAGTTTCATCTGAACAGATGAGCAGCTGAGTGTCTGATCCTGTGAATCTGCTATTTCCACTACATTTCTGCACTCCGCTGTCTGCCTGCCTGCCTTTCCCTCTACATTTTTTTCTTCATTATAGATGATTCTACTTCGGGAGCCATGGTGCTTGTCCTATGTAGATAATACCTGAATGAGATCTGCATTGCTAATCCAATCTAGCAGACACTGCAAAGGTTACAAATTCCCCTCATTTTACATTTAAAGTATATGAAAGCCAAAATGTATTTTTTTTGCTTTGGATAGAGTAAGAAAGGGTTAAAGGAGAACTATGAGGGGAGTGCTTTTCACTCACCTCATAGTTCTAGATGACCTGTGACAATGAGACTGTCACAGGTCGGCTCAGTAGATCGGGAGGTGAGCGAACACATACCGGCATTCGCTCACCTCTCGATCCTGTCACGGCTCTCTGCCGTGACAGGGGAGGGGCTGGATTCCCCCCTCCCCGCTCCGATCCGCCAGCGCTGACTGGCGGAACGGACAGGAGAGGGGGCGGGTACAGCTGGCTCTGCCTCTAGATAGGCAGAGCCAGCTGTCAGTCACGCAGCTGGGCGGATCCCGGCACAATTGTCAGGATCGGCTTCAGCTGCGGCGTCGGGGGCGCATACGTGCAAAAAAGACGATTGCGCCCATTACGCCGCACATGTTACATATCGCCGCGAACGTCGGAGTGAGAGCAATAATTGTAGGGCCATCAATCACTGATAACACTAAACTGATGAGCGGTAAAAGCTTTTAAAGCGTCGCCCATGGCCAATTTTGGGTACGGTAATTTTCTGCGATTTCGCGGGTGCGCGCAATTTTAAAGCTTGACATGTTTGGTGTCTATTTACCCGACGTGACCCGATCTTTTATATTTTACCAAAAAACTGGGTAATAATAAATGTTTCCTAACATAATGTTAAAAAAAACTTTTTTTTCCCCAAATTTTCTGTAATTTTTCCTAATTATAGTAAAAAATAAAAACCCCAGTGGTGATTAAATACCACCGAAATAAAGCTCTATCTGTCCCCAAAAAATGGTATAAAATTCATTTCAGTACAGCGCTGCATGACGGAATAAACGTCAGTCAAAGTACCGCAGCGCTGAATACTGAAAAATGGCCTGGCCAGGAAGGGGGTCTAAACACCTGGTCTTGAAGTGGTTAAATACTGTGTTAGACATTTTATTACCACCTGTGTTCCATTGGGAGATTCCCCTTCGATATCTGTTCTGTAGACACAACAGGAAGTGAGTGGAAATCTCTTAAAAGTGAGGGGAATCCTCTCTTTGATTTTTGTTACAACAATAATATTTCCATTGGAAGATTTCCCCTCTATTCCTGTTCTGGCGATGACTAGTGATGAGCAAACTGGCCTGGGTTTGGTTCACTTGAGCATTTGCTGAGCCAAGCCAGTAGTCCCGGTTTGGCAAACATCCAAGCAAATCAATCCCATGACTGTCTGTGATCTAGCAACCAATGATGCTTTGCAACCCACACAGCATCATTGGATGCTAGGACATTAGCGCCTTGGTGGCACAGTGTCATTGGATGCTAGGTTGCAGGCAGCATCCAACCAATGATGCTGTAGGAACGCCAGTGTCTTAATAGCCAATGATGCTGTGTAGCCCTCATTGGCCACTAAGATGTTGGTGGCCCTGTAACATCATAGGTTGTTATGGTTTGCTATCGTCTTCCAATCAACAAAGCTCATACTCCCTGATGATTGGAGAGCAGTGTAGGGGACAGGTCGGACTGCTGGAGCCAGACCATTGCTCCCACACAGACTGCACAGGTCTTATCTCTACAGCAGTCTGAAGAATCTGAGCTTTGGGCTGGGGAAAAAATATCTTTTTTTTTAAATGAGGCATTTCATAAGTTATGCTTTTTTTTGGCTTGCATTGGTCTGTGTTCTTTTACAGCAAGGTTCTGGCTTTAAAGTACTACTAAGGGTGCCTATATAACAGTCTAAACAAGTACAAAATCCATGTGTTCCGGTCATGCACAGCCCTCATAAAATAAGCAAAGGCTTAATTTCCCTGCCCTGACTGAGCCAAATCCTCTTACATGTGTGTCTCACACTGCCCCTCCCAGACACTGCAGATAACAGAGGGAGGGTTTCAGCAACAGTGGCATTGTTTTCAATCTAGAAAGCAGTGGGCAGGACTAGGTGTGGTCAGGCACTGATTGATAAGTTACAGGCTGGTGAATCAGCAGTGACAATGCCCAGAGACTTTTTTTTCATCTGTAGTGCAAGCAGGCATAGCCTACATGAGAGTGGAAACTCTGCTCTGAATTCGGGAGTAGTGCAGCATTGTTGCCACCCCATCACAGGAAGCTGCAATGTGTAGACTTTACTGGCCAGATCATCACGTTTTGTGGGACTTTGCAAGGGAACAACATGAAAATTGTAATAGTAGATGCACTTATAGTTTTTTTAATGGCAGGCCATAGTCCTACCTTAAGAATCTCTGATCTAAAATACTGGAGAAGTCTATGAACTATGTACTCTGTTCCCTAGAGTATACTTAGCCTATTAACTTCCAGATTATGACATTCATATATGATAATACCATTCAGTGCAAGCAGTCAGTTAACCCGGCATTCTATGGAAATGGGAAAAAAAGCCTGCAATTTGCAGCACAATAAAACAATCATTCACCTTGAAGCATTCAAGCCTTCTCAAAGGGATCATCTGTAATCTTCCTTCCATCTTATTCTGCAGAGATGCGGATAAAGATGTACATTTGGCATTTGCTAGACTTTGTGTTATAATCTAATTATTCCCATAGCATAGCACCATATTTTACCCTAATGCAAATACATGGAATTAAAGCAGCCCTTTCATGTATCCTTCGTATAATGTGCTTTTTATTGTCTCCAGGCGCATTCTAATGCCATGTTTCATAATGAAGGGAGATTTACTTTAC
This sequence comes from Nanorana parkeri, assembly GCF_000935625.1. NCBI lineage: Eukaryota > Metazoa > Chordata > Amphibia > Anura > Dicroglossidae > Nanorana > Nanorana parkeri. Next base: position 128,555 of record NW_017306618.1, on the reverse strand, counting down.
AAACACACAGATTTATTGTAGCTTAGAGGAGAGGTGAAGGACATCGGAGGAATACGAAGGCTGTTCTTCAAGTTCCTGTTAGCATCTTTCATTGATAGACAAAAGGACTGCGCTTTTATAAGGTTACTTAAAGTTTATAAAAAAATGTTTTAAAAGTTTTACCTTTTTTTTCCCCTTCTGTATAATATTTAGCCAGTGTTTTTCTTCCCATTTATTTAACAAATTGTTATACATTTTTATAAAGTTTGTTTAGCTGATTCCCAAGGAGTACATCCCTTAGGGGGTTATCTTCTTATTTTCTATAAATTATTTGTAGAGGTGCACCGAAATTAAAATTTCAAAACTGAAATCAAAATTACAAAAAAGTCAGGCCGAAACCGAGAATGTTTCTTATTTTAACTTTTTCTAATTCTTTAACCACTTCAAGACCAGGTGTTTACACCCCCTTCCTGGCCAGGCCATTTTTCAGTATTCAGCGCTGCGGTACTTTGACTGACATTTATTCTGTCATGCAACGCTGTACTGAAATGAATTTTATACCATTTTCTGGGGACACATATAGCTTTCTTTTGGTGGTATTTAATCACCACTGGGGTTTTTATTTTTTACTATATAAAGAAAAAAATAACGATTTTTTTTTTACAAAAAAACTGTTTTCCTTATATTATGTTAATGAAACATTGCAAATAAATAATCTTTCTTCATACATTTAGGCCAAAATGTGTTCTGCTACATTTCTTTGGTAAAAAAAATCCAAATAAGTGTAAATTAATTAGAATGTCTTACAGTTATACAGTCTACAGAACAATGGTATATATACCATATAATTGGAAATGTATTAACTCTGGTGCCCTGACTGCCTATCACATTTCTTGAGACCTTCACTTGGACTCCTGGATTAGCAATAAATGGGGGGATGACCGGTGCGGCAGAATTAGAGGGTAGCCTCAAGGGATTTGAAAGTGCCTCTGTTACTATTATGTGCTCTTTGGGGCCCGATGCTTTGTGGCTGATCTTGGGGATGAACGGTGGTACTGCTGGATGCCTGTGATTGTGTATGAGCGGCAGTACTGATGCTTGGCTGCTGCATGTCAGCTGGATGTTGCACAGCACGCCTGGCTCTTTTAGTGGGCACAACTACTTCTTCTGAGTCAGAGGATACTGAACTGCTGCCCTCCACAGGTTCGTACTCTGATCCAGAATCTGAGGCGTCTCCGTAACTCTCACCAGACATGTTGAGGATCTGACATTCCTCCCTGCTGTACTTTTTTTGGGACATTTCTGCGTATACTTGGGGGCACTGGATCACACTGGTACTTGGTAATGTGAGCGTCACAAGCTAATTGGTGCTAGTAGGGTGGCACGATGCTAGATACTGGCGTTTTCTGTTGGCACTGAGTGCTGATGATATGTGCTGCAAATGTGGCACTGATGACACTGAAATTCACTGATGACGCTGAAACACACTGACGCTGTGAAAGTGCTGATGACACTGCGACTGGCACGGCCGACACTGAAACGCACTGACACTGTGAATTGTGCTGATGTCACTGCGACTGGCACTGACGACACTGAAACACACTGACACTGAATCGTGCTGATGACACCGACTGACTTATGAATCACACTGATAAGACTGTGAATGTACTGTGTAACAGTGTATCAGAGTATATCAGTGTGTATCAGTGTTTATCAGTGTGTATGAGTGTGTATCAGTGTGTATCACTTTAAATTCTTACTTTGGCTGATCTTTGAAGTTCTCTCTCTCCTCTCTCTCACAACCCAACAGTGTGTGAGAGAGGAGATAGAGACAAGGCTGCAAACTGCAGCCTCTGTTTACATTTGTGACAGCTGTGATTTGTCTAAAGACGCCCGCTCAATACTTTTGCTGTAGACTTGCCAAGCAAATGTGCTACAAATTCAAAAAATGTCAACTACAACTTGTGCTGCAAGTGTTCTGCAAGTCTACAACTTGCCAGGAATGTGTGCAGCAAGTTAACAAAATTACAATTTAACCCTGACACAAGTTTGTAGCAAGTTATCCTTGCTATCTGGGTAGTAACCATACTATGTCCCCAATTATTTACAAACACTCAATGATCACTGATCACTGAGTGTTTGTAACGCTCTCCTTCCTGACAGCTATCACAGGAGGCTAAGCGAGCGGTGCAGGGAGGAGAGTTCAGCCTCCTGTGACAGCACTGCAAGCTGTCTCCGCCCACACTGCTCTCCTCTGAACTGTGACAGGGGGCTGAGCCGTGCAGGGAGGATAGACGCTGGGTGCTAAGAGCGCTCTCGTCCCGCAGCTCTCGGCCGCCTGTGACTGTTTCTCTTCTCCCCGCTAGGACACAGAGCAGCGCCCAGCGGGGAGGAGAGAAGAATGGATGCACCGCTGTATCGGCCAGAAAATGGCACTTTCGGCATTATGCCAAAAGTGCCATTTGCGGCCGATATGTCTTGGCGGCCGATATATCGGTGCATCCCTAATTATTTGGGTTTAATATCCCTTATTCTGAATAGACTTTTGAAGCATCAGTAAACCTTGGGAGCACTGACCACTTTGGTCCTATATGGGGACCCCCTAGTATATATTTGATTCAGGTTTTACCTTTTTTTTTTCCTTCTGTATAATATTTGGCCAGTGTTTTTCTTTTATAGTGATCCAGTTTCTGTCAAAAAATTAGCTACAGCTCCGACCCCAGGAACTTTCAATAATCAAGGGTTAGCTTATTTTCCATGGTCTGTTTGCAGCGGCAACGTTGTCACCCAACGATGTGCACTTCCACTGTGGGTTGGGGCAAGAAGCAGTGGCTGGCCCATGCTGTATTGATGCGCAAAGCATCTTGGGATCTGGAGGAGGCTGCACATTGCTACTTATTGCCATGCACAGCAGCAGACACAGAAAGTCTCTTCTGTGAGCAACGGTGACATGCATGGTTCAAACAGTCCTGCAATTTACACTGCCCTATCACCCAGCAAATTCATCCTGGTGACCTTTTGTGGCACAGCCTGGTCACCTTCCTGACCTTGGCCTACGATGGGTATTAGGGAACAAAGAAACTAAAGTGCAGGTTTAAAAATAAAAGGAGTTTATTGAAAATAACAATAAACAAAAATGGCACAAAACAATGGAGGGAGTCCATGATGTTGTCAGTGCCAAGCCAGAGGTCAGATACCAAAGCAGGTAGTCGGCCGAACCAGGTCAGTTGATGTTCCTTGTGTTCCTGTGCGGCAATCGCATTGCGGCCGGAGGGCGTGCCTATGGTGCCATTGAGTTTAATGCACGCCTCCTCCCGCCCAACAACAAAGTGAGCCGGCTGCAATGCGATCCAATGCGTTCCTGCCAGAATCGGAACTAGCCCTCAGTTCAATGTACCACCACGCCCCCCTCCCGCCCCATGTAATGCTCTGGACTACAAATCCCAGAGACATAACGCTTATCTCAAGGATGAGCACAGCTGTAAAGCTTGGCAAAACTTTAATTTCTATTTGTTGTCTGTTCTTGCAGTAAACTTCAAGGAAACTGACCCAGTAGCATTAAAAGTACTTTACTTGGCGAAAATGCTGCGTGTACAAACTTAGTTACAGGAAAAGCAAACAAATACATAAACAAGACAGGCTGCTACAAACATTCACATGCACCCACTACACTATCTTCTAGTACATGTATGATTTCTAGGAGGGGAAACACTGAAAATGTACTTAGCTTAGGCTGCAGGCTCCACAAATTCCGTGATGAGCAGGACTTGGCCTAGGAAGAATGGCTTCTCATTGCAGTATCCTTTGTATGTCCTGGTCTTGAAGCAAGTCCTCTCGTCTTGTGAAGCGCCCTCGTACTGTTGCCCTCCTGTGAAGCCCTGGTCTGGTGAATGGTCAGAGGTCATGCAAAATGGACCCCTGTCTATATTCCTCCACCACAGAAGCCAATCTGTCTTAAGCAGTACAGGCTGCCAGGAGGCCACAAAGAAATTGGGGAGACTATTCAAGAACTGTTGAGAGTAGGGATCCTTAGGCCTGCTGTAAGTCCATTCTCAGCTCCGGTGTTTCCAGTAAAGAAACCGGATGGGGCTTATCGAATGACTGTGGATTACAGAGGTCTAAACAGAGTGGCACCTCCATTGAAATCAGCTGTACCTGATATGATCTCCATCACAGAGAAAATTGCCAAAGAGGCAGGAGAATATCATGCTGTGATAGATTTGGCTAATGCTTTCTTTTCAATCCCGGATGAGCCCCCAAATGTAATGCTCTGGACTACAAATCCCAGAGACGTCAAGCTTATCCCAAGGACGAGCCCAGCTGTAAAGCTTGGCAAAACTTTAATTTCTATTTGTTGTCTGTTCTTGCAGTAAACTTCAAGGAAACTGACCCAGTAGCATTAAAAGTACTTTACTTGGCAAAAATGCTGCGTGTACAAACTTAGTTACAGGAAAAGCAAACAAATACATAAACAAGACAGGCTGCTACAAACATTCACATGCACAGCACTTCACCAGACCAGGGCTTCACAGGAGGGGGACAGTACGAGTGCGCTTCACAAGATGACAGGACCAGGACATACAAAGGATACTGCAACGAGAAGCCATTCTTCCTAGGCCAAGTCCTGCTCATCACGGAATTTGTGGAGCCTGCAGCCTAAGCTAAGTACATTTTCAGTGTTTCCCCTCCTAGAAATCATACATGTACTAGAAGATAGTGTAGTGGGTGCATGTGAATGTTTGTAGCAGCCTGTCTTGTTTATGTATTTGTTTGCTTTTCCTGTAACTAAGTTTATACACGCAGCATTTTCGCCAAGTAAAGTACTTTTAATGCTACTGGGTCAGTTTCCTTGAAGTTTACTGCAAGAACAGACAACAAATAGAAATGAAAGTTTTGCCAAGCTTTACAGCTGGGCTTGTCCTTGGGATAAGCTTGACGTCTCTGGGATTTGTAGTCCAGAGCATTACACCCCAATACAAAGTAAGCTGGCCGCAATGCGATTTAGTGCGTTGCGGCCATAATCGGCCCGGAACGCACTGTGGCTTGTGTGAACTAGCCCTTAGTTGTGTCACTGGATTCTTGTGGAAACGGTGTGCTATGATGCTCAGTAGGCTCTGCTTATTAATGTGAATTCTGATGGTCCCTTTGGGAACTGGTTATCACTGTAATCTGGAAATCAATAGGCTTTGCTAGGTTTGGGGGATTAGTGCTGGTGAGTTTTGACCACTGAGCTATCCTTTCTAGTCGCTCTTAGAGTAGACACAGACTAAGGCTCCAGCACACCTTGAAGTAAATCTTCCTCTACCTCCTGTTCTCTGACCTTTGGAGGATGATAGGAGTCATGGCCTTGAGAAAATCAGGCCTGGCTTTGAGGATTGGCAGGGAGGTATGAATATATTAAATACATTTTGTATGCAAGTTTGGATCTCCTGTAGCTACAGCCTTATACAAAGATTGGAAGGTTTCCAGAGAAAATAACAGCATGCTTTCTCTGACCCTTCCTAGAGCTTAACACTTAATTTCCCTTTAAGTTCAATACACAGTACATTAAGTTCAATATACAGTTCATTCAGCCATAGTAGTTTTTGGAGCTGATCTTATGTCACAGAGATTATGTACCTTAACCACTTGCTGACCGCACCCCCTTCCTGGCCAGGCCATTTTTCAGTATTCAGCGCTGCGGTACTTTGACTGACATTTATTCCGTTATGCAACGCTGTACTGAAATGAATTTTATACCACTTTTTTGGGACAGAAAGGGCTTTCTTTTGATAGTATTTAATCACTGCTGGGGGTTTTATGTTTTACTATATTAAGGAAAAATTACAATAAATGTTGACAAAATAACTGTTTCCCCTATATTAAATTAGGAAACATTTATTATTACCCAATTTTGTTGTAAAATATAAAAGAAAGGGTCACGTCAGGTAAATAGACACCAAACATGCCAAGCCTTAAAATTGCGCGCACCCGTGAAACCTAAAAAAACTACTGTACCCAAAATTGGCCATAGGCGACCTTATGCTAACTCTCCCTGCAACTCCAGCATTATTCTTCCCTTTAACCCTGACACTAACCTTCCTAGTAAACTTTACACTTTACACTAACCCTATCTGTAACCCTCAAACTGAGCCTCCCTGCTACCCTAACATCAACCCTCCCTGTTACCCTAACAATAACTCTGAGTGTAATCCTAACATTAACCCTCCCTGTAACCCTACCTCTAACCCACCCTGTAACTCTTACTTCAACCCTCCCTGTATCCCTAACACTAACTCTCCATGTAACCCTAACACTAATTCTCCCTGCAATCGTAACATCAACCCTCCCTGTTATCCTAACACTAACCCTCCCTGTAATCCTAAATAGAGCCCTCCCTGTTATAACATTAACCCTCTCTGTAACCCTAACACTCCCTGTAACCCTAACAATAACCCTCCCTGCAACCCTACCACTAACCATCCCTGAAACCCTAACAGTAACCCTCCCTGTAATCCTAACAATAGCCCTACCTGTAATAATATTAACCCTCCCTGTAACCCTAACACCAAGCATCACATTGACTGTTCTTGTAAATTGAACACTAACTCTGCCTCATATATATTTACCTCATGTTTGTATACTCACCTTTCCTACTCTGGGATCATCTGCAGCAAATACCAACCCATATGTTTAACCTCCCCTCCAAAACTGAAACCCCAATACAATGAAACACTAAGCTAACTGTTCTGTAAAGAATGTAGATGCCTGAAGAAAAAACATGCAATACCAAAAACCCCGGTGCCAGACTAAAGTGATTTGCACATTGATATATGGATTTCTATCTATCTATCTATCTATCTATCTATCTATCTATCTATCTATCTATCTATCTATCTATCTATCTAAAAATTATAATAGCAATGGCATTGGATATGTGCTTGCTGACATTACACTACCGTTTCTCTTTAACTTGGAAGAGTCTTAGTTTTTCACTGCAAAGGTTTTCAAGCTTTGCAGTTCTCCGCCACCTGGGATAGCCTACATAATGAGTGAATTTCAATGTGGATTTGATGATTTTCATACCCGAAATGCCTTAATAAGTAGGATTCATCAAAGAAGTGACTGATCCAGAGAATTCATTTAGCTGTTAAGGGGCCAAGAAGAATAGTTTTCCCTCACTGTGATTTAAAATTGGCCGCAGCCTCGTTGTTTGTTTTGTCACTGTTGATAAACATTGCTAGAAGAGAAAAAGGAAAAAGATGAACTTGGTTTTTTTGGGGGGAGTGAGGCAGGTTCAACAACCTTTTCCTACCAAAGCCTAGGGTAGGGAATCATTAAAATCTCATTTGGTATTGCTGACTGTCCCACTGGGGAGATATATCTTCACTTCCTGTTTAAAAAAAAAACACAACAGCAAGTGAGTGGAAATGTCTTCAAAGTGAGAAAAAATCCCGTTAGCTGTTACCGACTGAGAGATGTCTCCTTACCTTCTATTCCAGTGACTGTAAAAATATGGGTTTTTGTCTGTTAAGGTGGCAACCGTCACTAGGACAAATGGAGGGGGTGGTTTTCCCTGAGGGGGCACAGAATATAATAAAAACTCCTTTAGTGTTGCTAAATTCTATTTATGTGTTGGCTGTTATTTTGCTTATAGTTGCACCAATAAAGTCATGGTTTCCTCGCAACAGTTTGACAATTTATTATGGTGCTCTTTAACCACCAATATATTTGTTGCATGTTTGAAGAACCCACTCTTCGAGAAGCCTTCCATGGGTTGAGCGACACAATGTTTGTGTCCACAACGTGTGATAAAATCTTAACCATTGGCTCACTAAAGAACAGAAGCTCTACCTCATGTACCTACAGAGATAAAAACGTGTTAGGGGTTTCAACACCTCCCCAGTCTATCCAAAAACAAAACGTTTTGGCTTCAGGTATGTTTTAAACATCTATCCATGTATCTACCCATGTAAAGCTCATGTACATAGATAAAGAAAAGATTATTTTTTTAGAAACAGCCTGACCAAAAAAAAAGTCACCACTTTAGGGCAGTGCCATGATGTGGGGTTGCTTCAGTTGGTCAAGTCTAGGTTCAGCAACATTATGTCCCCCAAAAATGAGGTCAGCTGCCGACCTGAATATACCGAATGACCAGGTTTTTCCATCAATTGATCTTTTCTTCCCGTCAGGTCAATTTGGGCATATTTCAAGATGACAATGCTAGGATTCATGAGACATTATTGTCACACATGGATTGGCCACCACAGAGTCCAGACCTTAACCGCATTGAGAATCTTTGGGATGTGCTGGAGAAGACTTTACACAGTGGTCTGACTCTCCCATGATCACTACAAGAACTTGTTGAAATATTAATGCAACTGTGGATGGAAATAAATGTTGTGCCATTGGATAAACTTATCGGAATGATGCTACGGCGAATGTGTGCCGTAATCATTGCTAAAGGCAGTCCAATGAAATATTAGAGTATGTGACTTTTTTTGGCCATGGATTTTATCTTCAGCTGCCCCGTTAGCCTTTAACCGCCATCTTCCAGTGCCCACAAAGCTGATTTTCAGTCCAGTAATGCAATGTTGAATAACTTTTATTAACATCTTGTTACTGAGGATAGATGGTATAATGGTCCTAGACATCCAGGGTGTAACAGACATAGACTCCAGACTCACCAGACCTTTTAAGCATCTCAGTGCAGATCCACTTGTGATACAGTGAATGGTAATTGGGGGTAACAGATGAGCAGGGGGTGAGTACAGATCCTCAGCAGGGGAGATACCAGCTATGCTCCAGAGGTCCTTTATGTTCCAGGCACCTCCAGCAGAAAACAGCTTCTCTGGTTCTCCTCCTCTGGCAACAACACAGGCCTCCTCCATACTTGAGGCCTAGGGAAACTCTTCCCACACTCTAACTTCTGCCCACCCCCAGGCCTCAGGCGTAGCCTGGGGGAATGGCTGAACAGCACCCAGCCCTAATCCATGGCTGGTCCTGAGTAGTTTGAGCACATAGCCAATCCCTCTCGTATATACACCATATCCCATCATGCACCACTGGTTCAGAGAAACCCAGTGATTGGCTGCTGTCCCGGGCCAATGAATAACAACTGGGCGGAGGTGGCCGTGACGTCAACCTAAGTTAGCCGAAGGGTCAGCCGAAGCTATGGCTGATCCCTCGGCTAGCTTTGTGTATAGACCCTTAATGTTTAGTAGCCACCTCACAAAAGGTATATATATATAGTCAAAAAAGACCAAAAATTGAACCTCTCTTCTTCAGGTCAGAAGCAATACTAAGCAACATGACAGTTTGTCAGTTAAGACAGGAGAAAGCTGTTAGAGGAGGGGGGGTTAGTGGGGTGTCATAAATGTTGGACCTGGGAGTAAAAAGTGCCTCCTGATAATCAAAAGACAGAAAAAATAAACGTAGGATGACAAATAAACCCTAAACAGATCATATATATACCACATACATGAATATTGGGATGTTCTGTAGATTCATAAAAAGTTCTGGTAGTGTGTCAGAAAACCAGAATCCACATTAAGTCCCTCCTTTATGTCGTTGCAATGTAAAATCATTTTCATCTCAAATGTTTTCCTTTCATGAGAGTTTTTAAAAATGATAAAATGATACATTCCCCGTCCTAAATGATCCACCTCTACTGCTTTTCACATGTTTAGTTTCAATCATAGACCTCTATGATTAAGCCCAGAGGTGAAACGTGTTAGGGGCAGGAGGTTTAGGACAGGGATGACAGTGTGACCATGATATAAAGATACTGATACATTAGATGTTCGGTGCATTTAAGGAGTATGTTTTTTTTCCAATAAAAGACTGTTATTTCCAAATCTGCTCTGGTCATATAAAGGAGCTAACTTGCTGGTCCTGAACAAGTGAAACACAATCAATACTTCCTCTAACACAAGCCTTGTGTTTCTATGTCTTTGTTATCATTGCGATTTTTATTTTTACTGTTATAGAATGTAATTAAATTATGAGATCATTTCAAAGATATTACTTCAATTAATGATCACCTGGCTGTTTAGAAATAGGTTATTTATGGATTTGTGATGCACTTCGCATACACAAAATACTTGTATATTTTATTGTATGGGTGCGGTTTATGCCTAAAAGACATTTTTCTTGAGATGTTCCTATAAGTTGTAATGCGTTCTCTATCAGATGGATCTGGTGGCCTAATTACAAGCTTCATCTGCACCTGTTATATGCCCTATCCTCGGTGTTAATGAAAAATAGCCAGCTGCCTGCTAGGCAGGCCAGGAAGAATGATTCTCCTAACCAGTAAAGACAGCTAGAATATATTTATAATGGGAGAACTGTCAAAGCAATTACTACTGTATTGACTGAGGCCTTTGAAAAGTGGTTCTGGAGAAAAGGAAAGGTAAAATAAATGCTTTTTACTATCCCCGAATGTATAAAACACACATATCTTTTGACACATAGAAAAGAATGGAAAAAAAAGAAAAGCCAAGAAACATTTTAGGAGAGACTGAAAAGCATCTGAAAACAGCACTGATTCCGCTGAAACAGTTTCTGTCATTCTTAAAGGGACAGTGTATCAGCTTAATTGAACCTAGTAAAGTTTACACAGTTTGATTTAAGGGTTTATAGTGAGTTTGATAGTGCCCTGCACTTTTATGTCCCTTCCACAGCTGCACATACATGTCAAACTCTTCAGTTCCTATTTAACACTAACCTTAACCCCAACACTAATTATAAACCTCATATGAACACTAACTGAAACACTAACTGTAAAACTAACTTGAACCCTAACCTGAACACTAACTATATACCTCAGTTTAACCCTAACCTCAACAGTAACTAAAAACTTAAAAGAAAACTTTGGGTAAGTGATGGCAGAATCAATATGCGATCCCTCCCTGGAGCCGCCGGAGTCCACTGAGCCGCAAACACAGTTGCGTCCAGGTTTGCGGCCTCGTGGACTCTGGCGGCTCCAGGGAGTGATCGCATATTGATTTGGCGCCAACTTACTCCAGGACAGTGGCGTCACAAGGACGCCCCTGCTCCAGGAGCCTCTTTTTTGGACCTAGCAGGAACAGTTTGGGTTGCGGTACAAGGGATATTGTTCGGCCATCACTCCCATTCCATGCTGTCCTTGGGGTCTGGTCCTAATTTGATTCTTTGGGCCTGTGGGCCCCTCCGTCATGGCTGGCTCTGGTGGGTACGCACGCGTCCTTCCTTTTGCCGGATCTCCTCCACCTCCTGAGGACACGCTTGGAGCGCGAAATGCATAGAGAATACCAACCACTCCTATACCATCCTCATATAAGGCTGTTTCACACATATGGTTTGGATAATATTTCTCATTGACTCTGTTGATGTATATCATGTTCTTGAATATGCTTATGAACTAATACTGATGGTATTGATACCCACAATTTCTTTATTGTGTAGAATTTTTTGTGTCCAACTTGCAAGCCAGATTTACAGAAATTATCCAATCATGTTTTGTGTGAAGTAATATGCTTGAATCATGAATATATAGAGTGGTATGTGGAGGTAATCTGCTTTTTAGGATTTAGTATCCTTATTTGTAACTTGATGGCCTTTTTAATGCTTTGTTATTCAATAAAATATGTTTTTTATATCAATTAACTTGCAATGTATTGGTTGTGTCACCTTGGTGCCTTAAAACCCCAATCCCCTAATCTTTTTCTATTGACCAACTTAGGGGTGTGGCACCATCTACTCAGGAGCTGCTCACGACAAACTATTTGTGTTTGAGTACATTTACTGATTTGCCACATGATACAGACTACTGTGATGGATTTGTCACAATAGAAGACTGAAAGGGTATGCGGAGGGTGTTGGGGTGGGGGGTAAAAATCGAAGTGCAGTTACACACTGTGACCACAGATTTTTGTACGAACGTTCATATGGAAAATCGGGTTAGAACATTCCATGTCATCAGAGACTTGACGAATGTCATTTGAAATGTAATTTGATTTTGGAAATTAATGGAGTTTCCCAAACAAAAGACTGTTAGAATTTCAATTTGTTCAAGAAAAGTTTTCCATTTTGCTTTTCCTTTCATCACAACAGTCAAAATCGATCCTCAATTTGACCCCACTAAAGTTCAACTGAAGCCAAACTTTTATTTTTATTTTGATACAGTGGAGAGGGATTTTAGCCCTTGTCGGGTTTTTTATTGCCGTCTGTGTCCCCGTTAGGCAGATTCACCCTCTCTATTTGTCTTGGTGAATGTTATCACTGAAAGTCAAAGAAAACCCCAATCTTTGTCACCAGAACAGGAATAGATGGGAAATCTTCTAATGGGGACACTAGTTCTGGTGACCACCAGGGATTTCCTCTCACTTCCTATTGTGACTATTGGATGAGAAGTGAAAGTTAAAAAGCTGACATAATCCTCCCTCACTCTATCCATAACTAAAAAAAAAAGAGAATCCTGCTGGTGGTGCATTTATAAAGAGGCTGTGACTTGGGATTGGAGCAAGATGAAGTTCTATGTGCATAACAAACTTAGTAACACTCTGCCCAGCAAGTTCTAGAATAAATAGACCTGCATGGGCTGAACGACTTACACAGCGCTTGTTACAGCAAGGATACCATTTTATTTAAAGGGCCTTCAATTTGAAATGGAAGTTGGGTTATATGTATGGATTACCAGTACTAGAGCTGTATTGCTGTATGTCTAGTGACTGAGGAAACGTGAAGAAAAAAAGAATTATGATAGAAGGCTGTTTTAATTACTGTCCTCATGAAAGTACCAGTAATACAAATTTACTATACTATAATGGCATTGTATTTTCATGAGGAAAGTAATTAAAATAGCCTTCTATCATACAGGGAACTACAAGTCCCAGCATGCACTCACTGTCCCTGTACAACTCTCACATATCACGCAGGGAACTACTGCAGGGGGCTTGCATGCTGGAACTTGTAGTTCCCTGGGTGATGTGGAGAGGTGTACAGGGACATTCATTCTTATATCCCAGGGTCGCAGACACTGGTGTTCTGCTACTTGGGGGTTAGGGGAAGTCTCCTGGTTCATGACTGCATCGGATGTGAAAACCAGAGAGAAACAAGAGGGCGCAAAACTAGGTCAGTTGACTGCCTGGACCGAACATATCAGGGAAGGTGACAGGAACAATAAATATATATGTATAATGTACTTACTTATGTGGGTCTGGGAACCAGATGTGAACCGG
>NW_017306618.1:108349-115355 GCF_000935625.1 Nanorana parkeri | reverse complement strand
TATATACAGTATATCTACTGTACCACAAATGTTAACAAGCAGTTAAAGCTCTCTGTATTTGGCACTTTGAATGACATCCTTATTACCCAACCAAGGAAACAAATAAAAACTAAAATACACACAAAACATGCAGTCCATTTCTGCAATACATGAACATTTCTCTGTTTTATCCCTGCAAAAATACCTGTTGAAATCCAGTGAACTCATAACTTTCTGTTGGGTTTGGTAAAAATAGAATGGTTCTAACATAAGCAGGGCAGGAGGGGGTTAAAAGGGTTACAATTATTTGAAACATTATTTTATTTATTTAATAATTAATTGATTATTTTTTCTTTTGCTGCTGCTGCAGCTTGTTTTTACTAGGGTTGCACAGATACCAAGTACAGTACTCGGTACAAGTACGAGTACATGTACAGATACCTTTGTGCTCCAAGACTAGACTAGAGAAAAATTAAAAAATTAGGAGGCAGCTGTAATTTGTAAGGAGCACTTGGAGCTCCTGGGATTTGTACATCTCTGTTTTAATGTACGATTTTGTTTTTATAAATATAAATAAAGTGATGCACAGATACCAGTTTTGCAAGTACGAGTACTGGTACTTGCCGAGTACTTACAAGTACGAGTACTGATACATTTTTGTTTATTGTCATGTGACAGTTTTTCTAAAACAATGCAGACTAATGATTTCAGGACAGTGGTGAAGTGCCAGAGCCAGGTCCCAGCTGCAACCTCTGCAACCCTGGTAGTTCTCATGAAAATGCCAAGTATCTGCACTGGTACTCGAAAAGTATCTGTGCATCCCTAGTTTTTACCAGTAAGTAATGAATGGATGACTCATCAACTCATTTCTCCCTTTACTCTCCCCTGCCTCTGATGTAAGAGGAAGGGGTGGGCTTTGCAAAGTGATAATCAATCACAGCAATCCCAGGACACAGTGTCTAAAGCCACAGCTTTCAGCTGTCTAATGACATCGGGAGCAGTGGCCGGGGCTTTGTGCATACAGGTATTCACAATGGGATTGCGGAGCAGCCGTATATATGTACATGTACAGCCGCTGCACAGGTGGTTAAAACTCAGTCACTAGTGAGGGGAAATCAAAAAGTGAAAGCTGGGATTTTTACTCATGGTAGGTAGAAGCAAGCAGTAACAAAATTCCTTGTTAGAGGATCCTATGCTAAGAAAAAAATGTGCTGACTGCAGTTCTATGTCACGTTAAAATTTTACTTACTGTTCTGTACTTCAAAAATGAAGAAAAAAATCTGTAATGGTTAAAAAAAAAAAATCCACATAGTTTTAATAGCCATTAAAATCTGTGGAAGAATTGAAAACATTGAGCATTGTATGGTCACTCCTCCCCAGATTGTCATAGCAAACACAAAATGGATCGCCAGCAGAGCACTTGGCTGGGAGTGGGGGACATTTGTTGTATTGCATGTTGGACTGGTTGACCTGAATGGTGATACTCCCATGTAGACCATAGTCAGAGCAGGTACTGGGGTTTTAATAGCTGCTGGACAATATATAGCTATCCGCTCCTTGTTCGGACCTGCAATAACAACACGTGGCAGAGGGAAGTCTTCCAGCACAACTTTTGTGGCTCTGATATGTTATGTGACCAAATACTGAGTGCTGCAAAGGAAGTAAAATCTACAAGAATTGAAGCTGTGAAATGTGTTGTGTTAGCCCTCGTTCACACCTGAACGTTTTGTAGCGCGTTCTACGCTCGACGAACGCTCTACAAAACGCTCAAAAATATAAATCCCATTGTGTTCAATGGTCTCGTTCCCAGCTTGGCGTATTTCCGGCCGTCCCTAACGCGCTACAAAACGGCCCACGCCTGAAAAGGTACATGTACTACTTTGGGCCGTTTTGTTGCGCGTTTTACATTGGGATACAGTCAAGTAGCCTAGGTGTGAACGAGACCTTATAGGAAGCTGAATGAATATAATTTGTGATGGTGGCTTGGTGCTTTACTTAGCTAGTAGTAGTTAGTTACATTCAACTAGACTTGTTCTGTAATGTTGTTAAAATACATTTCACTGGTGATCCAAGCAGTTTTCTCAGCTCTACTTCGCATTTTATTTAGGTGAGTCCATATATCTGTGATGGTTCTCATTCATCCAAGTCGTGGTATAGCTAGTAGTAGTTAGTCACATTCAACTGGACTTGTTCTGTAATGTTGAATACATTTCACTGGTGATCCAAGCAGCTTTCTCAGCTCTACCTAGCGTTTTTTAAAGTGAGTCCATATATCTGTGATGGCAGGGGCGTAACTAGAGAACACAGGGCCCCATAGCAAAATGTTGTATGGGGCCCTGTGATTTCTAATTACGCCCCTTGCAGAGCCCACCTGATATCCCAAACAGCCCACCTGAGAGTGACCCTGCAGAGCCCACCATAGAATCTCTATGGTGGGCTCTGCAGGGTCTCAAGTGGGCTGGTCACTCCCTTGCACACCTCTTACCTGTCAGCCCCAATCCGCTATCCGCCTCCTCCTTGGTCGCTGGCAGGCCCCACCTCCTCCGCCACAGGGCCCGTACCCCTCCTCTGCTGCCAATGCTGGACCAGCCTCTTCCTCTGCAGCTGCTGGCTGTCACTGACTCAGCAGCAGCTGTGAGATGGAATGCGCCGCTGCACAGATCACTGACAAGTTGTCAGTGATCTAACAGCGAAACGTTCCTCCTCACACCTGCCAGTGACAGCCAGCAGCCTGAGATGCCATAGCGACCCAGGCGGTCTGCACCACATCAGGGGGATGTCCTGGCCGGGCCCCCCTGTGCCCCAGGCCCCATAGTGGCCGCCTGGGTCACTATGGCATTGTTACGCCACTGTGTGATGGATCTCAATCTTTGAAGACATGGTATAGCTAGTAGTAGTTAGTCACATTCAACTGGACTCTGTAATGTTGAAGACATTTCACTGCTTATCCATGCAGTTTTCTCAGCTCTACATTTTATTTAGGTGAGTCCATATATCTGGTAATGTTCTCATTCATCCAAGTCATGGTATAGCTAGTAGTAGTTAGTCACATGCAACAGAACTTGTTCTGTAATGTTGAAGATGTTTCATAGCCAATTTTTCAGTTCCAATGAGTGTCAGGAAACATACCCCAGTATTTATATCCACACAGGTAGGAGGTGAGTCCATATAATTTTCATAGATAAGTCATCTTGATCACCTTATAAAGTATTTCTTCATTTATAATTCATCCCTAACAATCCCATTTTCTTAGTTTAGGTGAAAAGGTGTGTTACAATGAACTATGTTCTCCAAGGCAACACATTTTTTTATTATATCCACCAATCACTGCTACCCTTCAGCACACTTTGTGTAGGACACTATCTTTATTTCACAGGAAACTGTCCATACCAATTGGCTTTGTTTGACTTCCAGACCAAATGTTTCCATTCCTTCCTGGTAGCTCCCAATTATATATCTATAGAACAAACTTTTTTGTGGTTTTAGATGGGGTGGTGAGGGCTTAGAGCCCATGTCATGTCTCATTGCTATCTGCGTCTGCTCTGGGAAGTGTCAACCTCTCTGCCTGTCCTGATGACCACTGTCACTGAAAGTAAGGGATAAGCCAATATTTTTAGCTTTAACCTGTGTTGGAATAAAAGAAGCACCTTCCAATGGTGACAATGGGCAAACAGGGGATATGCTTCACTTTTATTTTTCACTTCCTGTTGGGTCTAGTGGACAGTGACATTTGCCAATGCGATACAAATAGCAAAGAAACAGGACAGAGATTTTAACTACCGTATTTTTCGCTCCATAAGACGCACTCCCCCCCCAAAAGGCGGGCAAAAATGTCTGTGCGTCTTATGGAGTGTGAGAGCTGAGGCGGCAGGGCTGACCGTGTACCCAGGGGTACAAGTAGTTTTTTTGTACATTTAGCCCTGCCCTGGACAAGCTGAGCTAAATGTATAGTGTGGAGCCGCCGCTCGTTTTCATACAAGTGATCTGATTAGATCACTTGTATGAAAGGAGCAGCGACGATCCTGCCCGCCCCACTTCCCCTCCCCGGTTTTTGGGGTCCCCCGCGATGACCACAACATAGGAGCTCACCATAGAGCCTGTAGAGCAGACAAAGAATGTCCGGTCTTCGTCTGCTCTGTGTGATCACTGAGACCGTGGCGCTGTAAACACAGCGCCACCTGTCTGAGCTGTGAGGAACTACACAGAACCCTAGCTTCCCTAGGTGCGTCTTATGGTCAGGTGCGTGTTATGGACCACAAAAATACAGTATTTCCTATTATATCTGGATTTAGCTTTACATATACTTTAAAGTGATATTTAGGTCAACAGGTTTTGAAGATATTTCAAATGCTGATCAAATCACTTATAATAGATGTTGCTTTTTGATGTTTAAAGGTTCCTTCAGAATCAACTGGTTCCCTGATAATTTGTTTATGGGTGGATCCTTTCCCTATGGAGCCACCTTTGTGTGTGCTAGTAAGCTGTGTGTGTCTACACAAACACACAGACCCAACCAGTGGCGTAACTAGAAATCACAGGGCTCCATAGCAAACTTTAGTATGGGGCCCTGTGATTTCTAGTTATGCCCTTGCAGAGCCCACTTGATATCCCAAACAGCCCACCTGAGAGTGACCCTCAGAGCCCTCAATAGACTCTCTATGGTGGAGAGTCTGCACTCCTCTTACCTGTCAGCCCCGATCCGCCTCCATAGTCGCTGGCAGGCCCCGCCTCCTCTTCCATCACCAGGCCCCACCTCCTCTTCCATGATGGGCCAGCATCCTCCTCCGCTTCTGACGCCGGGCCCAGCCTTCCACCTTCACAGCTGCTGGCTGTCACTGACTCTGCAACGGCTGTGAGGAGGAACGCGCCGCTGCACAGATCACTGACAGGTTGTCGGAGATCTAACAGCGACACTTTCCTCCTCACACCCGCCAGTGACAGCCAGCAGCCTGAGATGCCATAGCAGGGATCTCAAGTCTCCCTGATGTTCAGGGAATCTCCCTCTATTAGATAGCGGCTCCCTGATGTCCGTGAGAGAGGCATTTTCTCCCTGAAAGGTTTACTCTGAGTAAACCTTTCTGGAAGATATCAGTGGGTAAAGTTTCAGAGTGAGGCTTGCCTCCTGGAGGAAGGTCATGTGATCTCTAGAGTAGCCTCAGAACGAGGCTTGACTCTTAGAAGGAAGAAGCTACTTGCTGCACAGAGAGGGCAGACATAGACTACTATTGAGAGCAGGTACAGGCACTGCTGCAGGGTTGAGAGAGTGCTGTTAACCCTTTGTGGATAATATAAAATCAATTATATCTCCTGGTTGTCTAGTTATAGAGAACATTTATTTCATTTGCTGCCCATAGCAATTAGTCAACTGTGTATCAGGGACTTTACTCCTCAGCGTTTTTTTAAAAAGGTCTCGGGCTGTCTAATAAATTGTGACCTTTACACTGACAGATACTTGAACATCAATTCACAAATGTGATGTATATATAAATAAATATATAATATCATTGTATTATTTGTGTGTGTGTGTGCTTTTTTATTATTTCCTTTATATTCTGACGACGGACGCTGTAAAAAAAACCCAGAAAGGGCACCTCCCTGAAATGAGACGGGAACCTCCCTGAAATAAGGTTTTGCAGGTTGGGATGTCTGCCATAGCGACCCATGTGGCCCACACGGCATCACTGGGATGTCCTGGCCGGGCCCCCCTGCGCCGCCTGGGTCGCTATGATCCATACTCTTCCTCACTTTTCCGGGCTAATAGGTGGTCAGCCGCTAGAGACTGCTCTGTCCCTTGTGATCTTGTACTGGATAGGAAGTTCAGGGAAGCAGAGCTGAGAGATTTGGAGCTGTATGAAACCGTGATGACTGTAAGTGCCTGGGAAAAAATTTAGAAATACTTTGCCGGGCCATGTATATTTATTTGATCTGGATTCATTATTGAAAAAAAAGTTTGAGAGTTTATTACTACTTTAAAGCAGGGTAGACACCGACAATAAAGCAGCCTTGCTATCTGGTTTAGCCCATTTGCATTTCACCAGCACTACCATCCTGAGACGCTGAGACCATTACCATTATTATCAGGTTAAAGTCAGAATTCTAAACTGCTCTGCCATTACAAAAGTAAAGAAAAGTTGTTGTTTAGATGGGGCAGTTTTGTAAAGGACAGTACACGGAGAACTAGAGGAAGACAGCTTCCAATGATTCCAGTAACCTAAATAGTGACCCTTAAGGGAATTTTGGAGGTTCTTCACTGGGAATTTGGCTAACGTGCATTGTCAAAAAAAGTGAGTGGAAAGTATCTAAGTAATACATGACAGGGAAGCCCCTTTGTGAATTCACCACATAGAGTTCTATGCTTGTCTGAGCAATATGTCCCCCAACAGTAAACACTTGTGTATTGTTATGACAGCACGCCACTGACAAATTTATTTTCCCTTTCTGTCTCCTTATCAGATGCCCAGGAAGTAAGAATCTAATGCACTGCACAATGCCAAGTACAATTCTCCTCCATGTGTAACCGCGAGCGGCAAAAGACCACTCTCAGTTTAATGTAAACATGTCTAAAGGTTATCGGAGAGACCTTTTGCATGATTTCACTCCTGAGAGAATGTCCTAGGAATCTGATTGTCCAAAATGTCACCAGAGTAATGATAATATTTCTTGCATAGATCACCTGACTTCCTTCCCTAGCAAAATCATAATTTATCACATGAAATTATAAGAATATTATAGAAATGTACAGCACATATGACCCAAAAGCAAAAATTCAATATATTGCAGCTTACTAGTACTTAGATGTGGTGGCACCAATACTGTATCAATAGAGAAGCGGTGTTGTCACCTAGGCTGCTCATTTGATTTGAACAACAACCCATCTCCACTACATAGAAGTATATGGCTCTGCAGAGCTTAGGGATAGGAGGAACAACATAACTGATACGACTGCACCAGAGACAAAGGGAACAGGATGATAAAAGCTCAATGGATTTCTGGCAAGACCAATCTTTTTTTCTGGGGGGGGGCGGGG
>NW_017306618.1:105974-108333 GCF_000935625.1 Nanorana parkeri | reverse complement strand
GGGGCGGGGGGGGGGGCATTTATTAAACAGATAACAAAACACTTCCAATGGTATATTTAACAGACCAAAATACATACACTTTGACTAGTAATTCAAACACATACTTGTGATCCTCCGCTCTCGCGGGTGGGGCCCTCATTACCATCTTGTCTTGAATTGTATTGTAACAGTAATGTCTTCCTTATATTGTAAAGTGCTGGACAAAATGTTGGCGCTATATAAATCATGTATAATAATACAAATCACATGCAACTTCATGGAGGGTTGGATCTTCAATGTAAACTGTGGCCTATGGCAGCAGGACTTCCAATGTGGCACACGGCCACCTACAGTACACATCAGGTTGCTAACTGTCAGTAATACATTCATGTGTAATAAAAGTTAGTTGCCTGCCTGTCTATGAGTGTTATCTGACCAGGTCCTTAATGCAGGGGAGGACTGGGAACCTTTCGCCTGGGGCCATACTCAACAAACTAATCTTTGCATGGTAGAGACATGTTATTGTGAGCTAAAAAACTGTACCATTCAAAGTGTGCCATGGTCCTTGACTGATAGTGGGCATGGTGGAAGGTGGGCGTTCCTAATGGTCATAGTTTTTCCTGTTTACATCTTCCAGCATCAACTTCCATTGCAGGTCTCTGCATTTGGTCACATGACATATTAGAGCCACCACTGGTTCTGAAAGACTTCCCTCTGCCAGATGCTGTGACCGCAAGTCCATATAAAGTAGGTTTATAATGCTTTGCATGTGTCACCAGGTGTGGGTGTCGCTCGAATTGATGTCTGAATGGTCAAGTATCTTCACTAAGAGCCACCTGAATAGGCCATAGCTAAACCTCTGCAATCAGGAAAGTGTATCCTCCCTGTTCATTAAAGAACTCTAGCTCTAAGTTACAATGGAACATGGCAGACCTCTGCAGAGAGACTACTGCTTCGACTTAAAAGGCAAGAGTTCTTCTCTACAGCATGCTGGCAGGGTACATGCTTTTCTGTTTAGGCTATGGCTGCTTTTATAGATAGAACTTTGTAAGACTTTGTACACCTTTTAGTGCACTTGAAATATACACTGGCTGGTCAAAAATGTCACCACCTGGATTTAGCTAAGCATATAATGTAGATAAGAGCCTTCCATTGGATAAAAGGTCTAGGTTCAGCAATGTTATGTACCCAAAAAATGAGGTCAGCTACCTTTTTGAATATACTGAATGACCAGGTTTTTCGATCAATGGATTATTTCTTCCCTGATGGCACATTGGGCATATCCAAGATGACAATGCCAGGATTCATCGGGCTCAGATTGTGACAGAGTGGTTCAGGGAGGATGAGACATTGCTGTCACACATGGATTGGCCACCACAGAGTCCAGACCTTAACCCCATTGAGAGTCTTTGGGATGTGCTGGAGAAGACTTTACGCAGTGGTCCGACTCTCCCATCATCACTACAAGACCTTGGTGAAAAAAGAATGCAACTTTGGACGGAAATAAATGTTGTGACATTGCATGAGCTTATTGAAACAATGCCACGGTGAATGTGTGCCGTAACCAAAGCTGGTGGTCCAACGAAATATTAGAATGTGTGCCTTTTTTTTGGACAAGTAGTATATTTAAATAAATTTAAATTTGGCTTTAAGATAATATCCGCATATTTAAAACAAAATTCTCAAACAAGTCCCACATACATATGAATTATTATACTCATTAATCCCCATTAAAACCATCAGTTTAATAGAGCATACAAAGTAATTTGGTAAAAGCTGGGCTAACACATGTCTGAGTACGTCTCAGCTCCACCAATGTTATTTCTCATTTACTTTTCATCTGGCAGTAAAGTGACTAAATAAGTGCAGATATGAACTTATGCCCTGTGGATGTTTTGTCAATACGGTTGTGCTGATTTGATGTATGACTAATTAGGTATTTAATCGCACTTTATCATATATCTGACTGGATCTGATTAGTCCAAGGATGATTTAATTAATAAAATATATTATATTACTTATTCATGTACCTCTCATTTATTAGCAAAATGTGAAGCTGACCACAAGATTATAATATTACATAAATACCAGTACGTTTTGTTCCTGTGGTTGGGGAAATAATTTAGAGATCACACTGCCCTTTTTTTAAGGCCATACCATTGTTTTCCTCACTGTGGAAATTATGTTTTTTAAATAAATACCAAGATATACTACTAAAGCAGCAGGTTTGCTTTATATGCACAGCTAACACTAGGCTGTACGGTCTATTAGGAACTTGGAAAAAAAGTAACAACATGATAAATGCATGATATAATAATAATAATGATAATAATAATAATATATACAATATAATAATGTATAATAATAATAACAAAATTGA
>NW_017306618.1:93035-105394 GCF_000935625.1 Nanorana parkeri | reverse complement strand
TAATGTATAATAATAATAACAAAATTGATGGTAATAATAATATATTAATAAGTACATGATAAGTCTTAAAGCAGACCTATACTTAAATGCTAACGCTGAACTCTAGGAAGATACAAAAGATACAAATAAATGCAGCTCTGTATTCTTTAAAAATACATTTATTGCAAGCGGTGTAAATGCCTGAATGTGACCTGGTATCATCCTCTTGCAGTCCCTCTAAAGAAGGGCTGGAGTATTAAAGAAAGCAGTAGCACGAGGAGCCAAGACTCAAGAGAGAGCTGCGCTATTATTGTGCTGCTTCTCCTTTCGCTGTCCAGTCACAGCCTGGGAACGGGTCAAGGACAACCGGGGTTTAGAGGAACTGGATTTAATGATGCTGGCCATCAGACTGAGGACATCTAGTGGGAGAAAAAAGGACTGCAGGGAAATTCCCTGGATAGTAGAATATTGCTTAATATTTTGTAGTACAAGCTCATTCCTCTTGCTTCCTGTTGGGCCTAACACGTCTAAAAGTGAGACAAATTCCAAAATTCTTCCAATTGGGACACCTGCTTTGGAGACAGCTGTCTAAGGCATGGGTGGGCAAACTCAGGCCCTCCAGCTGTTGTGGAACTACAAATCCTATGGGACATTGCAAGATCCTCCCAGCCACAGACTCCCAGAGACAGATGCGTCATGGGATCTGTAGTCCAGGTTAAAAAAAAAGTCACTAGCACCCCAACGTAAATACAAGTCAATAATTATTGACTACTAAGTATCACATCATCACGGGTGACATTTCAGAGCCGCATGGTTCCTTCCTCAGGCAAAACAGAGAGTCTCAATACAAAATCAGTAAAATAAACGTGAGATTGTAGTCCATCACAGGAGCGATCTTGGAGCAGTGACTACTTTACAACACACACAGGGACCATGGGGAACAAAAGTAGCCCCCCCCCCCCCTCCAGAAGGAAGGACAGTGTCAGCACCAATTCAGAGATGATTTGAGGATCTACAGCCTAGTGATACACAAATAAAATACATTTTTGTTAAGAGTTAGGGAACTTGAATGCAGTTTTAAGATTTAACTCCTGATCTGAGTGTCACTTTAAGAGCTTCTCTTTATCCAAAGATAAATTGTGTCCAATTTTCAGCATTATCAGTTTAGTGTCACTTTAAAGTTACTGTTACCATAACAGCACAAATGTACAACATAAAGTAAATGTAGCACTCGTCGTTGTCTCTTTGGAGGGAAACACAGACCAGTGCTAAGTGAGGTTGTTCCCCCGGGCTCCACTTTCCTTCGAGAAAACATGTATGTTACACTTGAAATGGTCATGAAGCTGGACAGCTTTTGAATGTCTTTAACCTTTGCAGCTTTTAAAATATAATAAAGAGAGCCGTATGCTGCAAGCGCCCTTGACGTATCTTCTTTTGGAGGACAGTACAAATATACATTTAAGGAAAAAAATACATTACTGCATCCCTCCAAAATAAGAATAGAATTAAATGGGTTTTTTTAAAAATAAAACATTGGGATTGATTAATTAAAGGTAAATAGTCTGTTCACATTGCATTGGAATTGTCCTTTTAGCATTGCAAATGAGGTGAAGCTCTGCTGACTTCCATCACCAAATCATCCAAGTAAAAATACTATTTTTTTTTAAAAAAAATTCCCTTGCTTGTGATTTAATATTCTTTGCAAATTTGTACCACATCCACTAAGCCAAGGAAACATTTGCAAAGCGAACAGCCTATATGTCTTCAGAAAATCAACCCCTTAGAGTTACTGCTTCCCTGAAAAAAAGACATGGTACTATTTTTGGGAATTGCTAAAATATAAGACCTACCACAAAAATAAGACCTAGTTGTGACCATTCCCAGGGCCGGTGGTGGCATAAGGGGAAACTTGAAGAGCCGCGGGAGAGAATCAGCGGTGCCAATGAAGCCAGCGCTAGAGGAAGCAAGGCTGCAGCGGCGGGAGCAGAGCCACATGCTTCCTCTATAGCGCCGCCTCCTGTCACATGCGGAGTGATACCAAATGCACTCCGCCTGTGAAGAATCGATAATGAAAGCGTGCTTCGCTCATTCTGGCCAGCGATGGGTTACCAATTTGTTCTTGGAAAGGTACGGCATCAGGCCAGAATTCAGGAATTGGAGAGTTATGACGATGTTCCAGAAGATGACATGACTGTATTTGAATAAATGTACACTATATTTTTGTACATGAATACATGTAGACTGTTGTACATGAATAAGTGTGGATTGTTGTACATTAAAAAAAAATAAGACCTACCCCAAAAATAAGACCTAGTGTGTTTTTTTGAGCCAAAAAAAAATATAAGACTGTGTCTTATTTTAGGGGAAACACGGTAGTAGTTTATTCATCCCTCATGTGATTTGACTGCATGGAATCCGGAAAATTTTGTAAGCCTCCGCTTTATACTTTTTTTGGGTTCTTTTGCATCAAATTTAGCTTCAAACCTAAACCAGAAATGTGTTTAGGTTTAGGTTGTGTCTAGGTTCTGCCTAAACCAGAAATGTGTGCTACCATGGAAATATTGCCACCTTTTTAGTTTGTGGTCCCTTACAATACCATTTGTACCACTTGTTAATTTGCTTTGGCCTACCCCACCATAACCATATTTGTGATTTTGCATATCTGAGAATGTTTTTTTTTTTGAGTCCTCCTAGTCTGCTCAGTATTGATAACGCTTAGATTAGTATATACTTGTAAACAAAAACCTACTTATCTGTATGGTACTAGCATATAAAGTGTATATACAGAATGTGTGTTGTTGCTAATGGTAATTGACTCCGAACTTCTCCGTCAGCTGCCACATTGTGTGTTTGCTGTCTAATCGGCTACCACTCTGTTCTATGTCATCACAGAGCAGAGTTTCTGCCGGTTAAACAGAAGACACTAAACGCCCTGGGATGCAGTTACTTCCTTCAGCCAGCAGCCCGACGCGGTGTAGTGGTGGATGTGAATGAGGCGCAAAGAAGAACACTGAGGAACTGAGATGGCAGCAGCCTGATTCAACCAATAGGGGACAAGCTGGAAGGCAGAAGATGATTGATTAAGTGAACCAAAAACGTAATCAGATCTTGGGATCTAGGTGACAGTGTCAGATAAGAGTGATATTTAATACTGTGATGCAAGTCCCTTTGTTCAGAGGTAAGTGGTACAAAGATACAACTGAGCAAATAACAAGTGGCCCATGAAAACAGTCTGAATCAGCCATATACTTCAAATGATAATGAAATTAATTGCCTGCTGACTTCTTATATCCTTAGAAGACACTGTGAGATCTCCCACCAGAGTTCCTTGCTCTGTGACCAAGCAATAGAGTCTAGTCCTTCTGCTGTTAATCAGGCCAACATTGAGAAGACTTTTCATAATGGCTGCAGAACATCAGCAGATCTGGGTACTGCTGGAGTCTCTACGAGATTTTATAAGCCAGTTGTTGTTTTAAATTTTCTAGAAGACCTTTATTATGATTTCATACTGCAATTATTATTAGGGCCATTTGAAAACCAAATGTCTGCTGATATTCTTGACAAGGGATGAGCACAATTTAGAATTTTCATTTACCTGAATTTTCTGTGAAAAGCAGGAGATTTCTGCAAACATTTTGCCATTTTAGGGAAATGAATTGGAGTCAGTGGGAAAGGCAAAATGAAGGTACTTTTTGGTGGTTTTGCTCAGTATACCGCGAGCTGTAGCTGTATACTGAGACGCCGCCGCCGGAGCGGATCTTGACCTGGACGTTGAGATCCGCCTAGCTGCATGAGTGACAGCTGGCTCTGCCTATCTAGAGGCAGAGCCAGCTGTACCCGCCCCCTCCCCCGTCCGTTCTGCCAGTCAGCTCTGGCAGATCGGAGTGGGGAGAGGGGAATCCAGCCCCTCCCCCTGTCACGGCAGAGAGCCGTGACAGGATCGAGAGGTGAGCGAACGCCGGTATGTGTTCGCTCACCTCCCGATCTACTCAGCCGACCTGTGACAGTCTCATTGTCACAGGTCGGCTAGAACTATGATGTGAGGGGAAATCACTCACCTCATAGTTCTCCTTTAAATTGTTTTAACAGAAAGAAAATAATGGACAATGAAAAAAAAATGTTAAACTTGTTTGTGCACAAATAGGTATGAAATATAAAAAAGGATATTAGCTAAGAAATGTACAGAACGATGAAACGATGACATAAACTAAACTTGTTTGAGAGTTTGGACCAACAGTGAAATCAATTTCGTCACTCGTACCTTTCCTACCTTCCTCAGCATTCTTGAAAGTGTAAAAATCATCTGTTAATTAAAGATCTTATTATCACTATATAAATAAATAAACCAGGCTATGCAGTCCAGGCATCACGGAACTGAATTCTATTGTATTGGAAATGATCCAGTACCACTGTGTGCTTTGCTTGTCCACAAGAAGACTTCTGTTTCAGCATGAGTTGGTAGTTTGCGAATCAGAAGATAGTTGGGAGAACATTTCCAGTTTCTTCTAAAATAAATCTTAAAACATAAGAGTAATAGTAATGCCACATTAGCATCTGTGTACTATATTTATGTTATTTTACCAAAACTTGACTGGTCATGTAACAATCATCATTTTGAGTTGTCATGCAAATTGTAAGGTGGCTGTTCATAATTTGGAGTGGGGTTCCACCAATGTTTCATCAACCTATACATCTGCAGATTTTTTATTGTGCTAACACAGCAGTCTTTTTGTCTCCTTCTGGATTTTTGGACCTGACCTCTCTTTTGTAGCACACCCACCCTCCATTACATCCACAGCATCAAAGCCAAAGCACCTCTATTTCCAGCCTATTCAGCAAAAGGAACTTTCTGGTGAGAATAGTATCAAAAAGCTACCTCTATACATACTGCTACACTTGCACATGCTAGGGATTTCATAAACCCCAAATATTTAGTTACAGAGCTAAACATAGAAACAATATTTTCATTAAACAAACTATTTACATGTGTTTTATATTTAATATGTACCCCCTTTCCTAAAATTAAAAAGAATATTATTGTAAAGAAGAAAAAAAAAGAAGAAGAAGATAGGACACTGATTTGTATGTTTCCTGTTATTTGAAAAACAATTGGACATTTTCTACATTGTACAAAGTATTAACAGCAGCTTGAAAACATTAATGTTTCTTAAAGAAGAACTCCAGTTAAACATTGTATTAACCCTTGCAGTGGGGCTCCTCCCACACTGCAAGTGTTAAGTGCTCGTTTGTGTCTAGGTGCTAAAAAAAAGTTAAGCTCACTAGACCATCCAAGCCGGCTTGTTCTTAGACCGCTGTCTCAAGCATATCTCCCGCTCTGCGGCAGGGCTCCAAAGATCCTCCCACTGCAAGGGTTAATAAAATGTTTAACTGGAGTTCTTCTTTAAGAAACATTAATGTTGGCAGGCTGCCGTTAATACTCTGTACAATGTAAAAAATGTCCAGACTTTTTTCAAATAACAGGAAAAATACAAATTAAATTTATATCCTTTAAATATTTTATGAAAAAAAATACATATACACATAATATATATATAAAATATATATACCGTGTTTCCCCGAAAATAAGACACTGTCTTATATTTTTTTGGGCTCAAAAAAACACACTAGGTCTTATTTTCGGTATAGATCTTTTTTTTTTAATGTACAACAATCCACTCACGGCAGAGAGCCGTGACAGGATCGAGAGGTGAGCGAACCCGGTATGTGTTTGCTCACCTCCCGATCTACTGAGCCGACCTGTGACAGTCTCATTGTCACAGGTCGGCTAGAACTATGATGTGAGGGGAAATCACTCACCTCATAGTTCTCCTTTAAATTGTTTTAACAGAAAGAAAATAATGGACAATGAAAAAAAAATGTTAAACTTGTTTGTGCACAAATAGGTATGAAATATAAAAAAGGATATTAGCTAAGAAATGTACAGAACGATGAAACGATGACATAAACTAAACTTGTTTGAGAGTTTGGACCAACAGTGAAATCAATTTCGTCACTCGTACCTTTCCTACCTTCCTCAGCATTCTTGAAAGTGTAAAAATCATCTGTTAACTAAAGATCTTATTATCACTATATAAATAAATAAACCAGGCTATGCAGTCCAGGCATCACGGAACTGAATTCTATTGTATTGGAAATGATCCAGTACCACTGTGTGCTTTGCTTGTCCACAAGAAGACTTCTGTTTCAGCATGAGTTGGTAGTTTGCGAATCAGAAGATAGTTGGGAGAACATTTCCAGTTTCTTCTAAAATAAATCTTAAAACATAAGAGTAATAGTAATGCCACATTAGCATCTGTGTACTATATTTATGTTATTTTACCAAAACTTGACTGGTCATGTAACAATCATCATTTTGAGTTGTCATGCAAATTGTAAGGTGGCTGTTCATAATTTGGAGTGGGGTTCCACCAATGTTTCATCAACCTATACATCTGCAGATTTTTTATTGTGCTAACACAGCAGTCTTTTTGTCTCCTTCTGGATTTTTGGACCTGACCTCTCTTTTGTAGCACACCCACCCTCCATTACATCCACAGCATCAAAGCCAAAGCACCTCTATTTCCAGCCTATTCAGCAAAAGGAACTTTCTGGTGAGAATAGTATCAAAAAGCTACCTCTATACATACTGCTACACTTGCACATGCTAGGGATTTCATAAACCCCAAATATTTAGTTACAGAGCTAAACATAGAAACAATATTTTCATTAAACAAACTATTTACATGTGTTTTATATTTAATATGTACCCCCTTTCCTAAAATTAAAAAGAATATTATTGTAAAGAAGAAAAAAAAAGAAGAAGAAGATAGGACACTGATTTGTATGTTTCCTGTTATTTGAAAAACAATTGGACATTTTCTACATTGTACAAAGTATTAACAGCAGCTTGAAAACATTAATGTTTCTTAAAGAAGAACTCCAGTTAAACATTGTATTAACCCTTGCAGTGGGGCTCCTCCCACACTGCAAGTGTTAAGTGCTCGTTTGTGTCTAGGTGCTAAAAAAAAGTTAAGCTCACTAGACCATCCAAGCCGGCTTGTTCTTAGACCGCTGTCTCAAGCATATCTCCCGCTCTGCGGCAGGGCTCCAAAGATCCTCCCACTGCAAGGGTTAATAAAATGTTTAACTGGAGTTCTTCTTTAAGAAACATTAATGTTGGCAGGCTGCCGTTAATACTCTGTACAATGTAAAAAATGTCCAGACTTTTTTCAAATAACAGGAAAAATACAAATTAAATTTATATCCTTTAAATATTTTATGAAAAAAAATACATATACACATAATATATATATAAAATATATATACCGTGTTTCCCCGAAAATAAGACACTGTCTTATATTTTTTTGGGCTCAAAAAAACACACTAGGTCTTATTTTCGGTATAGATCTTTTTTTTTTAATGTACAACAATCCACATCTATTCATGTACAAAAATATGGTGATCAGGGCAATCAGGGGTGCCGTACATTTCCAAGAGCAATTTACTAACCAATCGCTGGCCAGAATGAGTGAAGCACACTTTCACTATCGATTCCTCACAGCATTTGATATCACTCCGTCTGTGACAAGAGCCGGCGTTATAGAGGAGGCATCGGCTTATGCGGCTCTGCTCCCTCTGGTGCCGCCTTGCTTCCTCTAGCGCCGGCTTCGTTGGCACCGCTGATTCTCTCCTGCCTCTCCCGCGTCTCTTCAAATTCCCCCTTATGCCACCACTGGCCCTCCCTGGGAATGGTCACAACTGGGTCTTATTTTCGGGATAGGTCTTATTTTCGGGGAAACAGGGTATATACATACATATATATATTTATATACACAGTATATATATACATAGATACACACATATACATGTTAGAAAGAGACAGTCTCAAAGCAACAGCTTGTATTTTCTTTAGAAAAACCTATAGTGTTCTGAGATATCAGTGTCACCGGTGTAACCCATATTACATTTTTTTTTTAAGAGTAGTTTATACACTGGCCAAAAGAAATTTAGCTAAGCAAATACAGTAGGTCAGAGCCTTCCATTGGATATTTAGTCTAGGTTCAGCAACGTTATATCCCAAAAAAATTAGGTCAGCTGCAACCTGAATATACTAAATTACCAGATGTTTCCATCAATAGATTTTTTCTTCCGTGATGGCACATTGGGCATATTCCAAGATGACAATGCCAGGATTCATGGGGCTCAGATTGTGAAAGAGTGGGTCAGGGAGCATGAGACATAATTTTCACACATGGATTGGCCACCACAGAGTCCAGACCTTAACCCCATTGAGAATCTTTGGGATGTGCTGGAGAAGACTCTATGCTGTGCTCCGACTCTCCCATCATCACTACAAGATCTTGGTGAAAAATTAATGCAACTCTGGACAGAAATAAATGTTGTGCCATTGTATAAGCTTATCTAAATGATGCCATGGCAAATGCATCCTGTAATGAAAGCTAAAGGCATTCCAACCAAACATTAAAGTGTGTGACTTTTTTTCTGGCGAGGCAGTATATAAATAGAGAAAACATTTTATAAACCTAAAAATAAAATAAAACTGACCCAAAACCGTTATACTTTTGCTTTAATTATTTGTCCCCATTTGCTATGCATTCATTAATTAATTTAGAATTTTTTTTTGTGTGTGCTGGAAATGGAGCTTAATAAAAGGCGCATTTCTATGCCTGTGCATCCGAATATGCATTATTCTAATGAATTAAATATTAAACATTAAAGCCTGAATGTATAAAGGGCTTTTTTTTTTTGATCAAGTACACTCAAAAATCAGCAGCATAAAAAAGTAACAGAATATATTTGTCAGGCATTTAAATTCCAACGCGTTTCTTCATTTTTTACCTTTGATAGAAAAATCACCAGCAAATAATTATTCCATGCATTTTTTCAGGTACAGATCAAACATGTGATGTACTTGATAAAATCTGGGGTTATTTAATGATCCAGCTGCTCACTGTATCTTCTGTTTTTTTGCCAGCAGCTATCATCCGGTGGGACGCTTAAAACCCGCACTTACACGCTTACATTAAAGCTCATTTTCTTTTGTAGCCCCACCACCACCCCAATAAGAAA
This sequence comes from Nanorana parkeri, assembly GCF_000935625.1. Lineage (NCBI taxonomy): Eukaryota > Metazoa > Chordata > Amphibia > Anura > Dicroglossidae > Nanorana > Nanorana parkeri. The sequence goes on along the minus strand of NW_017306618.1, from coordinate 96,325 downwards.
TGCTAAGTTTAAAGAAAACAGAAGTAAAAAGTAAAACTATTCATGTTTTCTTATAGTTAAACTTATTAAAAGCATGCAAGTGGCAAAGTGGTAGCTCTGGAATGTAATTATAAGCTATGAATTCCCTTACAACAATTGATAAAGCAAAATTGAATTTGCCAAATGTTTTATCCTGCTCATTCAGTTATGTTCAGATGCAGCTTCTCTGAAATTAAATTGGTATCCTACTACCTGATAATTGCTCATAACTCAACCATGGCAATATTTCCAAAATTCAACCCTTTTTAACAAACTGCAAAGCGGGTAATTCACTCCCTTGTAATCTCTTGTCTCGACTATTGTAACTCTCTTCTTGTTGGCCTACCACTAAGCAGGCTATACCCCCCTTCAGTCCATCATAAATGCTGCTGCCAGACTCATGCACCTTGCCAACCATTCAGTGTCCGCTGCTTCTTTCTGCCAGTCTCTTCACTGGCTCCCACTTGCCCAATTAATACAATTCAAAATACTAAAAACAACATACAAAGCCATCCACAACTCTGCCCCAAGCTACATCTCCAACCTCATTTTAAAGTATTACTCAACCAAACTGTCCTCTTTGCTCCTCTCAAGACCTCGTGATATCCAGCTCTCTTGTTACCTCCTCTCATGCTCAACTTCAGGACTTTTCCAGAGTGTCTACCATGCTCTAGAACCTCCTTCCCCAATCTGTCCACTTTTCTCCTACCCTGCCCACCTTAAGGCGATCCTTGAAAACTCATCTCTTCAAGGAAGCCTATCCCACCACAATATAATAATTGTCTTTTACTTTTTTCATTAAGTCGTCCCACACAAATATTACTTTTTGTATCACTTGCCCCTCCTAATATATTGTAAGCTCTCACTAGCAGTGCCTCCTAACCCTCCAGTATTTAAATTGTATTTTAACGGTACTGTCTAAACTGTTAGCTCTATATAAATCCTAAATAATCATAATAATAATAATAATAATATAGTTGTATTATTATTACAGTTGTATTATTATTATTGGCTTCAAATGAGGTCTTCCAAGGTTACCTATTCTATCCCGTACACACAGCATGATTAGCGTGAAACATCAAGCTTTTAGGTATCACAGATATTGGGCATCTTACTTATACTCATCACAAAAAAACCTAATCAACAAAGTTGATACTGTCAACAATGAGACACTGTCACCTGCTCATGCAGGGCAAAGTGACAGTGCCTCCCAATAGTCCACTCCCCAAGCAAAGTATTCTCACTCATCTGTGTTCCCTTACCACCTACTTGCTACAGGTGTATCGTGGTTTTGAATATGTTTTCTTTTCTAATGAATTTGTTCTGGAATAAAAAAGTTTTTATTTCTTTTTAGTCAGGTAGATAACAATATTTATACACATGTAGTAGTTAACATTTGCAGATACGTTAGTCAATAAGTGCAGAGCTAATGTTAGGCATTCTTATTAGAAGGTCTATCATGCACTCACAACTCTATCACAGAATAGAAGTACTCTGCATTAAAGGTTTATTTGTAAAAAAAAAAAAGTTATGCAAATAATTACAAGATGATCTACAGATTTGCAGATAAGTTAGTCAATAAGTGAAGAACTAGTGTTCGGCTTTCTTATTAGAAAGTCTATTAAGCACTCACAACTCTGTATCATAGGAGTACACTGCATTAAAGGTTTATTTGTAAAATGAAGATTGTATGCAAATAATTAAAAGATGACCTAACAATTAATAAACTGGTAGACAAAACAAAACTGGCCTAAAACGCCAACTTCGTCTCCTTCAAAGTGTGATGTGAGATGTAGTGCAATGAAGTAAACTGACCATGTGTTAAATTAGGTACAGAAACACCTTTATTTATTTATTTTTTATCCTGTACATAATTGGATGTTAGAAGTGAACACAGGTATACTGTACCTCAGTTCTCTACAAGTTATGTAGTGGAATACAGTCCTTACAGGATGTCTCCAACCTACAAGCAGATCTGAATGCACTGTGTGATGGGGCATCTATTTGGCAAATAAGGTTTAATGTTGATAAATGTAAAGTTCTGCACTTTGGGACTACAAACATGCATGCGTCATACACTCTAGGGGGAGTATGTTTGGGGGAGTCAATGATGGAGAAAGATCTGGGTGTTCTGGTAGACCATAGACTAGATAATAGCATGCAATGTCAAGGAGCAGTTTCTAAAGCAAGCAAAATACTTTCTTGTATTATACGGGGTCTCTAGACTCCAGAGATAGAGACATCATCCTGCCCCTGTACAAAGCATTAGTAAGACCTCATCTGGAATATGCAGTTCAGTTTTGGGAACCAGTTCACAAAAAGGATGTTGTGAAACTGGAGAAAGTGCAGCGAAGGGCGACTAAAGAGGCATGGAGGAGCTCAGCTATGAGGAAAGATTAGCTGACCTGAATTTGTTCTCTCTGGAGAAGAGGCGATTAAGGGGGGACATGATCACTACTGTATGTATAAATACATAAATGGTCCATATAGTGAGCTTGAGTGCAAAATTATTCACTTTAAGGTCACTGCAAAGGGCAAGGGGGCACTCTTTGGGTCTGGAGGTAAGGAGGTTTAACCTTTGCATGCAGAAAGGATTCTCCACAGTTAGAGCTGTGAAAATGTGGAATAGACTCCCCGAGGTTTGTACCAGGGAAAGCTACACCAGAAAGGCTGTCTCAGAAGTCAATCCTGTCACAAGGAAACAGTGTTCTAAGCACACAACAAAATCACGTATGCTGATACCTTACTGAACGTCAGACAGATCAATAATCCTTATGACAGCAGATAGTTTCAATTTGTTTTCTTATGGAGAATGAGACCAGCCAAGCATGTTGAGTGATGGGGACCAGTGACTTAAAAGGGAAGCACGGTGTACAGTATAATGATGTGTGTCTATGGAAAATAAAAGGTACTAAACTCTTGCGACATAAATGGAATACAGATTCCCTGTATCTCAGTAGAAATTCAAAGCCCAATTGAACTTTCATTTTTAATCAGCTAAATACATTCCAGAGGAATCATAAAAACAATACAGGCTGTGCAATGTCTTGTAATTGGTTTTCCTTAGAAAGCAACCACAGCCTGGGTAAAAAAAGAACCTGTCCATTGCAGCATGTTGTAGAGAAGGACCTTTGCTCTCCATGTGGAAGCAGAGCTGTAGCTAGCCCCTTTTGCGCCTGAGGTGTGCGATGTCACCCAGCACTGAAAACGTGCGGTGTCATGTGCCCCGCCTCCAGGATGGTTTTTTTATTTTTTTATTATTATTATTTTTT
>NW_017306618.1:37996-92961 GCF_000935625.1 Nanorana parkeri | reverse complement strand
TAAACAGACCCCTGATATTTCCCTTTTAAAATAGAAAAAGAAATTGAGGACACAGAGTCCTCATTCTATTTTTCTGCAGACTCTGTTCTAAATGAATGGAAAGTAGAGAGGCTTCCCATTCATTCAGAAAATATTTACTATCATCCAGTTTCTGAATGGGGAGGAGCCTCTGTACAAAGTGATACTCTCCATTCAGAAACTCATGAATGAAGAGGAAAATATAAAGCAGTTCCAGTGCATTCCAGACCAGACAAAATGAGACATGCTGTATTTTTCTGGTCTGGTCTGGTCTGGAACGGACTGCGCTGGTGGGAACAGAGGCCAGAAATAGCATAGTGATACATTGGGATGCATTTTGGGTCTGGAAACAATCTGGTCTGGTCTGGAGATGATCTGGATGTGGTGTGAATGGGCCCTAAAGGTAGTTTTTTTTAAGGGAACTGTTGAGACACAATTAACAAGTATAGATTTTCTCTATAATATATAGCAAATCTTCACTATTTTAGTTCAAGTTTGCTTTAAGGAGTATAGAAAAGTGTTCACATAAACTATTGTATTACAAAGCTACACACCTGAATACATACAATACAGTGACGTGCGGTACCTCTTGCTCGGGGTGAGGCATTCCCCAGCCCCGCCCCCCCGCCAACCGAAGCTCTGCCCCTTGCTGGCCAAAGCTCCGCCCCCGCTGGCTGAACCCACAAGCTAGTGTAAAGGAGGAAGGGAGGAGCCTCCCTGTTTCTTTACTTGCTCCTCAGGCTCCGTGACAGGTTACACAGCGTGGAGGATTTCCCTGCTGTGTAACCTGTTAGATGCCGATCTGAATGGAGAAAAAGCTGTCAGTTTCAGACATGAAGCTGACAGCTTTTTCCTCCATAATTCTAGGTGAGGCTCTGACTCCCCTGACCGCACGTCCCTGATACAATATGAGCAAGCATAGTGACTGAATGCTGTCAGAACACATTATTGTAACAGTTTATAGAACAGATTACAGGGTTCAGTGTCTTATACTATGAGTATGGAAAGCGTCTCTGCCATAAACAACTGCATTGCATAACATAATACAGTTCTGTCGTTATCACTAGTTGGTTGCAATTTCTTCCTTTATTTTATTTTACATCACAATTCTTAGTCATTTTGCTTTTGTTTCGCTCACTTTATCGTCATTTAAACATACTCTATGTATATATTTAAAATCATATTTATATTTTTTATTATGAATCTATGTTGTATACAATGGAAACTGTTTACCTTTTCTTGTATTAATTTCTTACATTTAGATTCAGAATAATACATTTCTGGGAAATGCTTTATAAGATAGGAGTACATCTTATCAAGGTCCATGGATTTTTTTACACCTGAGATTGCTATTGAATATAATACCAGGTCCAATTAAAGAAGTCCAGAAAGGCTTATTCTGTTTTTTCTTATTTGCCACAAGGACGGTAATAGCTAGATACTGGAGGTCCCAAGATACTCCGCGAATAAGAGATTGGATTAAAGAAATTAACTTTCTAAGAAGTGTAGAGTTAGTAGCGTGATTACAGGATAGGTACCCACAATGTCTGATGACATGTAACCAATGGATACGCTACTATGCGTTTACCGGGAATATGAAGTCCATATGTATGGCCACTAGGAGGGAGAGGGGGAGGAGAGGGTTCTTTTTTTGTTGTTCTTTTTGGTTTAGGTTTGGGAGGGGGTTTATGTTGTGTTCTTTTTAGCTGAGACCCTAAATGGGAACCAGTGGCGGACGTATGGAACAATGGGCCTTGGTGCAAGATTTTTTTGCCCCCCCTTACAATGCCCACCCTGCCCACCTATAGCCGTTACCATTCTGCATTTCTGTATAGAGGACTACAACTCCCAGCAATACTTTATACAGAAATGCAGAATGGTAATGGCTATATGGGACTACAACTTTCAGCAATAATCTCTACAGAAATGCAGAATAGTAACGGCTATAGGGGACTACAACTTCCAGCAATACTCTCTACAGAAATGCAGAATAGTAATGGCTATAGGGGACGACAACTTCCAGCAATACTCTCTACAGAAATGCAGAATAGTAACGGCTATAGGGGACTACAACTTCCAGCAATACTCTCTACAGAAATGCAGAATAATTCCATCAGTTATAAAGGACTACAAAAATCATGTCAAAGAGCTTCACCTCATCTCCTCCTCCTCCCGGCGGGAACATCATGTACAGTAAATATATAAATATATATATACCTGTATATACTGTATATATCAGGTTATAAAGGGAAGGGATGAGCTGGTAACCCTACCTGGATGATTGTATCCATTTATAACCTTCTGTGTACAGTGCTCACATTAAACGCAATGGGTTAGAAAGCAAATCACTTCTACTTCCTATTATTTTCCATATTTGTCAGCATTTAGGGTTTTTTATTGCTGCTTTTGGAACAATTATTAAATGCTAATGAATGCTGTTGTCATTCAGTAAGCAGTTGACTTACAAACTGTCAGTGAGTACTAAGCCGTATGTGTTGTCTTTGGACCAGACATGTTTGCTCTAAGAGGCCAGAGTTTTGCTCTTCTCAAACAGGTGACAGACTGTTTCTAATGCAATGTGCTATTTATTTTGCTTGTAAAAGGGGAGAGAGAACAGGGCAGCGGGTCATTGTGTAAATTGAGAAAAATCCATCTCAGCGTTCTGAAAGCAACAGGAGATATTTTCTGTTTGTTTTGGGTTTTAAAGACCAGTAAGCCTGAAACAAAGTACTTTAACGGACTGCCATCTGGTTTGTGTCTGAAATATAGGGATATATACAATATATGTGCTTAATAAGAAAGCTATAATAGACTAAGCTGAGGAAAGGCAGCTGTAGCAGGAGTCTCTTGGGGGGCGAAGATCGTTGTGCGCTGCTTGTCATGTTTTTGTCAGTGGGTTGGCAGGAACGTCGTTCATCATAAATGATGATGGGTCTACATTACTGGTCAATGTGATTGACAATGGATCTACATCACTGGGCAATGTAATTGATGTTGGATCTACATTGTGGGACAACGTGATTGAGAACTGATCTACATCGCTGGACAAAGTGATTGAGATTGGACCTACATTGCTGGACAATGTGATTGATGTTGGATCTACATTGCGGGACAATTTGATTGACAATGTACCTACATTGCTGGACAATGTGATTGATAATGGATCTACATCGCTGGACAATGTGATTGATAATGGATCTACATTGGTGGACAATGTGATTGATAATGGATCTAAATTGCTGGACAATGTGATTGATGTTGGATCTACATTGCGGGACAATTTGATTGACAATGTACCTACATTGCTGGACAATGTGATTGATAATGGATCTACATCGCTGGACAATGTGATTGATAATGGATCAACATTGATGGACAATGTGATTGATAATGGATCTACATTGCTGGACAATGTGATTGATGTTGGATCTACATTGCGGGACAATGTGATTGACAATGTACCTACATTGCTGGACAATGTGATTGATAATGGATCTACATCGCTGGATAATGTGATTGATAATGGATCTACATTGTTGGACAATGTGATTGAGAATGGATCTACATTGCTGGACAACGTGATTGATAATGGATCTACATTGTTGGACAATGTGATTGATGTTGGATCTACATTGCTGGACAATGTGATTGATGTTGGATCTACATTGCGGGACAATGTGATTGATGTTGGATCTACATTGCTGGACAATGTGATTGATAATGGATCTGAATTGCTGGACAATGTGATTGATGTTGGATCTACATTGCTGGACAATGTGATTGATAATGGATCTACATTGCTGGACAATGTGATTGATGATGGACCTACATTGTTGGACAATGTGATTGAGGATGGATCTATATGATTGGACAGTGTGATTGACGATGGATCTACAACACTGGACAGTGTGATTGACAATGGATCTACATCGCTGGACAATGTGATTGACGATGGATCTACATTGCTGGACAATGTGATTGATGATGGACCTACATTGCTGGACAATGTGATTGACAATGGATCTACATCGCTGGACAATGTGATTGACGTTGGATCTATATCGCTGGCCAAGTGCTTAATGATGGATCTACATGATTGGACAGTGTATTTGACGATGGATCTACAACACTGGACAGTGTGATTGACAATTGATTTCCACCATGGATATCTGGCACATTTATTTTAAAGAGGGACTTTGAGATTCTGATAAGTCCCCCTCCTGTAGACTCGGCATCCTCTTGGAGACCATATTTGGGGAGGAGGCCCTTGTTCTCATCAACATGGGGGCAAAGTACCTTGCCAGACACAATGGATAGAGCAGATCCTGTCAATCTCCTGCTCCTCCTTCATTCACAGTGTGGGTTGCTTTATAGTATAAGTTCTGTAAATGGAGAAGGGGGTAGGAAGGGGCAAGTGTGCAGCAAAACTCTAGTACACTGGATTTTGTCATGAAGCAGCAGCCTGGAGGAGGTGGGATACACACCATCACAGGTAACTAATGTGACTGGTGCTGTATCCTAAAAAAATAAAATAATAAAATTCAGCTTTTTCACTTTCAAAGAGGAAAAACATTTGAACTGTATTCACACCTGGGACTGTCATCTTGGACACAAAGACGTTAAAATTATTAAAAAGCTAGCTGAAGAACAGCATGGCAGTGGAATAAAAACTGATCTCTGCAGAAGTGTAAATAAAGGAAAAATTCCTAAAAAGTGAAAACTAATGTAACCATCACATTTAAGGACTGATGAGCTGCAATATATTACATATATATGTTTGGGTCTACATATGCTCTAACCACTTATAGACCAAAATGTTACACCACCTTCCTGTTCAGACCATTTTTCAGTATTCAGCGCTGCAGTACTTTGACTGACATTTATTCCGTCATGCAACGCTGTATTGAAATTAATTTGATGTAATTTTTTGGGGGGTCCGATAGAGATTTAATTTGGTGGTATTTAATCACCACTGGGGTTTTAATTTTTTACTATATAACTAAAAAAGTACCATACATTTTGAAAAAAAACCAAACGGTTTCCCTATGAAATGTAATGAAACATTTATTATCACCCCAATATTTTGGTAAAATATAAAAGACGGGGTCACGTTGGATATATAAACACCAAACATGACAAGCTTTAAAAATGCGGGCGCCAGCAAAATCACAAAAAAAAGCCTACCACACCCAAAATTGGCCATAGGCGATGCTTTAAAAACTTTTACCGCTCATCAATTTAGTGTTATCAGTGATTGAGGGCCCTACAATTATTGCTCTCACTCAGACGTTCGCGGTGATATGTAACATGTGTGGCACAATAGGTGCAATCGTCGTTTTCCCATGTAGGCACCCCAACGTATGTTTGTGTGTGTATGGGCGGAGGGGCTTTTAAAAAAATGTTGTGGTTTTTTGCTTAATTATTTCATTAATTAATGCCTCAATACTGAGACATTAATGAATGACTGTTAAATGCTGAGAATCAGCAAATACCGGCATTACAAAGCCTGATATAACTCGTCACGTACAGTGTACGTGGCCAGTCATATAGGCACAAAGTGACAGGACGTACACTGTACGTCTCCCGTCACGAAGGGGTTAAATGTATGCTTTAAAAAAATGTATGCTTCTTTAATTTTTTTTACACTTAACTTTATTGCTATCTCATAGGGGGCTAAGAATCCCCCTACGTGATAACCAATTTACATGACAGGTCCTCTTTATTGAGACATCAGGGGTCTCCAAGACCCCTAATGTCTCCTAGGGACCCCCAGAGAATCTGATGAACCAGAGATCTGCTTCACCAGCCTCTCCTTGGCTTCTGTAGCTGGGAATGACAGCTGAATGCGGAAGTGATGTAACATACATCACTTCCTGCATTCGGGGACCGGAGTGGAGATGAGAGGGAGATTGTGTACTGATCTCCCTTTGATTTCCTGTGACAGAGACGCGCTGCCGGTCCTAGCGGATCTCGGGATCGGCAGTGGCACCTGCGGGGCGGGAGGGGGGAAAATCAGACCTATTACAAGCGATCAGGCAGCTCTGCAGACGCCAGATCGCTTGTATGTAAACAGTCATGTAAACTGTTTTGACATCATTTATGACAGTTTCCCCACTCATGTGCGAGCTGGGCGCTGCACACGAGTGGGGGCGAGGAAGGGAATTTTAAAGACGCCCACCAGCTCCTACTAGGCTCCTGTCCGGCCGTTTAGAAACGGCCAATGGACGGGAGGTGGTTAAAGGAGAACTATGGGGTGAATAAATTACACTCATCCCCATAGTTAGAGCCGACGTGTGACAATGAAACTGTCACACATCGGTTCTTTTAATCGCAAAGTGTGCGGAAAACATACTGTGGCTCACTCGCTTCCAGATCATCTCCCTGCAGAGAGCGATTACTCTCAGTCACCGCTCCCGCAGGGATTCCCCCCTCCCCTCTCCGATCCTCCAGCGCTGACTGGACAGACGGATGGGAGAGGGAGCAGACATAGCTGGCTCTGCCTCTAGATAGTCAGAGCTCGCTGTCAATGAGCCAGCGGGGTGGATCTCAACAGTATTGTCGGAATCCATCACAGCTGCGGCGCTCTCAACATATAGCGGGCAATAGCCCTCTATGTACTGAGTTTTGAGTCACGGGAGGATGTTAGTATATGTCCTCCCGTGACCCTAAAGAGAACTTTGGGATAAAACAGTTACCTCATAGTTCTCTTTTAAGAATGCGCAACTTTCAGTCTAAATATACTAATGTTATGGCAGTTCCATTCTTTTTTTTTGTTTCCTATTCACCAGTAAGGACATGCTGGTATCATTCATAATAGTTTTGTTTCATTCACACCAACTTTTGTTCCATTTTACTACTAGGTTGCATAAAAATGTATTACTGTTTTTTTCATAAAACAATATGTGCAGCGGTTTCTGAAATAGTTCTTTTGTCTTGCTGAGGCAATTAAGTGATTATTAGCATGATGGATATGTGTCCTTCTTGATATGTATGTCAGTTGTGCAGACCATAATTGTATTCACTCAATCAAATACAAAGTATTAGCTTTGCTATCTGGCTGTCTTTGTTTAAAACGGGTTCTACTCAGGTAGCCGATCAGTAAATGACATTTCTTTACCCAAGGGTGTAATTTTCATATAATTGAAATCTCCATTCACTGATGGGCAGCAAATGCAAGCATGCTGGGATAATAACACCTTTTTCTTTCCCCCCCCGATGCAAAAATATGTTTTTCTATAATTTTCATTCTGCTTTGCACTTTAATGGCTGCCATATGCCGCAAATACGTGTGTGAAGCTCTTTGAAATGTATGAGTTTGCTTTTTATCTAATTGAAATCTGACTTTTTTAAAATTGTAAATAACTTAATGTAATGTTTTTTGGTATGTTAAGTAAGCACATGTGGGAGGAACTAGATGTATTCCAAATGCATTTTCACCAAAGAGTCAGTGAGTACTGAATGCAGGTGTTACATAGTTACATAGTTAGTCAGGTTGAAAAAAGACCATCGAGTTCAACCTATAGAGATACGGAGAAAAAAAAAAAAAAGAAAAGCCTAAACAGAACGCTATGCCCACAATTACCCAATGTTGATCCATTGGGATCCATGTGCTGAATTCTTTTTTATATTGAAGCCTCGTCATTAGCACCACAGCTAGGATTTTCACATCTGATGCTAGAGAGAAGAGGGATTGACATCTACACCCTATCCTAAATCTTTATATATATATACATATACACACACATACATCTAGTGTATGTGTCTTTATATAACTAACTACGCTTCTTTAGAATTCAAATTGACTTGTTTGGGAAGGGAAGCAGTTCTGATGCAAACAAATACCAGTGGGCACTTAAAGTGACACTAAACTCAGGAGTGAAATCTTAAAAATGCATTCAAGGACCTTAAATATTAACATAAATGTATCTTATTTGTGTATCACCCGGCTGTAGATCCTCCAATCATCTCTGAATTGGTGCTGACACTGTCCTTCCTTCTGGAGGGGGCTACTTTTGTTCCCCATGGTCTGTGTTTGTGTTGTAAAGTAGCTCTGCCCCCAGCCCATCGAAGCTCCCCCCCATCCCACCGAAGCCCCGTCCCCAACTCACATAAGCTATGTGTGGAGGAGGAAGGGGAGGAGACAGGAAGGAGCCTCCCTGTCCCTCACTTGCTCGTCACTGCTGAGGCATTGAGATCAATGTCCTCAGTGTTTGTTTGTTTTTTTATTGGAGAGGTTTAGAACACCCTTAAAATGTGTTGGCTGCATTTGTTTTTTATCCTTTTATTCTCGTTATTTCTTTACCAGTAACAAACTTCCTGTCTTAAGGTGCCCACACACCTTGCGATAATCGTACAATAATCGCGCAAAATCCCGCGATCGTACGATTATCGCAAGGTGTGTGGAAGGCGTGCGACTGTTTCTACTGTACGGTCGCACGACTTTTATCTTAGGAACATGTTCGAAAACCCACTGAGAATCGTACGATTGTCGGCTGGTGTGTGGCATATTTGTAAAAATAAATGCTGCACAGTCTTGCGATGGTTTTAAGGTCTGTGGCCAGCATTAGAGTAGCTACACTCGGTGAAAGAGCAACAGGGCCACCCTTGGACAGCAGCATTGTCACCCTCTGGGGTGGGTTGTATTAGATGGACTAGCACATTTAGATGGACCTGATTAGCAAATTAAAACTGAATTCTTTAATAATAATACTTTTTAAGCCATTACAGCAACAGTTTTTTTTTTTTTTCCATTTTTCAAGATTTTACATAGATGAATAAAAGCTGACCATTGTAAGCACCCCTGTAAGTGGTAAATGGTTTGGCCCAACCCTCTATCTGCCACATTTGCTGGACAGCTTGACCTATTAAAAGAAGGTGAAAGAACCCAGACTTACTGGCCGGATTACCAGGTGAAGATAAAGGGAAAAAAAGTCTAAGAAAAGAACGTACAGTATATATTTTTTTTCTTTTGGGTTTAAATATGCTTTCAAGTGACAGCAAACTCAGGAGTTCAATTTTAAAAATGCATTTAAGTACCTGAACTATTAACAAAAATGTATCTTATTTGTGTATCACTCGGCTGTAGATCCTCAAATCATCTCTGAATTGGTGATGATGTAGGGATGATGTAGGGATGATGTATTGATCCCAGCGGTGGTCGCATGCTGGTCTGCCTGCATTTTGTGTGTTATAGCTGTGCGGCACCAGGCATCCATTAACTCTTTGTTTCCCTGGCTACCCTTGTATTGGTTTAGATCCCCTGGAATACGTTGAACACAAGGCTCTCAAGGTACTCACGGCCTCGGGTACAATCTCAGCACATAGCTCCTTCATGGCGGAGCTCACTTTTGAGAGCAACCTGTGCCTGGCCTTACTAGTATTACCATGATCTCTCCCCACATACACTCCTTTAGCTATTACAGCAGCAGTCCAGCCCACCACAACCTCACTTCCTGGAGAAACCCCCATCTCAGCGGATGGAGGAAGGATCAGTCCACACACAGAGAGCCTTTTGAACTTTTACTTAAACATCTTCTTATGTACAATATAATACATAGTTACCAACAGATACCAGAGAGGTTAGTTGAGGTGTAGCCCAGAGCCAATGGAGAGGTAATGCCCAGAGTCCTGCATCCTAAACGCATGCGTGTAGTCCCATAATGTTAGTGCTGCTCCTGCCCTCATTTGCTTCCCCCCATAAGGGAAGCTGACAGATATCCACAGCGACTACATGGTTATAGGCCTGGTCCTGTGCCTTCCCATGGACCAGCCTTCTGTAAATCACTCTGTCTCTCTTGTCCACCTGGACTCTCCTGAACTGGGTGGCTCCCCTACCCTAAACAATATATATGGCTCTCACTGGACCTAGAGCTCCCTCAGGGCAGAGCAACCTTAAACTCTACATTTACAACTCTACTATTAACAGAAATGTATCTTTTTTGTGTATCACTCGGCTGTAGATCCTGAAATCATCTCTGAATTGGTGCTGACACTGTCCTTCCTTCTGGAGGGTGGCTACTTTTGTTCCCCATGGTCCCTGTGTGTATTGTAACGTAGCCACCACGCCAAGATCACTCCTGTGATGGACTTCAATCTCAGGTCTAGTTTACTAATTTGTATTGAGATTGTAGTCCATCACGGGAGCGAGCTTGGAGCGGTGACTACTTTACAACACACACAGGGACCATGGGGAACAAAAGTAGCCCCCCTCCAGAAGGAAGGAGAGTGTCAGCACCAATTCAGAGATGATTTGAGGATCTACAGTCGAGTAATACACAAATAAGATACATTTTTGGTAATAGCTAAGGTCCTTGAATGTATTTTTAAGGTTTAACTCCTGAGTTTAGTGTCACTTTAAGACAATTGATTGCTGACTCGTCCGGCGTGCGTGCTGCTGTACTGGGGATTGCAGGAAGCTGATGCATCGAATGGTTACTTTAACCTCCATGAGTGGTGCTAATTTGGCCAGTGCTGGTTGTCGCCTCTGATGATTGAATCAGAGGAAGTCACTGCAATGGTCTGCCTCCATATCATCAGAAAAGAAGCTGGTAAGAATCTGCTTAGATTTTTCCTTAAATGTAATTCTTATAAATACCCCAGGGAGAGAATCTTTCTTTTTTTTTTTTCCAACAAAAGCAGATTTTTACCTTTATTCAATCTAGAGGGGAAATCAGGAGCACATGCACACAGTTAGCAGGTTCTGGTACACGATTCGCCAGGCGTACAGAATATTGAGTTTCGGAGTCTGGAAAGAACTTAGAGAGAACATTAGCAGACATCAGGAAATATAAAAATTGCAGATGACAGAATGCTGTGAGGGGGGAAAAAAGAATAGTGCAAGGTTTTCTTATATCAGGCGGGAGAAAAGATTAAAATAATATAATTGACAGGGCTTGGCAGTTAACATGTGCTGGATCAAGCCGGCGTAAGGTCAGACAGCGGCAAGATAAAATATATCCGTGCGCAGTTTCAGCACCGCTAGCATGGTGGAATAACATAATGCATTCGGATTATAAAGCTGACAAAACAGAAACTCATTGTCACAAAGATTCCCCTGCTGAAGGCACTTAGTCCGCTAACTTTCCTATTCCGTATCCTGTGTATAATACATATAGCAGTAGAAGAGAGCTGCTGGGGGATTAACGCAATGACAGCATTATGTAACGTACAGCACTGTGTGCAGGTTAAATCATGTAAAGCCCTGTGCATACATACCGGAGCAATTTAGATTATATAACATTCAACAAAGTGCATTGTGGAGCTGCGTCATGTGTATACCGTAACAGGGTGTTTTATATAACTTGGAGCATAGTGTATATTGTTGATGTATATTGTTCGCAATATCTCCAAAATACGCCCCTCCCTCACCAATGAAACCACAAAGCTACTTATCCACTTCCGTGTTATCCTTTGTCTTGAGTATTGTAACCCCCCCCTCATTGGCCGACCTCTACACAGGCTATCCCCCCTTTTAGTCTATCATGAATGCTGCTGCCAGACTCATTCACCTGACCAACCGCTCAGTGTATCCCCACCCCCCTCTTCCAATCCCTCCACTGGCTTCCAAGCGTCCAAAAGATAACATTCAAAATATTAACAACCACCTACAAAGCCATCCATAACTCTGCCCCTGGCTATATCTCTAACCTTGTCTCAAAGTATCATCCTAACCATCCTCTTCACTTCTCCCAAGACCTCCTGCTTTCCAGCTCCCTCGTCAACTCCTCCCATACTCGCCTCCAGGACTTCTCTAGAGTCTCTCCCATGGTCTGGAACTCTCTACCCCAACCTGTCCGTCTATCTACCACCTTGACTGCCTTTAGGCGTTCCCTATAGAGTGACTCATCTCATCAGGGAAGCCTATCCCACCTCAACCTAACCGCTCAACCATCACGTTCTCAAACAATTCTTCCCCACGCAGCTACCTCCTCATGTATCACTTGCCCCTCCCTTTTAGATTGTAAGCCCTCACGGGCAGGGCCCTCCTTACCATCTTGTCTGGAATTGTATTGTGCTTGTAATGTCTTCCTTATATTGTAAAGCGCTGCGCAAACTGTTGGTGCTTTATAAATCATGTATAATAATAATAATATTAAAGTGTCTTCTAAACCACAATCTATCCATTCAGATCTGCATGTTCAGATAACACATGGTAATGCAAGATCAACTGTGCCATGCATTGTGATGCCATTCATTTAGTAGAGGAACTCACCTCGGTGGGGATGCAACTGTGCAAATCTTCCTGCCTGTCAGATTGACAGCTGAGCCCCACAGATTACACTGGGCAGCTGCTATGTAATCTGTGGGGCTCAGCTGTCAGTTTGACACCTGATCTTTATACTGGAAGCTGTAACAAAAACTGCATGGATGAACCAGAGGATTTTACCAACAGTATTCATATTTAGTTTTGCAGTTATATGAATGAAGCCTGTAAAAATGCATTTTTTTTCATGCCTATGTGCAATTTAAAGAACTGCCCTTGCTGTGTAGCTGTACTCCAGGTGATCCACTCTACCACAGAGTTTAGACTACGAGAGGGAGAAGCAGAACAAGGAGCCAGTCAGTTGTGCTGCAGTGCAAGGAGCATGCTGATTGGAGGAGAGAGCAGAGTGACACAGAGATGAGCTCATTAGTCTACTGCTTTTCCTTTCCACTGTCCAATCACAGTGTATGGATGGGGAGCAGGCTTTTCAGTAGGGATGCACCGATACCGGTATTTTGGTACCGAGTACGAGTACCGATAATTTTTTTCCGGTACTCGCTGATACCAATTACCGAGTAACGGAAGTCCCATTCAGGAAGCCAGGTGGCGTGTAATGACTCGCCACCTGGCTTCCTGATTAGCCGGGAAGCCGGGCAGCGTATAAAGAGTTGATCACGCTGCCCGGCTTCCTGATACCGGAAGTACTCGTGCTAGGCATCGGAGCATTTGGGCGAGTACGAGTACTTGCCCAAATACTCGGAATCGGCACCCATACTAGTATCGGTATTGGTGCATCCCTACTTTTAAGTATTACTGAACTGTAGCAGAGAAAGAAAATCAGCTCTCCTGCCCTGCTAGAAAGGGCTGTAATGAGTGGCAAAGCTGTGTAAATCTTAGAAGTGAATAGACAAAAATACAAATCGTTTGGCACAGAGGAGTAACTAGAAATCACAGGGCGCCATAGCAGAATTTTGTATGGGGCCCTGTAATTTCTAGTTATGCCCCCTGCATAGCCCACCTAAGATCCCAAACAGCTCACCTAAGAGTGACCCTGCAGAGCCCACAATAGACTCTCTATGGTGTGAGGAGGAATGCGCTGTCTAGATCAATGTCTAGATCAATGACAACCTGTCAGTGCCTCCTCCTCGGTCACCGGCGGGCCCCCCCCGCCTCCCCCATTGCCAGGCCTGGCCTCTTCCTCCTCCTCCAGCGCTGCCAGACTCCGCCTCCTCTTCCACTGCCAGGCCCGGCCTGCTCCACCGCAGCTGCTGGCTCTCACTGACTCGGCAGCGGCTGTGAGGAGGAAAGCGCCACTGCAGAGATCACTGACAGGTTGTCATTGATCTAGACAGCGGTGCATTCCTCCTCACAGTCACCAGTGACAGCCAGCACCCTGCAATGCCATAGCAACCCAGGCGATCCGCACGGCATCAGGGGGACCCCTTTTTTTTCAGATCCTGGCCAGGCCGGCCCCCCAGTGCCCCAGGCCCCATAGCAGCCTCCTGGGTCGCTATGGCAATAGTTACGCCACTGCTTTGGTATGTAAAACAGCACCCTTATATATACTTTATCTCTTAGTTTAGCATCTGTTCTCTTCTTTTTTTTTTTTTAGTTTTTTATTTTCACCTTATAATCCTGCCACTAAAACACTTTTTTTCCGGGTGACAACGCTCAATCACTGCATCTATGGAGGATCAGTGTTCTCATCCTAGACTGCTCTCCTGATTTAACTAGTGAACACCACCCCTCTTCTCACCTCCATAGCACAGGGTGAAGTTGTTGGTGGAGTCCAAAGAATAGAACTGGACAGGGAATTCAGTGCTTTAGAGGCAGCCTGTACTCTAGCATGGTGAACAGGTATCTTTCTGTACTCGCAGTGTTTTTAAAGAGACAAAGCCTGGGGAAATACGCATGTATTGTAGAGCTATACTCAGTAAGCTTCCTTTTACTATGTCTTTCTTTAGTAGCCATTTGTTAGATGTTTGCGATGGCTGAAGGAGAAGGGAGCCCATGGTGCTTCACAGTCTTTGGTGTAGGAAACAGGAGGCATGGAGATCACAGTAATAGCTGAACTCCCAAGAATCCCCAGAGCCATGCATTGTTAGTGTTGATGTCTGGTATGGGTATAATGCCTGCTGTACCCTGCCTACAATACAAATCAGCTCTTATTGGTAAAACTTTTATTTACCCTTGCAGTGGGGCTACCCCGTGCTCTAAAAAGGGTTAACTGCTCGTTTCCGTCTAGGTGCTAAAAAATATATATAATTAATCTGTTTATAAAGACACTGAAATTCTATTTGTGGTGGAAAGCATATCAAAACTATATATGAAATAAAGGCTTTTTTTTTTAATTTGACATGAAAAAAAAAGAGATCAAAGTGAACAAAAATAAAAATATAAATGGTGAAAAAAATAAAAATATAGCTAAGCAAAGAAAGGCAGGAAGAAGTTAAAGAAGAACTCCAGGCAAAACATTTTATTAACCCTTTTATTAACCCCCTTTTGTTATTTCGGGATTCGGATCCGAAACACAATTCGCTTTGAATATTCATTGCAAATACCACAGATATTAATGGCATTCGGGAGCTCCCAAATGCAACTCAGAAATCCAGATCCCGAATGCCATTCAGGTCTGGGGGCCATATACATTTATTACTAAAGCTGAGGCTCCCAGACCCGAATGACATTCGGGAGCCCCCAAATGCAATTCGGAAATTCGGATCCCGAATGCCATTCGGGTCTAGGAGCCTCAGCTTTAGTATTATATGTATATACTATATATGGCTCCCATGTTGCCATAACGAAAATTTGTGTTCAGACCCATTCGGATGCATTAAACCGAAAAACACATCTGATTGGCCAGAAAATTCACATGTCTGATTCAGTTTCATTTTTGAACGCAATTCGAACGGGATCCAAAATTCAGAAACGGAAATTCGGATTCAGACACATTTGGATGCATTGGCATTCGGAAATTCGGATGTGTACGAATTTCAGAAAATTCAATCAAATTTGGATTCGGAATTAAATGATTCACACATGCACACAATGCAATTCAGAAATTTGGATCCCGAATGCCTTTGGGCCTGGGAGCTATATTATTAAAGCTGAGGCTCCCAGACCCGAATGACATTTGGGAGTTCCCGAATGCAATTCAGAAATTTGGATCCGGGAGCCATATTTATATATTACTAAAGCTGAGGCTCCCAGACCCGAATAGCATTCGGGATCTGAATTTCTGAATTGCATTCGGGAGCTCCCGAATGTCATTCGGGTCTAGGAGCCTCAGCTTTAGTATTATATGTATATACTGTATATGGCTCCCATGTTGCCGTAACACAAATTCGTGTTCAGACCCATTCGGATGTATTAAACCGAGAAACACATCTGATTGTCCAGAAAAGTCACATGTCTGATTCAGTTTAATTTTTAAACGAAATTCGGACGGGATGCAAAATTCGGAAACGGAAATTCTGATTCAGACACATGCGGATGTATTGGGATTTGGAAATTCGGATGTGTCCGAATGTCTGAATTTCGCAAGATGCGTACGAATTTAGATTCGGAATGAAATGAATCGCACATTTCCACTGGAGAGTAGCGTAGCCTGAATCTGGTTGAGAAGATGCCCCCAGTGCTATGCTGCAGTGTCTTCTTGCATCTTCTCTACTTAGCATTTCCCCGATTTGTTGGCAAGGTTCTTCCACTACAGAAACCAGAGGAAAATTGAGTATGATACCTAACTTTTGTTACAGACATTTTTTACAATTCTAGTCATGGTTTCATCAAGTGGGGATACACCTTTAAAGCCCATCTCGTGGCAAACAAAAAAAGTACGCTTGCAATGAGGCTGCCCCTCCACTGCAAGGGTTATGTGCTCATGTAAGACTAGGAGGAACTGATAAAGCTGTTTTACTTACCTGATTCCCACTCCTGCACTCCTTGTTCAGGCTGCTAGACCAGTCCTTTCAGTCTCTTCTCCCCTGGACTCTGGTGGTCTAAGGACTGCTGAAGTCATTACGTCTTATGCCGGTCCATTGGCCCTTATTAGACGTGAGGGCACCAAGGGTCAATCCAATATCCGTACCGGGGGGCAGGGAAAGAAGTGAGCTGACTGCCGCAGGGAGCTGGGACCGGGTAGGTAAAACAGCTTCATTTGACATGGACATAAGAAGCAGATCGTGTACTAAGTTAAAGTTCTGCTTTGAAGAAGACCTGAACTGTGGAAGCAGTGCTTTGAAAAAGCCAGACAGAGGACAAAGGACTAGTCACCGGTGTTGTCTGTGGTCTCCCTGAAATTTATATTTCCCCCAATACTGACTCACCGTGCCTTGCTCTGCATTGTGTCTCTGTGTGAAGGTGGCCATCTTGGTAGAGACAGGGCTTTGCTTCCTCATGTCAGTCTCCAGCAATGAGAACAGTAATACACTCCAGAGAAAATGCATACAACTGACCAAAAAATGTATACATGAGTTCTACCAAAATATGCAAATAAAGAACATAATCAGAGTTCTGCCCCCCTAACAATTTTGATTGTACAAAATGGGTAAAACCCCATGGTTAGGTTAATATCCCAATAAAATGTCATATAGCCCAGAGAACCCAGAGACATATTCTCATACCTATCACAAATTCAAGAACCTCTCAAGTCATTCCTATATAAAGATCACATACTAGTTTATAATGCTCGCAAAACAAAGTGAGCAATTTAGAGACCCCGCATACCCCTAGATGAGTCCTTGACCTTGAGCCCCAGTAACTCAATAATATATATTTATAGACAGTGTGAAAACATTTCTCCAATTGTAATAACTTTCTGAGGAGAAAGTCTATACTTCTCCTATATCAAATATTGATATGGAACCAGTAGCCATTTGGCATCAATGACGACCCTTCAATGTTATATGAATGAATGAGATCGCAAAGGAGGCACTACAAAGCCAAAATTGCAATATGCCAACATGAATTCTGGGCTTAAAAAATCGAAAACATACTTGTGCCTTAGTAGAAATCCACTTGGATGATGTCCGTACAGCTACTCTATGGAGACTGATGAGATGATTCAAAAAAAGCAATTTAGATCTACTGAAAAGTATTGCAGCAATATCTGAGGTAAGTATATCCTAACCTATATACGTCACACATATATTTATAAGACTGCACCATCCAGCAAGTGTATAAAGAATGATGATATATAGTAATTTGAATTTGCAATAATATTGTGCTGGAAAAAAATTGCGGCAATATCCACAGTAGATATAAACTTTTATAGGTCATCCATATCTCAATAATATTGTCGCAGTGAGGCCAGTGCCTGCCCCACAGTCCTATGACCGCAACTTTAGTCTTAACCAGATTTCTATATGGTGCTATGTCCCATGCTCTGCAGTTGATGGATTGGCGAAGGATCGCCAATTTGATGGATTGGCGAATTTGATGGATTGGCGAAGGATCATGGGTTTCTAAAATTGGGCATTGGACCAGACTCTGTGAATGAATGGGAGGTGGCCATGCTTTGGGTGTATCCCTTTTTATTTCCATTGAGCACATTCATTCTGCCGAACATTAGACATTCGCAATGAACATCTGTAGCCACCGTTCAATCCCAACTGGAGTAGAAATGTGTGAATCATTTCATTCCGAATCCAAATTTGATTGAATTTTCCGAAATTCGTACACATCCGAATTTCCGAATGCCAATGCATCCAAATGTGTCTGAATCAGAATTTCCGTTTCCGAATTTCGGACCCCGTTCGAATTGCGTTCAAAAATGAAACTGAAGCGTACATGTGACTTTTCTGGCCAATCAGATGTGTTTTTCAGTTTAATGCATCCGAATGGGTCTGAACACAAATTTTTGTTACGGCAACATGGGAGCCATATACAGTATATACATATAATGCTAAAGCTGAGGCTCCTAGACCCGAATGGCATGCAATTCGGAAGTTCGGATCCCGAATGCCATTCGGGTCTAAGAGATTCACCTTTAGTATTAATATCTGTATATGGTTTCTGTGGTATTCGCAACTAATATTCGTAAACTCATCCAAAACTAACGACAATGTGGATTTCGTCCGAATCCTAAACACGATCCGAATTGGATTTCAGATCCGAATGCCGAAATATCCGAACCAAACCACATTTTTCCACAGCTTACATGTCTAAATTAGAGTAAATTAATATTTGTTCCACTCTCCACTCTCCTACCACCATTCACTCCTATGGTCAAGGTGTCATGCAGTAATTTGTTCATAGCCCTATGCTACCCTAGGATCTACACTAGAAAATCTTGAGGTCTATTACACTAAAGTAGCTTTATTTTTCGGAGTCTCTGCAGTGCTATTTCTTCTTGAATATTAATAGCTCTCGTTTGATGTAAAATGAGGAGCTGGTGTTCATTGTTTCTAGTCAGACTCTCTGGAGTGTTGGAAATGAGAATTAACAAAGTTAAGATTATGGTTCGGAGCAGGGAGGACGAGACAACCTGTCAGACTGAGAAGAAAAACGGATCATTTGACTTTGACTGAATACAATTTACAGTGTCAACAGCGGCTGATGTAATGGAGGGAGGGGGGAGCCCGTCCACAGTATCATCATCCATCTAAAAATTTGAGATTATGACTGGGGCTGGGGTGACACAGTCTCAAAAGGTAACCTCACACTTAAAAAAAAAAATGAAAGTGAGCCTTAAGTCATTTTTTAGTAGTTTTTAATAGAATAGTGAAAGGTTAGCAACCCTGTGATGTTTAAATTGCTGTCTGCGTCTGGTGACCATTGTCATAGGGACTGACAATAAGAGAGAATCCAAAATTTCAGGTTGTGGTTGGAATAAGAATAGAGGGAAATCTTCCAATAGGGATACTTGTTGAGGTGATAACTGTCTGAGAGGGGAGTTCCCTGATGTTTTAGAGATTTTCCCTTACTTCTTTGGGACAGGAAGTGAAGAGAAACCTCAACAATGGGACAGATAGCAGGCAAAAAAACTTCCTCTTCCCTAAAATATATCATACAGATTCAGTATATATAACATATATATCATATATGTGTAGCGCCCTCTGGTATGCACCTCAGCACGTGGCAGGTGTTGGGGGCCTAGGGACTTCAGATGCTGCTGAAAGGAAACCTGATGGAAGCTGGGCTGGAGGTGGAATCTGCTTATCGAGGAGTGTCGCAGAGGAGCTGGTGAGTGCTACCGTCTAGAACCCTGTAATAGATCCCTCACCCTATTCCCAGGTACTTTATTGAAGAGCAGCCAGTTGTTGCATTAGAAGTCCAGAGACAGTTCTCTCTCAAGGTCCTGGACTACCCTGGCTGTCCTCTGTGCTATTTCAATTACTGCTCGCTTTTACAGGTCCATTGTGCTACTGATTCTAGCCTTTGCTAAGGGAGAATACAGAGTCCTCTAAATTATTACCCGGGTATCCTAAAATCCCAAACCCTCTCTCCTAGTTGATCCTGTGAAATAAATGCTGAAAAGACCCTATAACTCGAGCCGGTTCTGTTCCAGAGTGTCGCTGTTGCTGGATCTGAGAAAGGGGCCGATGGCTGGCAAAACAGCCCAAGTTCATATTCAGCAGCTCTTTCAGGTGTGAGCGCTGCATGTGTGTGTGTGTGTGTGTGTATATATATATATATTTATTTTAGGGATGTCCCGATACCACTTTTTCAGGACCAAGTACAAGTACTTCCCCTCATGTACTTGCCAATACCAATTACCGATACTTTTTATAAAGGGGCAGGTGACTTTAAATGATCCATAGTACAACTACATGTTATGTACTATGGATCATGATTTAACCTATTCATGTTAGCAGGAGAGAATTGTAAATCTAATGTTGCAGTGTAATGGAGGTGTGTGCTGTACAGTATATATGTACTACATATACATTACACACGTTCAGTACACTATAGCAATAGATTTACAGCCAGCCCTGTCCCAGCTTCCCTCACTCACATTTCACTCCGATCCCTGTTGCCTCATGCGGTGCCTCTCATAGTCGGCGCTGGGCAGGATCGCTGCATCACGTCTCGGTGCTCAGCTTGTGGGAGGTGCTCACAATTCTGCCCTGCTAACATGAATAGGTTAAATCATGATCCATAGTACATATACAGCACACACGTCCAGTACACTGAAGCAATAGATTCACAATGATCCCCTACTAACATGAATAGGTTAAATCATGATGCATAGTATATAATAGTACATAACATGTAGTTGTACTACGGATCATTTAACCCAGGGAAGTCCAAACTGCGGCCCTCCAGTTGTGGTGGAACTACAAATCACATGAGGCTTTGCAAGATTCTCACAGCCACAGACATGACTCCCGGAGAGGGATGCTTCATGGGATTCGTAGTTCCACCACAGCTGAAGGGCCGCAGTTTGGACATCCCTGATTTAACCGATTCATGTTAACAGGTTAGAATTGTAAATCTATTGCTGCGGTGCATTCTATATGTACTGTATATGTGCTACATATAGAATGCACTGCAGCAGTAGCTTTACAATTCTGATATGCTAACATGAATGGGTTAAATGATCCGTAGTACAACTACATGTTATGTACTATGGATCATTTAACCCCTTCATATTACCAGAGGATAATTGTAAATCTATTGCTGCAGTGCATTCTATATGTAGCACATATACAGTACATATAGAATGCACTGCAGCAGTAGATTGTTCTTGTTCACACAAAAAACTAAGCCCAGGCCCCGTCTTACTCACTGTTGCCTCGATCACGGTGCCTCACGATTTTCCTCACACGTGAGGACGTCGTCGGCGCTGAGCTGGAGAGGAGTGTCGCGTCACTGCTGCTCGGTGGGTGCGCTCCAGGTGGGGGTCCTAATTTAGGTGGCCGGCGACTGGAGAGGAGTGTCGCGTCACTGCTGCTCCGGTGGGTGCCGCTCCAGGTGGGGGTCCTAATTTAGGTGGCCGGCGACTGCCTGGAGTGCCGGCCACCGGAGCAGCAGTGATGTGACGCTCGTCGCGATGCAGTGTGGTGAGGAAAAAAATAGCGCAAGCTTCGGCGCTTTGTATCAGGGCATTTTGACAAGTACAAGTACTTGTCAAAATGCCCTGTATCGGTCCCGATACTGATGCTTGTATCGGTATCGGGACATCCCTAATATATTGAAAATGCTGTAAAGTAAGAATGCTTTCAAAAATGTTTAATTTTATTGTTTATTTTTAACAATTTACAAAATGCAAAGTGAGTGAACAGAAGAAAAATCTAAATCATTTGGTGTGACTACCCTTTGGCTTCAAACCAGCATCAACTCTTAAGCTGCCCATACACCTGGCGATTATCGTACGATAATCGCGGGTGATCCCGCGATCGTACGATAATCGTAAGGTGTATGGGCAGTGTTCAACCGCATTTACTCTACGGTCGCACGATGTTCGTATGACGAGCACGCTAGAAAGAGCCGCACGGCCCGAGGTGCGCAAGCGCACACTGCCCGCTCACCATTGCAGTCATCTGTAAAGTACAATCTGCTTATCACAGCCTGTTCATTCAAGAATTTATGAATGGGGACTAGCACTCACTACAGAGGCTCCTCCCCAGACTATAACTTCAATACAAATTAGCTAACAAAACATGAGATTTTAGTCCAACACGGGAGCGAGCTTGGAGCGGTGACTACCTTACAACACAGGCACCATGGGAAACAAAAGTAGTCACCCTCCAGAAGGAAGGATAGTGTCAGCACCAATTCAGCGATAATTTGAGGCTCTACAGCCGAGTGATACACAAATAAGATACATTTTTGGTAATAGTTAAGGTACTTGAATGTATTGTTAAGGTTTAACTCCTGAGTATAGTGTCACTTTAAGTCCACAGAAAGTAATGAGTTTCAGTAGATTCCCCACCCTGGCTCTGAAGATGTGTCGCTGCTCCTAGACACTGATAGAGGTGAGCAAACTGGTTTATGATTTGCAGCAACTTAGACCGATTCAGATAAATCAAATCCTTTCCAGGGCTGTTGCTATTCTGAAAACATGAGTGCTGAAATACCATCATCAGAAAATCAATCCATCTGACACTCTTATACTCAGGAGATGAAATCAATTTACTTATCTTTATCCTATGACCTATGTGGATGACAATGATGATTTCAAAGTGCACCTATCGATAAAATTCCCACTTAACATGAATCAGTAAGGCAGGTGTCAGCATTATTCAATCGTATGCATGTTTTTAGTATGAAAGTGCCTATTTCTCGTCATCAGTAAGAAAAATGCAGTGACAGACTGGCTCGTTCAAAACCCAGTTCATCTGCTACGGCAACAGAGAGAGGGAGAGAGAGCTGTGCATGCCTGAGTTTTGAGTGAGCCAGAACACTCTTTCCTGTGGTGCAGGGGGAGAACGTTCAATGTCTGATCAGTCTTGCCATCTAGCCAGGACACGAGGGGGTAGAAAAAAAGGGAAGGTCATGCATGGTCCACCATAATGCCATTCAAAAGAAGCTTCTATTTAAGAAAAAACGGTGCCATGTTTATGAAACGTACTAAGAACTCTGGAATGCATTAGAGTTTTTTTGGTAAAGGTGAACTATGCCTTTAAAGTGACATTAAACCCTCAGATTTTTTAACATAAAACAATAGTGTAATGTGCGTCTTACTGTAATCCATGGTAGTTTCCCTTCTCTTTGCTGCTCTTCCTTTTAAATCTGTATCTGTTCTCATGCTCTGCAGAACTTCTGTTTTGCAGCAGACTGCCTTGTCTCAGGAATGGATATGCGGTGTTTGTGTATTGGTTTGTATAGGCTTGTAACCTTAGCCAGCACTACAGGAAGAGACCCTGAGCTGAAAAGGGAAGTTCTCCCCCAGCATGAGAAGACATGAGGATTTAAAAGGAAGAGCAGCAAAGAGAAGGGAAACTACCATGGATTACAGTAAGGCACACATTACAGTATTGGTTTATGTTAACAAATCTGAGGGTTTAATGTCACTTTAATTAAAATGTTGCTCGTGCATGGCCAAACGGTATGGGTGGTGGTAGACCCTGTGTATGTGTGTGTGGAGGGGAGGGGGCGCTGGGGGTTCCACAGGTCTATATCTATCAGACGACTCTTGTTCTGACACTTTTGGCCAAGATGCTGCAAATGTTTTGAGTTTTCTTTCTGTTTTTCCTTTGCCCTTTTGTGGCATGGGAGCTACCATTACTGAGTTGTTTTCTTAGGTCCTCTTCACACTAGGGCATCGCAGTCCCATTTGCAGAACTTTGTTTCCTGCATTTGACACATGTCCTCATTGATCCCTATTAGAAATCTGTCAAACAAGAACAAGTAATACGTCACAGATTTGGTGACATGCGAACGCGCAGGGAAAGACCGCATTTGCTCGGCCACATTTGGGATACCATTACCTAGTAATGACAACGCAAGCGCGTTCTGGGTTTGTGCATATATCATGGACGCACACAAAAGTGTGCAGTTTGGGCACATTTGACGCACGTGCACAATACGCCCTGTGGTGAATGTGGCCTAAAGGTACAAGTAGCAGGGGTGCCATCCTTGCTTCAATACTTTGATTAGTGACTCGGTAAGCAACTCATAAAGAGTATGTCAATGTCTCATATCTTGACACTTCAAGGGTACATACTTGCTCTGGTGCAGTGACTCACTCTAACTAATAAAGCCAGGAAAGGCATGACAGCACCTTTAAAACAATTTTTGGCAACGGCTGTTACTAGGACTCTGAATTTGTTCCTTTTTACATACACTGTAGTGCATGTGAAAACCTTGGGAGAATTGCTGCCATTGCATTCTGAAATCAGTAGCATGGGATGGGCAGGACCAGGCTCATACAGCAGATTATATCATGGGCTAGGTTTCTATATACTATACTGTATTTCACATACTTTACAAGCTCAAAGCCCATCAGATTATAATATTAGAAAACAATCTCTTTCTATGTAAGGTCAATTTTCCTTTTATAATTTAATTTTATTGTGTACTCTACATTTTGCTCTTTTAAATTAGAGATTTCTGCCGAATCACTATCCCTAACAAATGACATATGTTTGTTGGATACAGTAAGATTTGTTCATCCTTTTGGCAAACCAGTAATTGTATTTTGTAGAGAATAAAGCACTTGTCAGTGTAAATCATTTCCTGTGCTATCCTGTAACTGAAAATATTATTACATCCATGGCACAGGCAAGGAAAAATAATTGGAGTTTTCTGGACTAGTTTCATTTTATTAATTATCAGTAAGGAGATAGAAAAAGAAAAGTTTGGCTTGTCTATTTAGCAGCCTCATAGATAATTCTTCCTAAAACCAAACTGTGGGGAAGAATAAAAGTCTGCTGTTATATTGCTGTTTAAATACATTAGCAAAAGCTTGTTTACACATCAATGTATAACTAGCACATGCACGTGGACAAATTGGGTGCAGGTACGCCTGGGGGCACACCTGCTAGTTATAAATTAATGGGAGCAGTTGCCATTTGCTTCTCTGGTTGGATTTGGTGTGGGGACACACTGGGGGCTTCAGCCATCATTGTGATGTGCGCGGCTTCTGGTGTGTCCCTGTGCCTTTTAAAGGAGGATTGGGCTACCTCCTGGTGAACCTGCAACCAATTCATCCTTTGCTATATATATGCTCCAAGATGGAGGCTCTCATAGATTAGAGTGAGGACCACACTACACAGAGGGGTCTTGACCAGGCAGTGTGGCTTCCACATATTTCACAAAAGTTGTGCAACTGAAACTCTGTTATTAATGCAAGTTGTGAGACAGTGAAAGCTTTTTTTGCAGGCTGGCTGATGAGTGTGCTGGGAACATTTTTGTGTTTGTACTGTGTATAGTCCTTCCATATGCACCTTACTTTAAAACTAGTTATAAACTGATGAGTGCAGTTGCCATTTGCTTCACTTGTATGAATCCGTCGCAAGCACCTCCACAGGACAAAATTCGAAAGACTGTACAATGCACTTTATGAATTCCAAGTAATGTGTATTGTGCTGCCAATCAAAATGTCAATAATAAAAACTGAAACAAATATAACAATGTGAACAATGAAACATAAAATAAATTCAGTCTCACACAAAAGTCTGTGTTTATAAGTGAAACCAGCTGCAGTTACCATCCAAACAAAGACTTACATTTCTCTTCCATTGTCATATTCCAACCAATTTGTAGGCTGGTGTTGTCACCTCTTGTGATTCCTTCACCCGTTTGAAAAGACACTCATCATCAGGGTATATAAAAGGTCACCTGTGCACTTTGCTCCAAATATCTTGAAACCACCTTGTACTCATGGATAATGCTTCTAATATCATACAGTATTCTATGGCGTATAGCCCAGTATAATGCCTTGTCTATGGATAATGCCTCCAATGTAACACAAGGCGTGGAACAGTGTAATGCAACAAAGCAAGAACTAATAGTTTAAGAACGTTTTATTAAAAACCATTCAATCATAAATATTTTATGCCCTTTGCACTCACACAGACAGGTGCTTAAATAGCACCAGTGAATAAGCTCATTCACATACGGTACACTGCACAAAATTATATCAACACAATCTTCTATGATGTTAGTATGTCCAAACTTGCATTCCCCATGACTTTTTGAAAGGGTCTTCTTTAAGGTGCTTGAGAAAGTCACCCTTTGATGAAACGTGTTAAGAGGAGAGGAGTAATGGTTTACTGCCAGGTTGTCCAACATGTCCGTAAGGGTAGCCGCAAATACTTAGCACTAGCATGCATGTGTCTCCCCGAAGTCACAGCTCCCTGACTCCCTGCTTTACAAATGTCCACAAAAGTCTATATCCGGCACAGCTCAACCCCCACTATGTACATCACTTCCCAGATGGCATCCCTCCAACACACAAATTCCTGCTCACAAGCAAATCCTCCCATTCCTCCCTCAGCCACTGTTTATCCCTCCCTGGCTACTTCACACCCAACCCTAATCACGCACACTCCCTCATCCCCAAGCTCACAGGGCATTGCTTCCTGCCCATCTAATCTCCTCCCCCTTCAAAACCAGCACTCCACCTAACAGTGCATCCCTTACCAACCAATATACCCCCCAACCCCTCGGCTCTTAGCACATGCCTACACAATAGCTATTTCACCTCTCTCACAAGCACTCTAATCCGGCACATACTGCGTATCATTATATTATCTGCATTCTTCTCCTGCACATATTTTATCTCTGTATTCGTCCAAACCCCCCAATACCGGAACTTCCAGTCAGAGGGAGTTTTCCTCTCACAGGTAGTGCTGTGAGGGAACATGGATTGGCCGTGAAGCAGGCTTCATGCTACCAGTATCGGTACTCAGTATCCGCGAGTACCAAAAGATAAATATCGGTACTCGTACTCTATACCCAGAAACGGGTATCGGTGCATCCCTTGTATATTTGATTGATATGAATTCATTATTGAAAAAAAAGGTTGAGAGTTTAATACTAATTCAACAGTCCATTGAAGAGCTACCTTTTTCGCAACTCCCTATATGTGAAAACACTGTATACCCAAAACACCGGACACCCTCACCCCCGGTGCACCACAATACTCTGCTGTATCCCCATATAGTCAATTTTTCAAAAATATCAGAGCTCTAGCCCTTAGGTTTGGTACCAGAACAGTACATAACGTGACCAGTTAGAATAGGCTAAAATATAGAAACACAAACCAGGCAAGTGTTCTTCATCACCAAAAATTCAAGTGTATCATCTCAAGGACAATTACGAAAAAATTACCACCATCCGGGCAGTTCTTGTGAGTGGACTGAAGAGTAGAAAGGCTCAGGCACAAGGCAGATGTTTTGTTACACTGAAAATAAAAGTGTATTGCCCCAGAGACCAAAAATTGACCTTCCACCAGGCAATAGATTAGAGTATCCAGCTAAAATAGTCAAAACTGTACAGCCACAAACAAGGCAGGTTTGTTTTCTACAATAAAAAGTAGGGTTGCACAGATACCAAGTACAGTACTCGGTACAAGTACGAGTACATGTACCGATACTTTTGAGCTCCAGGACTACACTAGAGAAAAATTCAAAAATTAGGAGGCAGCTGTCATTTGTAAGGAGCACACGGAGCTCCTAGGATTTGTACATCTCTGTTTTAATGTACAATTTTGTTTTTATAAATATAAATAAAGGGATGCACAGATACCGGTTTTGCGAGTACGAGTACTGGTAGTTGCCGAGTACTTCCAAGTACGAGTACTGATACATTTTTGTTTATTGTCATGTGACAGTTTTTCTAAACCAATACAGACTAATGATTTCAGGACAGTGGTGGAGTGCCAGAGCCAGGTCCCAGCTGCAACAGCTGCACAGAGCCTGTGTATCCCTGGCTGCACATAGTCTTAACCCACACAGGATTACGCAGGTCTCTCCTCTTCAGATGGCTGTCCCAGCTCCGCAGTTGCAACCCATAAGCCTCCTGTTTCCTTCCCACAGCACCCTGGGAGATACAGTTCTCAAAGTCCTTTCAGCCAAATGTATCCATATCGGCTCTGTACTACAGTCCCCACAATCTGTGCTCCCTGGCTCCACCTGCAGCTGCAATATCTTTCCTCTTAAAAGAGCTGACACCACAACAGGGCTACATTAGTGGCCCCATCCAGGCCATGAACTGGGGAAAAGGGGCTGTTTTCACAAGCTGGTATGGAAGCAGTTGAGGTGCCAAGCTTGTATTCATGTGCTGGGCGTGGGGAGACCTGGCATGGGAAGGTTGTTACTGGGGGTGGTAAAGTTGGTGTTGGTGAGTTCCAAGGTTTTACTCTGGGGAAAGGAGGACACCCTATTGCCATAGGATTGTTTGCTTAATTTTTGCTGCAGCCTGCCCTTACCCTCTTGTCTCTGGAGAAAGACTTACAGGAAAGGGCCAATGAGGACTGAAGGGGACGTTAAAGTGACACAAAACTCAAGAGTTAAATCTTAAAAATACATTCAAGTACCTTAACTATTAACAAAAATGTATCTTATTTGTGTATCACTCGGCTGTAGATCTTCAAATCATCTCTGAATTGGTGCTGAGCCTGACACTGTCCTTCCTTCTGGAGGGGGGCCACTTTTGTTCCCCATGGTCCCTGTGTGTGTTGTGAAGTAGTCACCGCTCTCCAAGCTCACTCCCGTGGACTACAATCTCACGTTTAGTTTACTAAATTGTATTGAGATTGTAGTCCATCACAGGAGTGAGCTTGGAGAGCGGTGACTACTTCACAACACACACAGGGACCATGGGGAACAAAAGTGGCCCCCCTCCAGAAGGAAGGACAGTGTCAGGCTCAGCACCAATTCAGAGATGATTTGAAGATCTACAGCCGAGTGATACACAAATAAGATACATTTTTGTTAATAGTTAAGGAATTTGAATGTATTTTTAAGATTTAACTCCTGAGTTTAGAGTCACTTTAAATGAGTCTTCCACCAAATGGGGTGGCCCTATGTGTTACAGTAATGCACAGGTGGGAATGGGCCCTTCATTGTATGGGGCCATCTATGCAGAAGCCTAAACCAGCTCTTTTTAGCATTTCATTTATATGGAATGGAGCCATATTCCTGAAAGCCAAAAATCCCTTCTTTTCTTAGTCCCAAATCTGTCAGCATTCAACAAAGAAAACAGTTTGTTTTAGTCCATCTTCTTTCATTAGACGCGAAAGCCTAAAATCTGCGTGATTGACAAGCTGGCTGGAACTGTCTGGATAACTTTCCTCACAACCTTCACATTCAGCAAACATCTCCATCTTCCAGGCTGCCAACTGAGATATTCAATAGCTGGTTCATTATGAATAATGTGAAATAAACAAATAAATCAAGTGATGAAATGCTGCACAGGAATTGTTAATAACTAACCCCCACGGGTTTATTCTAAGCTTGTTTACAAGACCTGATCCCAAATTATTATGTTAAAGGGTTGGACCCCCAAAGGTGGTAGATCCTGGTGAGATGAGTCAGACACCGGCTGCCTATGTATTTTGAATACTCCAACAGTAAGATCTCCCTGCCATGATTCCCAACTCTGCTCAGGTGTACCTGGGAACTTTGGAGGTTCCTGCCCAGCTTTGTTTTTTCCAGATCCTCCTGTTCTATTTACCATAATATAAAATAAATAAACAATTCAGCAGGGAGATTGTGATCCACCATAATGGCCACAGCTGGTGATATGGTTCATTTAGTTGGCAGTGCATAGTAGATTCCCTTTAGGATCTAGCAGTAAACAATACAATAGCTATTTATAAACAATTCAGAGAGCCATTTGCCCTGCAAATCTCTGTGAACTTTCCTTATGTGCGAATAGCATCAAAAACATAAGTTCTTAGTATAGTTTCTTTTCAGGTCAAATGTAATGTTTTGTAACATTGCATTGTGGCCACTAGATGGTGCAGTGGAGCATAGAAATTACCTATTTCCTATGTTTCCCAGCTCGGTCTAGTGGCCGTAACATGGTATCATATGTGATTTGAAAGGAAAATATACTAAGTAAGAACATTCATTTTTGCCTCTATTTGCACAGAATGAACATTGATTGAGATTCCCAGGGCAAACGGCACTGCAAATTGCTTCTAAATAGACCCCTTTGTGTCTTTTCTATTTTCCAAAATCGATAAATGGTCACTCGCACTCCAACTTGATGCAAAGTCAATATCTTTTATTGACTGAGATTGTGTCACATTTATAGCAGCTTTTCTATTTTCCAGACAAAACATTGGCAGCCAGCACCCAGAGCAGTAGCCCATATTTGCCAAATCTGGCCAAATTTCTTGCAGATTGGGTTGGTGCTGAAAAGGCCAAACCTCAGGTGGCCCAATGTGCTTAGCACAGTGCTATCTTCAAGCATGTTTATAGATTCGGAGGGTGGGATAACCTAAACTGTGTTCTGCTATTATGCTATTGTCCAATCAAAGGCTTGGTAGATCCTGAAACTGGCTAAACAGAATTATAAATACTTTGGCAAGTAAATCACTCCACATACAGTGTTTCTCTGGAGTTCAGCAATAACTGAAACTAAGCTCTTATTTATAAAAACATTGCTGGCAGACAGGTTTTTGTTCCAGAATTGGGTGCCAAGATGTATTTACACCCGTGTGCATATGCAGGAGTTGCATCATCCTGGGTAAGTCAAGATAACCACAGACGCTGAACCGGAAAGACCGGCTGAAGATATAACCAGCAACAATGGAGTGACGCAGGACACTGCGGCCATCACAGTGCTGCATGGGGCACTTTGGCAGGTAAGTCTGCCATAATGAGTAAATATGCCGTGCGTTCTTATACGTTCTTGTGAAGAAGCTGGGAGCTGGTGCTGACATTAAAGCACAACTCTATCCTTCCCCTCCCTCCGTTTCATATTGCTGTAGAGAACAGCCTCACAACGCTCATGTAAGGCTAGGTTCACATTTAACTGTTGAGGGGCATTGCGCTAATGCATGCACAATAACTGGCAATGGACCTCAACTGCTCAGACGTTGGACCTGCAACTTTATTGGCAGCTCACCGGAACGCACCATAGTGGGTTGCCTTACATTGGCTCGCATTGTAGCCATGTCGGCAAGGGGAACTTGGGTGCCATTCAGAATGAATGGCACGACATTGCACCATTGCAAATTGGAAGTGCACACTCTCCCCTGATGCAATAATGTGAACGGAGCCGAACCGTCTTCTGTTAATCCAGGGCAGCTTGATGGGCTTACATGAAACACTGGGCATCAGTTAATCCAGAAGAGGATGGACGCTGGACCATGCAGGAGGATGCAGGGGCAGCGCTGGAATGTGGAGAACATGAGTACTGCTGGGAAATTATTTTTTCAAACAGGAAAGATTAGGAGGGCATTAAAAATGCAGCTGCCAAGATTCCCTTAAAGGAGCGGAACTCTCTGAACAGCTGATAAGATGCTTTGAAAAATACATCCACATGCATAGACTTCTATTCCACTCAGCGAGTCGTATGCTTCAAAAACCTGTCATTATGTCATTGTAAACGCATTTAATTTTTTCATTACATCACATTGTTCAAATTCAGGTAATTGTACTCAAATAATTAACTTATCTTCAAATATGTTTTTCTTGTTATATATAATATGTTACCCCATCTCCTGAAAACTCCAGATTATTTACAGGCACGTTGCTGGGATTGGAATAGGTGATGAGTATTTGAAAGAAAAAATATAATGTATTCATAAAGGTTTATCTGCTTGCAGTGCCTGAAGCTGTGCTAACTGTGTTCCTGCAATGATTACCATTCTACTCCGTTACTTCACTATCTTCCTTGCTCCGATTATAAAGGCTTCTAAATGGCAGAGGAGTGAATTAGTTACCATTGTCTTTGTTTTTCATGAATGAAGAAGAAATTGCTGTATTGCATTTCAAAGAGTAAAGTGAGCCGACTTTGTAGAAGGAGAGAAAGGGGGGAGAAAATAATTGGGCACCGAATGAGAGCAATGATGATTACTCTGTTGTATGGCGGCCTTATCTGCCTTTGGAAGACGTACGTGGCTATCGCTGGTTACACGTTCGCTTATCTCATCTCCTTGAAGGGCTAAGACATTTTTAAGCATGAAACGTATCTTAAAGTACACCTGTCACAAGATCAATATGTGCTATTGCAGGAATCCTTCTGAAAATGCAGATACAGTACCCTTTTTTTTTCCAGGTGTCTCGTGGCTGGTCAAGTCATGAGCGGGGGTCCTCTTTTTCAGCGGTGGGTAGTCCTCAATTCTTCAAAGAGCGCTGCTGATGTTTTGACATTAACACTATTCTCTACATCAGCCTTTCATAACTGTCAAGTCTTAGAGAACCCCTGTCAAAAATTACTATGTCCACAGAACATGAGCATGGAGGTCACTGGGAAGAATGCCCCTGGCTTTGGTGGCACCCTTACACATGGCTTAAAAGATTGTTGATGTTGATGATGAACTTACATAAGAGGCAGAAATTGCTAATTGCTCAAGGAGCCCCTAGCAACCTCTGGAGGAACCCTAGGGTTGCACAAGGATGCTCTATAGCATTTGTCTGTGAGCCCAGCAATAGCCCTAACCCTTCTGTTGCCCATGATGTCCATTGTAGCTCTGTTGAAGGAAAGTCTTCCTCTGAAGTCTGCTGAGAAACCAACATTTTAGGGAGTGTCAAGCTCCTGTGTGCCCCTCTCAGTAGTTCTTTCTGACAACCTCCATACCACCTATAAGAAAGAGCAGGAGGAACCACTAAGCACAGCAGTTTCGTAGCAGACCTCAGAGGAAGATTTGTCTTCAACAGAGCTGCGGAGGAGATCATGGGCACAATAAGTATTTATACTCTTGTTTTAACTCCAGCAGGCTAAGAAACTGCTGCTCTTAGTGGTTCCTCCTGCTCTTTCCTGTAAGTGATGTGGAGGATGTCAGAAAGAACCACTGAGTGGGTCGCACACAGGGCTGGATTTCCCACATGGCCAACCAAGGTCCGGCCTTGGGGCAGCAGGGAGTAGAGGGGCAGCAGGGGTGTGGAACTGATATCTCCCGATGCCCGGGCGGGTAGTTGTTTTCTACATTTAGCCCTGCTTTGGGCAAGCGGAGCTAAATGTACAGCAGGGAAGCCACTGCTTGTTTAGTACAAGTCCATGGTTCTCAACTGGTGGGTCGTGACCCAAAAGTGGGTTGCGACCCTGTGTTCAGTGGGTTGCCGCATGCCTTCCACTTTTCTAGGCGAGAGGTTCCTCAGCCTCCCCCTAGTGTAGCACTGTCATTTCTCGCACTGAGCAGCCATTCAGAATATGCTGATTGGTACTGTGTGTCAGCTTGAGGTGGGGTGGGGGTATGGCCGCATGGGTGCTCCATTCATACATACAGTGCTTACAGCTCCCCTACATGTCCTGTAGAGGTGCCTGGACTGGAGTTCTAACTCATTCTAACTCCCAGCACCTCTATAGGGTGCGCAAGGGAGCTGTACAAGCAATGCACATATGGATGGAGCTCCTTCACAGCACAGTAGCCCACACTGGACCAACATATCTCCCAATGTCTGGGCGGGTAGTTGTTTTCTACATTTAGCCCTGCTTTGGGCAAGCAGAGCTAAATGTACAGCAGGGAAGCCACCGCTTGTTTTGTACAAGTGATTTTGGCGACATTGTATACAGCCTGCAGGTCTCCCATTATCCATGGTGGGAGGGGGGAAGGGGCGGGCTGGCAGGTAGGGGGGCGCCGAGATCACTTGTGTGCAGCCTGCAGGTTTGCCATTCTCCATGGGGGCGGGGTTGGCGGGTAGGAGGGCGCATTGAAGAACCTGGCCTTGGGGCAGCAGAGAGAGTAAATCCGGCCCTGGTCGCACACGAGATTGACACTCAGAAATGTGTTAATTTCTCAGCTGCCTTCAGGAGGAAGATTTATCTTCAATGGAGCAGCAATCAGCAGCACCGGCAGCAGTAAAAGTATTTACTCTTTTCTTTTACAGGCAAATCTTTTTGCCCAATTTTATTCTGTTGACAAGGTCACTTTCAATTAAAATTGTTGCTATGCCCTGAAAGAGCACAAATCAAGAAAAGTGACTTGGGGAATGTCTGCTCTGCTGCCACATTACCTCATATATACCACATGATTCATTGCTCTATATTCACAGCAGTCAACATGTCCTGCCAGGAGGCTTCTGCTAACCAGAGCTGGATGATTACATCCCAAACTTCTGGTTTCAGCTGAGAGCTGGTCTCCTTTGGGAGTAATCTGGCGCGAGCTGCTGAAATCCCGCTAATGAGGCAAATAGGGGATTTCTTTGGCAGATTTTAGCACTTCTTTTCCCAATATAGTCCCAAAATTGCTTTGCCTAAAAGAAATTTAGACAGCAAACTTTGAAGACAGTTACAATGAAGGTATTGAATCATAAAATGATATTTTCAGATGCAAAGCTAACTTCCTGTACAAGAAACCGCATAGAAGAAAAATATGAGCTTTCATTTTAGTGCCTTCTTTTTGATTCTGCAATAGTGTGCTGAGCTAAACTTAAAAAATAGCAAAATCACAAACGTTATAGTGGAATTGAAACCAATTTTATTTTATACTGTAGCAATCTGTTAGGAGCATGTCTAATGCTCCTATGCCTGTCACTACCTCTCAGATCCCTCTGGTGGTTGCTTGTGGTCACTTACCGTCAGTCAGCTGGGGGCTAATCAGCCTGGCTACGTGCCTCTCTCAGCCTGGGGGTAGGTTAGTGGCACTTTTTTAAGCATCACAAGCCCAGGGCTCTGGCTTGTGATAGTTCAGCCTAGTTCTGTCTGCACAAGCCGTTATCTTGCCTTGTATATCTTGATCTTGTATCCTGTCCTGTCTTGAATCCTGTACCGGTCGTGTTTCCTGAATTCTGTACCATCTTGTATCTTGTGTCCTATACTTGTCTTGTATCCACTTCCTGTCATATTTTGTATCCAGATCCTGTCTGCCAATCTTGATTCTGTTTATATATTTTGTTTTGTCACCAGTCAGTACTACTCATTTCTTCCTGGGGGCCACCTGCAACATTTATAGCCAAAGTGTATCGTTTAAGTCCTGTACCGGTACACAGGGCCGGATTTCCCGCAAGGCCAACCATGGCCCGGCCTTGGGGCAGCAGGGAGTAGAGGGGCAGCAGGGGTGTGGAATTCCTATCCACCGACACCTGGGACATGCAGTTACGGGCGTCAGGTAGTTGTTTTCTACATTTAGCCCTGCTTTGGGCAAGCAGAGCTTAATGTACAGAGGGGAAGACACCGCATGTTTTGTACAAGTGTTCTCAGCGATGCCGCCAAGATCACTTGTATGCAGCCTGCAGGTCGGCCATTCTCCATTGGGGGAGGTTTAGCGTTTAGGGGGGAGCATTGAAGAACCTGGCCTGGGGCAGCAGGGAGAGTAAATCCGGCCCTGCCGGTACATCCATGTACCGGTAGGCAGACTTGCCTTAAGGGAAAGGCGGCTGCCAGAGATGAAACAACTCGCCACTATACACTCTGACTAAAGTGTCTGCATCCTGTTCTGACACAATCCTTACCTTTAACCTTTGTGCCTTACCTTCTACATTATAGCTCTGTAGACAGAATTCTTGATATAAAGCACTTAAGTTCATCCTGAGATGTGTAACCATTCCTGTGGGTTGTAAAGGTGGCACCACGATAAAAATGCAGCAAATCTACCACTTCTGTTGCCAACAAGGCTCAAGGTGTGATCAGCACCACTGCACCTCTTCCTTCACCTATAGGGGCCAAGTGACACTATAGAACATCCAACATCTCCTTATTATATTTCTCATTTTAGCATAGTGGGCAGAGTCCGAATACCTTTGTGCAAGTGGGAAGAAATGACTGGGTATAATTAGGCTACATCTGTACAGTACCCCAGTAGTTTGTGATGTACAGTTAACCAAAGGACCATAAATAAACCAATGATTTGCACTGCTCCCCTTTTATCCTGCATTGAGGAATAGGGGTTGATTTACTAACCTTATAAACACACCACGAACATGTATACACCTCTGTAGTGTGTTCCCTCCCAGCATGATCTATGGGTGGAATCTAAACACCTTTGTAGTGTGTACACACCCAGCAGGTGTGTTGTGCAAAGCCTTGCATGAATTGCAAGGTGATGTTGTGTAAATTAGCTCTATGTTGTGTTGCTTGCGTTGATGAATGCAGGAATGTAAATGCATGAGATAACAATTTTTGTCTAAACTGTGAAGCAGCATTGTATATGCATCATGTGCATGATTTTTCCATATATGGCATTAGTGGAAATATGCTTTTAGATACTTTTTGGTTGATAAATATGTTTTGCTGTGTGAAAATCACACGCACCTGGTGCGTGCGTGTGTTTAGGTTAGTAAATCACCCCCATAAACTCCTTGGTTTTAGGTTTTTGTTGGAAATGATAATGCCTAAATATCCTCAGTTTTAAAGTCCAGTCGAATTAGATTGGTATTAAATCTCCATTTTCATAGTCTTACCTCCCACTTACTTGTTATATCAGTTTCACAGTGTGCCCAGATATGACTGTGAAGTCCACTAGACACCAGACCTTGACTTTGCGGCCCCATGTACTTTGTACAGGTCTGGACAGATCATCTCTCTTCATTAGCAATACACGTCTGTGTGATGATGCTTGTGATTTGAGTATGGCTGTTACTCACCTATGTAGTATGCACAGAGCACTGCAGTGGGAGTGCAAGAGGCACATTTGCACAGTCCCAGAGAAAAAGGTGTTTTAAAGTATTTCAAAGTAACATCAGTTGAAAATCCTAACAGATGGCGGTAGGGGAGTATAAAGATGGAAAAATTAATATAAGAATTAGATATTAAAGTTCACCTGAACTCACAAAGTGAACATGTGCTATGTTACAGGGAACTTCTTGAATTGTAATTTGTTTCTAACCTGTAGCCTAAAAATGTACCTTTGTTGGATAGCAGGTAGGACTTTTATCAGTCAGTTGGTGCTGAACACACTGCTTAACTCTTGTTTTTTTTGGGGGGAGGGTAAAAACAACAGGAAAAGACAATAGACAGACAGACGAACAGACAATACATTAAACACGAATGCTACTACGTTGAGGCAGGGCTAATAATCACATATTATATGAGAACGTTTGTTGCACCTATATTTGTGTAAACAGCATGCCAAAACCCACACTTACCAACTACTTCTCATGTAAGTCCCAAACGTGTTTGAGGGTTTACCAAACTTTGGGTTTGATAGTTGTAATGTATAGAGATGCCCCCCCTGCTTGTCTGCATTGTCCATTGGTGGGTAGAAGATTTTATTTCCCTTCCAACTTTAGGTAAGCGGCTTCCATTTGTGTACTTACTAGACATGTGCGATTCAGTTCGTTATGGATCAAAATTCAGACAAATTTTCCGAAATTCGGACATTCAGACACATTCAAATTTACGAATCCCAATGCTTCCGAATGCGAATTTCTGTTTCCGAATTTCGGATCCCGTCCGAATTTTGTTCAAAAACTAAACTGAATTGGATACATGACTTTTCTGGTCAATCAGATGTGTTTTTCGGTTTCATGCATCCAAATGGGTCTGAGCACTAATTTTCGTTACGGCAACAGCTGAGGATACAAATTTCCGAATGGCATTCGGGAGCCCCCGAATGCCTTTTCGGGTCTTGGAGCCTCAGCTTTAGTAATACATGTATATGGCTCCCAGACCCCATTGGCATTCAGGAGCTCCCAAATGCAATTTGGAAATTTGAATCCCTAATGCCATTCGGGCCTAGGAGATTCAGCTTGAGTATTAATATCTGTATATGGTTTTTTGTGGTATTCGCAACTAATATTTGTAAACTCATTTGAAACTAACGAAAATTTGGATTCCATCCGAATCCAAAGGCCGAACCAAACTGCATTTCAGATCCGAATCCCGAAATAACGAAATATCCGAACCGAATTTTTCCGCAGCTTGCATGTCTAGTACTTACACCTCTGCATTCTGCCATCCATGTCAAACTGTTTACATCCATTTTAGAACTTTGATTTAGCATGAAGCTTCCATCTTCCTCACATTGTATTTGAATACCTAGGTAGAAGGGTACATCTCCCAAATCCTTAGCTTTGTGCTCCTTGATGGCTGTACTCAGTTTTGCAATATGTGCATTCTCTTTGTAAGCAAAATTGAATGATCAACCTAGATTAGCAAACATATCCATTTCCTATCTGTACATTTCGAGTGTAGCCATGGAGCAGCTATACTTCGTGTGTACCCTTCGTCTACTGAGACTTTATTCATTTTTTAAATCCACCCTCTAGTTGACTGTTTATAAGTCCATATAACAATCAATGTAACTTGCAAACAAGATGTTCTTCCCCATCTCTTATATATATATCCTCCACTATCAAAAAAGAAGCTGTTTTATTCTTAAAATGTTTCACCATGATGTTCTATTGGGCCGTGTTTTGCAACTGGAACAAAATCTTCACCATAGGCTTTACCATGCTTTTTTGAGTATCACTTTGCAACAAATCTTACCCTAAGCACTTAACCTTCTGAGTTATATTTAAAACGCCATTTACACAAATGCATTTTTGCCTTTGGGTAAATCTGTAAGTTCCCATGCTTGCAGCTGGTGATTTCATCTCCTCATCTGCAGCTTTATTCCACTTTTTCTTCTCATGAACAGGTAGTGTTTACATTTCTTCTCATGAACAGGTAGTGTTTACATTTCTTCTCATGAACAGGTAGCGTTTACATTTCTTCTCATGATGCTCCCTCAGGCTGTGGAGCTATATGAACCATATATGACAAATGTCTATCTAGGATGCCCCTATTCAATCTCATCTTCCTTAATCACTGATGCCAATTTCAAATTTATTGATGTTCTTCTCTTTTCCTGCAATTGGTGGGGCTTTTTGCCCAGCTTTCTGTTCAGACGGTGCTAACTGTATTACTTTTTGACACATAGGTGTTTCATTAATAATTACACTTCTTCTAATTGTTTCCTTATTGGTGTCTGGATGCAGAATTCTGTAACCATTTTGAGATTCATTGTGGTCAACAAATGTATCTTCCTTAGCACAAGGCTCCCATTTTGTATGCTTTTCTTATGGGGCATGAACATATGCTTTGCTTCCGAAGATGTGTTTCAGGTAGGGTTGCCACCTGTCTGGGATTCACCTGGACAGTCCGGGCTTTGAGTGCTGTGTTTGGGTTTCATGGCAGCTGAAACCCGGACACCAGATGTCAGATTGACAGGGCAACCAAAATTAGGATAGGGGCTACTTGCCCCCCACTGAAAATAAGCTTGACTGTGATATTTACATAGTAATGGGTAGCAGTATTTACATATGAATAACCCATTACTCATTCATATGTAAATATTGCAATTAATTGATATGCATATTCTGCACCTCCTCACCTCCATTGTAGAAGGTGGTACAGTCCGGCATTTTGCAGTATCTCTGTGTTATTTGTCTTGTATCTCCTTTATCTGTCAGTGTGTGTGGCTATCAGCCTCTGTGGTTGACAGACATATTGTATAGCTCTCTCGTGCCTTTTTGCACCCCTTCTACACCCCTTTTACATTTCCGCTACATTGCTGGTGAGTGAGAATACCTCTGTTTCATTGCTGGTGAGTGAAAATACCTCTGTTAAATTGCTGGTGAGTGAAAATACCTCTGTTACATTGCTGGTCAGTGAAAATACCTCTGTTACATTGCTGGTCAGTGAAAATACCTCTGTTACATTGCTGGTGAGTGAGAATACCTCTGTTACATTGCTGGTCAGTAACAATACCTCTGTTGCATTGCTGGTCAGTGATAATACCTCTGTTACATTGCTGGTCAGTGATAATACCTCTGTTACATTGCTGGTCAGTGTATATACCTCTGTTACATTGCTGGTAAGTGTATATACCTCTGTTAAATTGCTGGTCAGTGTGAATACCTGCGTTACATTGGTGATCAGTGTATATACCTCTGTTACATTGGCAGTCACTGAGCATACCTCCATTAAATTGGCGGTTAGTATAGGGCCTCCTAACTAATTCTCTCCTCACTCTCTCTCCTGTCTGTCTCTCCTCTCTCACTCTCGTGTGTCCTCTCTTCTCTCTCTCTCTCTCTCTCTCTCTCTCTCTCTCTCTCTTCGCTCTCTCTACTGGTTGTCTCTCCTCGCTCTCTTCTGTATATTTTCCCAAAAAAATTGCTGCACGGCACTAGTGTGTTCGGGTTTCGCTTGAAGAAAAGGTGGCAAACCTAGTTTCAAGTCAGGCTTATTTCATTCAGTAGCACATGTGAAGTTCTCTCTGTTGCTTTTCCAAGTAAGTGGTTTTGGAGATAGAAAGTTGTAATAATTTTCTCTCCCCGGTATGTTGTTTGCATATCTGCATCAAAAAGCAAGATTATGCCACTTTTATATAAAAGTGCAATGTATTCTTTGAAACACCATTCT
The DNA here is from genome assembly GCF_000935625.1 of Nanorana parkeri. NCBI lineage: Eukaryota > Metazoa > Chordata > Amphibia > Anura > Dicroglossidae > Nanorana > Nanorana parkeri. Next base: position 52,895 of record NW_017306618.1, on the reverse strand, counting down.
GTTCTGGATTGTATGTTACAGTAGTCTGGAATAACCTCAGAATAGCTTGTGTTTTGTCACTTGTGTACTCTGTGCCATTGTATGTGTGGAGTATTTTAGGCATTTGACAAATTTGTTGCATACTTGGGCAAGATATAGATAACTTATCTGGATATTTATCTAAGCTGAGTACAGTATACCTTGAGCAGTCATCACTGAATGTGAGGAAATACCTTTCCTCTCTTGGAGTCTGAGCTTTCATAGGGCCACATAGGTCTGAGTGAATTACTGTAAGTCCAGGGGTTGCCGGGCTCTGCTGTCGCTACTTTTGAGGAAAATGCCCTTGTAATTTTTCCCTTCATGCCACTGGTACGCTTCACTATTTGATTGCAGGTTTCAGCTTTATACAACTGGCATGCTGATCTTCAACTAGCTTCTTAATAGTCTCAAGATTTATGTGTCCAAAACGATGGTGCCATGTGTAAAATCAATTGAAAAGCTTTTCCTTTTTGACAGTGTTAACCACTTCATTGCACTTCAGCTGAAACAGTTTATCTGTGTGTTGCCACCTTGCCCTAAGCGTAGTGACTCCTTAAATTTAGTTCTGCTGGACTGTATCCAGTCTAGCTAATTTAATACTCTGTGCTCATCTGGTTTCCCCTAAGCTCTCTGTTAATGTTTGCATTTGCCTGCTGCTGGGTTGACTTTGCCACAGAGCAGAGCATCAAATAATGTTCATGTTATGAATATTTGTGTCTCTCCAGCCTATCATTTGGAGGTTCATGGCCACTGGTGCATGCTGAGGGAGGACATAAATATTTAGGACTGACCTTGTGAGTGTCTCTTTCCCCACGAGCCTTCTGCCTGGGGAGGGTGCGTGAATTGATGTGCTATCCAACCAGGCTTGCAGCCTGCAGGTCGTCAGGTATGGACTTAGTCAGGGTCTGAAATTGTTCCTGGAATGGAAGACCATGGAGGAACTTCATCTGCTGAAGGTGCCAGAAAAGCTAGAATGAGCTTTGACCTCGAAGGATGTCTGGTACCTTGCTTAGGCAATCCTGTGTTATGTCTACTGACCAGCAAAGGTTCTTCAATACACAGTGTAACTGCAATCAGTTTAAAGGCCCTCTGCACTGTGCAGCTGGGAAGTGGGCACTGAGTCTGAAGTTCTATAATGTCTGAGATATCTGTAGCCCTTTACCCTATCTCCCATTGAGTTGCTGATGGAATAAAATCTCTAAAATGTCTTAAAGTGCCTGGCGCCCAACTTTACATTTGCATCCCACAACCAGCTAAGGACTCATCCCAGAGGTGAAATGTCAGCTCACCCTGTCTCCTGGGTCTCTTACATGCTCCTAGAGGTCGGGATGGTCGGGGGGCTGCTACATGAGATTTTTTCCCTTTGCTAGTATGGGGCTTCCAGTTTGAATAATACAGCTATCACCTGTAAATGGCTCTTCATATCGTTGCTTGGCGAGTTTCTTTACTGAGAGGAAGTTACTTTCAAGAGTAGGTACATATAGTACATCCTGGATAGATATCTTTCTGGTGGCCTGTTGTCTAAGATAGAGGCTAGTGTAGATAACCTTCCCCTATTCCTTCTGGGACCATATGCTGTTCATAAACTGCTCTAATTTAATCTGTCTTGGTTTTATCAAACTGGGTGAAGAATTTTTACTATTAGTCTTATGACATTTAACTCTAGAATCAATGCACCAGGTACAAAATGGCTAGGTGCCCTCTTTAGAGTGAAAGGAACGCTCAATATCTAAAGCATCTACTATAATCTTCTATAACACTTTTGGCCTTTTATTGTTTAATTTGTCTCTTTTGCTGATTTTGCATAGCCTTTCCAATTCTGTAGTTTGCCTTTAAGTGGCCTGTCTTTTTGCACTCAAAACATTCACATTCATTGCTTTTATTATGGTCATTGGTTCTTAGTTCAGATTCTACAGCATGAACCTATGCACTGTGTGCTTTCTGTTGTTCACTTACATTCATACACAAGCTTTCCTTTAACATATTCCCGGCTGAACTCTTCAGCTGGGTGAGCATTATGTGTCGTAATAACTGTTTCATAGCTGAATAGTAGTGCTGCTTTTTGAAAGTCTTTTATTTCCCCTCCCATAGCTTGCATTTCACATTTTCAAATGTACATGTTATGTAGTCCTGCATGTGCTAGCCTTTTATTAGTTTGCTATGGCATAGCTTTCCAATAAAGTACTATGTATTGCAAAGATATGTTCTCCCATATCATTTCTATAGCTCCTTCCACATTAGTTGTGCTATTTCACCTTGCATCAATGCTCGGGGATATAGCACATTGAGCTCTGCTCATCTGTAGGTGCATTTGGTCTTGGCTCTTGTATACATTTCCATGTACTCTCTCAAGTCATTAGCATCTTCATTTTACATTTTCAGAACTGGTAGTTCTGGTATGTCAGAATAGCTACTGTAGCCCCCATCACCTTCTGTAATGTAGCTACTAGACATTTAGTGATAGCCAGGGCTGTAGACAGCTTGGCTGGATTTGTAGTGGCAATTATCTGGGTAACCCCAGGTGTCTAGCCTTGCCTGTATCCCCTGTGCGGAGTGTGACTGTCATATTGTGGGACAGCCAATGAAAGGCACTGTAGTGTATGTACAGTACACTACAGCAGCCAATCACTGAGTTTCTCTCTCAGCCAGTGGTGCATGCTGGGATAGGGTACATATACTGGTGGGATTTCCCATGTGCTCAGACTAGCCGGGACCAGCCATGGAATAGTGCTGGGTCCTGTTCAGCCTGCCCCCCAAGCTAGGCCTGGGGGTGGGCATGGGCTTGTGGTGTGGGAAGAGGTTTCCCTGAGGCCTCCAACATGGACGAGGCCGGTGATGCTGAAAGAGGAAGAGAACCGGGACCAATGATGGCTCTTGAAGTGCCCTGGAACTAAGTGGAATTCAGGAGCATGGTCGGTGTCTTTCCTGCTTAAGTATCTGTATCCATCCTCCCTAGCTGTTACATCAGTGGCTGTCCGTTGTCTCCCAAGTGGATCTACACTGATATTCGTACAAGGTCTGGTGAGTCTGGAGCTCTTGTTAGTTACCCCTGGACACCTAGAACCCCTATACCCTCTCTCCCCAGTGAAGATGTTCAATAAGGGCGGTTAGTGCTAATGGGTGGACAGCTGAAGATCATACCCTAGACAGACTAGAAATGAACCGGGCAATCAGAGGCTCCTTCGGGGGTAGCGCTACACTACTATTTTTTATGTCACATTGGTATTACCCATCATGTATGCTTTCTGACCTTTTTCTCTTTCTACTTTATCTGTGTCTGCAGCAGTATTCACTTTGGCTGTAGCTATGCCCATTACCTGTTGGAAAGTTTCTGTAGATATCACTCTTACCATTCAAATGGTGCTGGACACATGGCTTATTCCTTCTTGTTCCTCCTGAAACACAGGAGTGCTCTTCCTGATTGATGATGAGATTTGGGTGTGGGTCGAGTATGGGTTTGAGTAAACCCATCCGATTAGCAGTTTGCTGACCTGGCAAACTAATGCAGTTTTGCTGCAATGTTATATGTACCTAAGCAGTAACCTGGAATATTAACCTTTTGTCAGGAATTCCTCTTGAAAATATGTAGCACACTGCCTGGTAAGTGAGGGTGCCTAGGCACTCCTGTGGCCCATAGACTCAAAGCTGTATATCTCTAGTGTGAGACGTTGCCTTAGATCTAACTGATAATTTGAATAGATTTGAAGTGAGAGTTGGTGATTGGTGCTCACTGCTTTGACATGAGAAAGCAAAGCCTGTCTCTACAGAGACACAGTGCAGACCAAGTCATGGTAAGTCAGTAATGGGGAAAGATCAACTTTAGGGAGGCAGCAGGCAATACTGGTGACCAGTGCGGTCACAAGGGGGTGTGGGGGTGCAGCCTGCACCCGGTGACAGTATCAGAGGGGTGACACCAAAATGACTGACAGTCATTTTGGTGTCACCACCTCAGATAAGTCGGGCACTCGCTAATGGAGACGATAGAGAGGGGGACCCTACGGCATACCTTATCCCACTGGGTGAACATACCCTCCTCTCTTTGACCAAGATGGCCATCAGGAGGTAAGCGTGTGTGACTCTGGGTGACACCACGGCTGGGGACGCCCCTGCTGGTGACTAGTTCTTTGCCCTCTGCCAACTTTTGCACAGCTTCCAGAATTTCGTTCATCTTGAATAAGCCAAATTATATTTACATAGCTTTATTAGAAGGGTTTTTCAGTTCATTTGGACCCACCTCTCCATAAGCTGATTAGCTTTCAAAGTTGGATCCCTCTCTAAGCCTTGCTTTGTAGTGTCATGTGTACTATTGTTCAAATCTGATTGTACAATCTCATTTAGATTTACTAAATGGACTGTATCTATACTATGCATCAGTGACTCTGGAAATACAGTTAGCTGCAGGGAAAAAAAGAAGTGATTTGCATTGCCTCACCCATTTTTTTATACAATTAGGTGTAAGCACCTTGGGGGGAAATTATCAAAATCGGAGCAGATAGAATCTGGAGCAGTAGGCTCATAGTAACCAATCAGCTTCTCTTTTGGGTTTGTTCAGTTAAGCGTTGGAAATGAAGCAACTGCTCCAGATTCTGTCTGCTCTAGTTTTAATAAATTCCCCTCCTTGTATTTTGAGTTGGATCAAACGTAATGATATGTTAGTAAGAAGTAGAGATGAGCTCATGCTCGGGCCAAACCTGGAAAGAGCTCCTCCCAGACATGGAAGCAATCTCCTTCTGTTCTCCCCATTCTGCTGCGGGTGGGGAATATCCTGCATCCAGCTTGACGTAAGCAAAGGGTTGGGATGCAATAACATTATTGACCTTTATAGGGCTATGTGGCCATATAAGGTAATTGACGTCAGCACAAGCAGAGGTGGGGAATGCTAAGCCCACAGCTGATTGGGTGGAAGTGCCCAATGTAATTTCTTGTTTTGGAAGAGCCTCTCCCTAGTAAAAAGGCATAATTATACCTGAGCATTGTAGAAAACCAAAACAGCTGCAAATTGAATAGGAAAGGTAATTTTAATATAAAAAAACACCTCAATATAACCATGTTACATTCCCTTTCTTTCCAGGCTATATATCAGTTTTCAGTGATCTGATAGTTTGACTGACAATTACTCAACCATGCAATATCATACTCAAATGAATTGTATATCATTTATATAATTAGGCAGAGCTTTCTTTTGGTGGTATTCAATAACCACAGTATTTTTTTAGTTTTTTTTTGCTATATAAAATAAATACTTTCTGTTTTATAAAAGCAAAAAAATGAATAAAAAAAAAATTGCCAGGGCTATACAAATACTTACAAAATTACCCTTTTTTGCATGCTGGTGTGGAGGTGGCAGGATCAGAGGGGCACAGAGAGCATTAGTTAATGTTCTTAGGCAAGACTTTCACTTTAATATAAGATATGATTAAAGCACAATTCCCGGGGAAAGAATTCTTAACCCCTGCAGTGGGGCTACAGGGGCTTTACAGTTGCAGGGGGGTTTAAGGAGAATTATGGGGAGAGTGAAATACACTCATCCCCATATTTAGAGCTTAAGTGTGGCACTGCAGCCCTCACAGGTCGTCTCTATTGATCGAGAACTGAGCGATCACATACCGCTGATTATTCAGTTCTTGATCTTCTCTTTGCAGGGAGCCATAACTTCAGTCACCGCTCCCTGCAGGGATTCCCCCCTCTCTGTTCCTCCAGCGCTGACTAGAGAGGCAGAGCCAGCTGTCAATCAGGCAGCGGGGGGAAGTTTGACAATATTGTCAGGATCTTTTCCAGCTGCAGTGTGGCTCTGCGTTGTTAGCATATAGCTGGCAATAGCCGGCTATATTTGTTGAGTTTTGGGTCACAGGAGGACATAGTAAATGTCCTCCTGTGACCCTAAAGAGAACTACAGCTAAAAATGATTGAGACATAGCTTTCTTTTAAAGTGATCATCTGACTAGCTTTCTCAATTCAGAATGAATTTTTCCCAAACTAGAGTTTCTAAACTGAGAAAGCTGGTCGGATGACCAGCGAACTGTCTTCAAGAAAAATACAGCAAGTCCAGTTGCTTTGATTTATTTTTTACAGATGCACTGAGGACTGCTTTCTTGCCGAAAACCAATGGGTTCATTTCACATACATAGCCGCGAGTGTTATCAGTTATTCCTCCACACAATGTAAATATTTTCCGTTAGTTATTTAACACATATTTTATTAATAATAATAATAAATATGTCTAGAATAATGGGGGAAGGGATTGAACCATGGTAAAGTATTCCTGACTGTGGCCCCACTAAAGAGATTTTTCTTTCCCTTCCTTGCTTTGTGCCATCAGGACAGGAAATGAGGCAATCTCCCAAACGGTGTCACAGGGCAAAGGTTCCTTTTTTCACAGTATCTAAAACACTAACATAATGAAACAGTTTTGGCCAGAAATTCTCTCTTAAATAACATCTACACCAGACAGTGGCTGCTCATGTCAGGAGATCTTACAACTTCTTCCCCCAGCAAAATCAATGTTTAGCCGCCTCAAATTTTTCATTTATTTTGTTGAGACCCGTGTGACCGGATACAAGTGCAGTCTGAATCATTGCCAGGCGCTCATGTAGAATAGCAGGTCTGCTACAATCATCTTACTCTGAAAAAAGAACTTGAGTAGATTATATTCTTTTTTTTTTGCAAAATATAGTGTTTATTGAGTTTTCCACATACAAAAACTTAAAACAACATTCAAGGGCAACGTCAGGTGAGCATCCCTGAGGATAATAGCACAGCTGCAAATAATAACACCCGCATCCGCAGCAAAAATGACATTGCGCCCAGATTCAGCCCGCACCGTAGCCCAGTGACCTGTCCCTGCCACAAGGGTTCGGACTGCCAAAGTCCCCCCTCCATAGGAGGGTCAAAGCACGGCCCTGGGTCTTCAGCGTCAGGTTAGAAACAAGACATCCTGCGACAGCTCCGATTACTGAACCATCCGGTATTTCGCCCCACCTAGAGCACCTTGCGAGACAGCAGAACAATTGACATACAACACGACAAGGCAAGCGGACAGCAGGGAGACACACAGACACAAATAGACAAAGGGGAGAGAAAGAAGGGGAAAGAAGAAAGAAGGGAGAGGGGGGGTTGGTGACTCTTACGTGGTCAAGGAGAGCAGATCGTGTTTTTATGCCATCGTCCTAAACTCCTCCGTTGTCATAAACATTTGCCATGGCCTCCACCTGGACTGGAATGATTCAGACCTGTCCAGCCGCTCTGCAAGCAGTTCCTCCGATCTCATCAGCCGGCACATTTCCGCGGTCCATTCCCCCAGGTTAGGAATCACCTGAGAGTTCCAGTGCCTCGGGATCAATGCCCTAGCGGCGTTTACAAAATATCGCAAGAGGCATTTCTTTGCCTGGGAGATGGAACCCGGGAAAACCGACAATAGAGCCATTTGGGGCGTGAGATGAAGATCACTGGCCGACATCCTCGAGTACACATGTGAGATGGTTCTCCAAAAGGGGGCAATCATGGGGCAGCTCCACCAGATATGTGATAATGTACCATCACACGTTTGGCACCTCCAACAACTATCCGATAGAGAGGGAAAAAACTGGTGCATCCTGACCGGAGCTCTGTAGAGTAGATTATATTGTGATCTTTTTTTTTCTGATTAGAAAAAATGGTGCAATATAAAATTGTCATTTCTAGAAAAAAAAATGACCGACCCGGGGATAATGAGCAGAGGGGCTGCCTGACTGAGGGGAGGAATAGTAGCTGGGGTTAATTAAAGTGTGAATCAGTTGACCTTACCCATCAGGTGTTGGGGAGGAGCCGCATGGGATGAGACTGCAAGGGCTGATGGAGGAAGCAGGTTGTACCGCCCACCCTCCCCTAATTTTTGCAGTTAGCCCCCCCCCCCCTTTTTGGTGTAGTTTTTTGTTGGGGAGACCTGGCTCCTTGGAACTTGGGAGCAGTAACTGTCCTCGAGCTGGTGGTGGACACTGTTACGGTTTTAGTTGAGGCCCTTTTTGGCTGATGGGTACCCAAAGACCCCTTCTCGGATCCAGCAGTAGTTCAGATTATGTATCTGTAAGTTATTCTGGTTATTACATTTGGCAGCTGGTAATTTTTGTATGGTTAAATAAAGGGATGCTGTGGCTGTCTGTGTGTTCATTGGGGTTTTACCAGAGGGACGTAATTGACAAATCCATCAGTCATGAAGAATTAAAACCCAGGCCAAAACCTATATGTGGTGCCAAGCTGCGGCTCCTGATATGATGGTAGGACTCTAATGTTAAGGTGGGACTGAGGATTCTGGTGTGAAGGGGGCTTCTGATGTGAATGGGGCTATGGATGTGAAGTCTGATGTACATGGAGGGAACTTAGATGTGAAAGGGGGGCTCGGATGTAAAGGGGGCACTCTGATGTCAATGGGTCTTCTAAAGTGAAAAGGGTGCTCCTAATGTGGTTTCTTAGGTGAAATGGGGCTCCTAGTGTAAGAGGGGGGACTATAATGTGAAAAGAGGGAGGCCCTAATGTACAAGGGGACTCCATATGTAAAAGGGGACTCTGATGTGAAAGGAGGGACACTGATGTGAAGGAGACTAAGCCCTATCTGAAATAAGGGTTTGGAAATCATCTTGGAGGGGCTTCATATGATTTTTTTACATTTGTTTTTTACATTTTAGATTGGGGTACCTTGAGATTATTCATACTTTTAAAGGGTCCTGTGACCGGAAAAAAAAGGTTGAGAAACACTGAGCTAGGCAACCCTTTCAAAAATAATTGACTGTAACACACTTCCACGCCCATACTGAAGAGAAAACCAGAGAAAAATAAGACCCATCAATGGTGTCAGTGGCAGTAATAGTAACTCCCAGCATTGGCGTCATTTACTGACTGTAGTAACAACCCCCACCACCGGTACCAGTGACTGCAAAAATAACACCCAGCATTGATGTCAGTGACCACAGTAATAACACCCAGCATTGATGTCAGTGACCACAGTAATAACTCCCAGCATTGGTGTCAGTGACCACAGTAATAACTCCCAGCATTGGTGTCAGTGACCACAATGATAACCACCAGTATTGGTGCCAGTGACCACAATAATAACCCTTAGCACAGGTGTCAGTGACTGCAATAACTTCAAGCATTAGTATGTGTGGCAGCACTGCCACTGGGGATCAGTGGCAGTGCTACTTAAACCCCTACATTGGGGATCAGTGGCAGTGCTACTTAAACTCTCTTCATTGGTGGTCAGTGGCAATGTTTTTTAACCCTTCCCCCCTTCCAACATTGGTGGTCAGTGGCAGTGTTAGTCAACCCCTTTTCACCTATATTCTTGGTCAGTAGTAGTGCTGTTAACCCTTCTTACACACACATTGGTTGTCAGTGTTATTTAGCGCGCACACACACACCATATTGGTGGCCAGTGGCAGTGCTGTTAACCCCCCCATATTAGTGGTCAGTGGCAGGGTTATTTAACCCCCTTAGTCTTACATACCTAATACACTCCCATGCCATTCTCTCTCCCTCATGATATCAGGCCTGGACAGCACCCCAACATCTGCCCTCTGGCTGCGAGTCTGCAAGGTGGCCAACAGATAGCAGACCAAGCTCAGTGCACAGTGGGAATCTGCCGCTCCAGGCAAACGCCTTGTTTGCCTCGCGGCAGATACGGCCCTGTGCACAGAGGGTTGCACAAGGAAAGCCACGGGCGGCATGTTGAGCACCAGGGATCTATTATCATTATTTAATATAACTTTTTATACTTGTATCTTTTTTTTATACTTGGCTTCTAAATCCGTGGGCAGTACCATTGGCTTCTGCTCTCAGTGGCAGCTTTAAGTTTGTGCACCCATGTCCTAGCTTTCAGTTCGTGTAGTGACATGGCCAGCTTTTGCTGCACTACATGCCATACTGCTTAATGGTGTAGAGCTGAATAGTGCAGGTGCAGGTCTTCTTGAATTTATGTAGCTCACTCCCGTGATGGACTACAATCTCAATACAAATTACTACTCTAAATATGAGCTTGTAGTCCATCACAGGAGTGAGCTTGGAGCGGTGACTACTTTACAACACACAGGTACCATGGGGAACAAAAGTAGCCACCCTCCAGAAGGAAGGACAGTGTCAGACCCAATTCAGCCGAGTGATACACAAATAAGATACATTTTATTAATATTTAGGTACTTGAATGTATTTTTAAGATTAATCTCCTGAGTTTAGTGCCCCTTTGTAGCAAAATTCCATTAAAACAAGTGTCTACAACAGCTTGGACTTAGGATGCATTCACACGGGGCTTGTATGTTTGTTCTGGGATTCCTTCTGCAAGAACCTACGGATTCTTGTGGCAGGAATCCCTGGTGTCCCTGTTCCGATGTAACTACAGTGCCCATTCAAGTAAATGACCGGATGACATCGACCACATCTGTCAGTAGCAGGACATGCGGTTTGTCCTGCCACTGACTAGTGATTGCATGACACTGGCTGTGAATCGTCCTAGAAGACATGACGGAAACAAGTTACTATAGAGGGCAGCTACGGATTGAAGGTAAGTATTGCAGAAAAAAAAAAAATTATATATATTATTTTCCTTTTAATTAATTTTTTACAGGTATTTATATAGCACTGGCAATTTACACAATGCCTACCCTTGAGGAGCTTACAATGTAAGGTCTCTATCGACATGCATACATACACATACACACACATATTAGGGCCAATTTGGGCAGGAGCCAATTAAACTACCAGAATGTCTTTGGAGTTTGGGAGGAAACCAGAGGAAAAGCCACACAAGTACAGGGAGAACATGCAAACTCCATGCAGATAGTGTCTGGATAGGATTCTGGTGCTGCCATTTAAAAGTGCTAACCGCTTAAAGGAGATCTATGGGGTTCTATCTTTTTTTAATGACTGCATTCCTTAGGCTAAATAAGTAAATAATGTAATTTACTTTAATTAGCCAAAATGCACATTAAGGCTGTAAAACCTTATTTTAGGTGGTGGGCGGGGCTAAGCGCCGCAATAAGAAGACATCCCAACGTATCTGACGGGATCCTCCCCACTGATGACTGACAGTGATTCTTGAGAGCTGCTGCGCGTCCACGAATATATGGAGATGCGCAGCAGCTCTCTCCTTACCTGCACGTCCCCGTGTGCCAGCTCCTTCCCTCTTCTCTCTCTCTCTCTCTGCCGACACTGACATACCAAAATGATCGTGGTACGCTGATGACAGAGGCGAAGGAGCCCTCTCTCTCTCTCTTCAGCATTTACTACAAATCGGAAAGACCATATATGGTAAATGATGTCACTGGAGATCCCTGCTGATCGGATCCGATCAATGATTGTCAATGATTGTCACGTGGCTATTGTATTGATTCACTGGCTTCAGTCATTATTGTGAACTGAAGCGACATGCTCCGTTTCATGGTCCAGATACATTTTTACTTAATACAGGCAGTCCCTGGGTTAGAAACAAGATGTGGACTGTAGGTTTGTTCTTAAGTTGAATTTGTATGTAAGTTGGAACAGGTAAATTGTATAAGTGTAACTCCAGCCAAATTTTCTTTTGTTTGTTTTGGATAGGATAGGGAAGGTTTTACCCCCTGTAACATTTGTTTTGCTGTGTGTGCCCCTGTTCAGAAGATTTCACCTCACTTTCTGTCCCTGTGACAATTGGATTTTTAAAATGTTGGGTTGTCGTGGAAACCAGGATTGGTGATAAAGCTTCAGTGGAGACACCTTGTTAGGTCCGCGGTGTGGGCCCGAGATGATGAGGAGGACCTCCCTTGCAACCCTGTCTGATGAGCACTGGGTTTGAGACAGTGTGTGTCAGGCAGGGGGTGCACGGGTGCCGGATCAGGATACCAGGTATCAGCAACAGGTAGCGTGCAGGCAGGGTAAGCAACCGTGCAGGATCCTAGAAGGCAAATAGAGAGGTCAGACAAGCCGGGTTGGTAACAGACGGGCAGCGAAGTACAGGGCAGGATCCAATGGAGAGTCAAGAGGCAAGCCGGGTCAGTAGGAGGCAGGCAACAAGGTACAGAAGGGTAATCCAGGAGAATAGTCAGGGAGGAAGCCAGGTCACAGGTATCCACAGGAGCAAGATCAACAGACGACTGGTGCTGGCTGAAAATCACACAGCAATGATCTAAAGCCCTGTGAGGCTTTAAATAGGCTGAAGGCGTGTACTGCGCATGCGCCGCCGTGATGACGTCACCCGCGCACGCCAGTGTAATGACGTCACGCCGTGCGGGGCGGATCCCGCCGGGTCACAGGGCGTCTGCGCCTGCGCGGCCCAGCGATACTGCCGGGATGTCCCCTCCGTGTGCATCCCTGCACACTGGCTCGTACTGGGACATTGTACGTCCCTCGGACCGGCACCCGACCTGGAGCCACTCGGACCGGGACCCGACACACCTTTTCCCATGATCACTCTTACAGGAGTGAATTTCCCTTCCTAGGGATAGATTTCCTTTCACTTCCTGATGTCTCAAGGTCGAAGTGAGATTAAATCTTTCTAATGAGGATACAGACAGCAGTAAAAACACAGTGACTCAGAGGAAGAGGGGGGCTCCCCTCGTCTAGACTTGCCTCGTGATTTTTTTCATGAAAAAAGTGTGCCTTTGCACAAAAAAGGTTGAAAAACACTGGTCTAGACGTCTAACAAGAGCAAAATTCTTGTAATGGGCACTTCTCGTCGGCACGAGCGGGGAAGCATTACAACTACCCCTGCTGTAAAGTAATAGCCTCCGTTTGTAAGTAGGAGTCGTATGTAAGTCGGATGTATGTAACTTGGGGACTGCCTGTATAGGGTTGGAACGACAGTATAGAAATAGCCAGCACGCTTTGGGTGCTCATACAAATGCCCCTTTAAAGTGACATTAAACCCTCAGATTTTTTAACATAAACCAATAGTGTAATGTGTGCCTTACTGTAATCCATGGTAGTTTCCCTTCTCTTTGCTGCTCTTCCTTTTAAATCCTCATGTCTTCTCATGCTTGGGGAGAACTTCCATTTGCAGCTGAGTGCCTCTTCCTGTAGTGCTGGCTCAGGTTGCAAACGTACACACAGACACCATGTAGCCATTCCAGAGACAAGGCAGTCTGCTGCAAAACAGAAGTTCTGCCCAGCATTAGAACAGATACAGATTTAAAAGGAAGAGCAGCAAAGAGAAGGGAAATAACCATGGATTACAGTAAGGCACACATTACAGTATTGTTTTATGTTAAAAAGTCTGAGGGTTTAATGTCACTTTAAGCTAGGAAAGAACATATATCAGGACTGTAATGACCTGAAATTGGATACTGTGTTGTCCAGTGTGTGAGAATCCACAGAGCTCTTCAGCAGCTGAGTATGTGGCTTCAGGCATGGCAGAAGGTGGGCTCAGCAATGGCATCCCCCATATATCTCTCAGGGCAGGTCACCATTAAATCATAGTGGATCATACTTTAAAAGGATGTTTTTAACTTTCCTCTGGGTCATCTTATGGTCTATGAGGATAAAGGGTGTTTTTTGTACGATGAACTTGCTTGATTTATGTATCCTTTTTTTTTCCAAACAATGTCAAAGTCCAAAATTAGATTAAAAGGGCAAACTTCAGAGCCTGGGGTTCCTTTCATGGTATCCAGCAGTGGAGCATGACACGGTGTAATCTACAGAGTGTGGTGTCACTGATTCCTGCCGAAGGGAGAAAGGCCGCTGGCTGCTGATGGCTGTAAATGACAAATTTAATGAAGGAGACATACTGAGAATTCCTATTTCCGCTGTGTGATGTTCTTGGTGTTAACACTATCTGATTCTGCCTCCACAAGCCGGTCGCCGCTGATTGATCAGTGATTGACTTTAAACACAGACAAGTGTTCAGACATCAGCGTCTCATATGGCCGCAATCCAATAAACACAGCGAAGGCATGACAAATGTAACACAGCGGTTTCTCTGCTGAGAAGAGAGGAAGACGAGTGATGACAGTTCTGTTATTAACAGAGAAGTTTTAAAACGACTAACGAAATGTGGAGAAAAAAAAAGCACAAAACATCAAATTTAGAAGTTACATAAAGTGTGAATTAGACATAAAGAAAATAAAATACAGCAAATGCAGTATTTTCAGATCCCAGATGGACTCAGCATGATAACTGTTGGAACTTCTTGCACAGCCTCACAGAGAAACACAAGGACACAGTCTGATATGCATGCTGACTGCAAGTTAAGTGTAAAAAAGTTTTTAAAAAAATGCTCACAAAATAAATAAAAATGTACATACACAAAACAAAAACAAAAAAAATAAGTCCCCCACCCCCACATAGATGCGCAAAAATGCGTTAGATGCACCTACATGCAAAAACGACGATTGCTCCAATTATGCCGCACATGTTACATATCGCCGCGAACGTTGCAATGAGAGCAATAATTTTAGGCCCATCAATCACTGATAACACTAAACTGATGAGCGATAAAATCTTTTAAAGCGTCGCCTCTGATCAATTTTGGCTATGGTGTCTTTTTGCGATTTCGCGGGCGCGTGCAATTTTAAGGCTTGACATGTTTGGTGTCTATTTACCCGACTTGACCCAGTATTTTATATTTTAGCAAAAAATTGGGTAAAAATAAATGTTTCCTAAAATAATAAAGGGAAAACCATTTTTTTTTTAAATATTCAGTTTTTTTGTTATATAGTAAAAAATAAAACCTGCAGTGGTGATTAAATACCACCAAAAGAAAGCTCTATCTGTCCCCAAAAAATGGTATAAAATTAATTTCAGTACAGCGTTGCATGACGGAATAAACGTCAGCCAAAGTACCGCAGCGCTGAATACTGAAAAATGGCCTGGCCAGGAAGGGGGTGTAAACACCCCGGTCAGCAAGTGGTTAAAGGAGAACCATGGGAAGAGTAAAATACACTCA